>NC_092287.1:512824-852824 GCF_036320965.1 Panulirus ornatus
GAGCATCTCTATCAACTCTGTCATATGCCTTCTCCAGATCTATAAATGCTACATACAAATCCATTTGCTTTTCTAAGTATTTCTCACATACATTCTTCAAAGCAAACACCTGATCCACACTTCCTCTACCTCTTCTGAAACCACACTGCTCTTCCCCAATTTGATGCTCTGTACATGCCTTCACCCTCTCAATCAATACCCTCCCATATAATTTACCAGGAATACTCAACAAACTTATGCCTCTGTAATTTGAGCACTCACTCTTATCCCCTTTGCCTTTGTACAATGGCACTACGCACGCATTCCGCCAATCCTCAGGCACCTCACCATGAATCATCATACATACATTGAATAACCTTACCAACCAGTCAACAATACAGTCACCCCCTTTTTTAATAAATTCCACTGCAATACCATCCAAACCTGCTGCCTTGCCGGCTTTCATCTTCCGCAAAGCTTTTACTACCTCTTCTCTGTTTACCAAATCATTTTCCCCAACCCTCTCACTTTGCACACCACCTCGACCAAAACACCCTATATCTGCCACTCTATCATCAAACACATTCAACAAACCTTCAAAATACTCACTCCATCTCCTTCTCACATCACCACTACTTGTTATCACCTCCCCATTAGCCTCCTTCACTGAAGTCCCCATTTGCTCCCTTGTCTTACGCACTTTATTTACCTCCTTCCAGAACATCTTTTTATTCTCCCTAAAATTTAATGATACTCTCTCACTCCAACTCTCATTTGCCCTCTTTTTCACCTCTTGCACCTTTCTCTTGACCTCCTGTCTCTTTCTTTTATACATCTCCCACTCATTTGCATTTTTTCCCTGCAAGAACCATCCAAATGCCTCTCTCTTCTCTTTCACTAATAATCTTACTTCTTCATCCCACCACTCACTACCCTTTCTAATCAACCCACTTCCCATGCTTCTCATGCCACAAGCATCTTTTGCGCAAGCCATCACTGCTTCCCTAAATACATCCAATTCCTCCCCCACTCCCCTTACCTCCTTTGTTCTCACCTTTTTCCATTCTGTACTCAGTCTCTCCTGGTACTTCCTCACACAAGTCTCCTTCCCAAGCTCACTTACTCTCACCACCCTCTTCCCCCCAACATTCTCTCTTCTTTTCTGAAAACCCATACAAATCTTCGCCTTCGCCTCCACAAGATAATGATCAGACATCCCTCCGGTTGCACCTCTCAGCACATTAACATCCAGAAGTCTCTCCTTCGCACGCCTGTCAATTAACACATAATCCAATAACGCTCTCTGGCCATCTCTCCTACTTACATACGTATACTTATGTATATCTCGCTTTTTAAACCAGGTATTCCTAATCACCAGTCCTTTTTCAGCACATAAATCTACATGCACTTCACCATTTCTATTTACAACACTGAACACCCCATGTATACCAATTATTCCCTCAACTGCCACATTACTCACCTTTGCATTCAAATCAACCATCACTATAACCCGGTCTTGTGCATCAAAACCACTAACACACTCATTCAGCTGCTCCCAAAACACATGCCTCTCATGATCTTTCTTCTCATGCCCAGGTGCATATGCACCAATAATCACCCATCTCTCTCCATCAACTTTCAGTTTTACCCATATTAATCTAGAATTTACTTTCTTACATTCTATCACATAGTCCCACAACTCCTGTTTCAGGAGTAGTGCTACTCCTTCCCTTGCTCTTGTCCTCTCACTAACCCCAGACTTTACTCCCAAGATATTCCCAAACCACTCTTCCCCTTTACCCTTGAGCTTCGTTTCACTCAGAGCCAAAATATCCAGGTTCCTTTCCTCAAAGATACTACCTATCTCTCCTTTTTTCACATCTTGGTTTCATGCACACACATTTAGACACCCCAATCTGAGCCTACGAGGGGGATGAGCACTCCCTGCGTGACTCCTTCTGTTTCCCATTTTAGAAAGTTAAAATACAAGGAGGGGAGGATTTTTGGCCCCCCGCTCCCGTCCCCTTTAGTCGCCTTCTACGACACGTGAGGAATGCGTGGGAATATATATATATATATTTTTTTTTTTTTTTTTTTTTTTTTTTTTTATACTTTGTCGCTGTCTCCCGCGTTTGCGAGGTAGCGCAAGGAAACAGACGAAAGAAATGGCCCAACCCCCCCCCCATACACATGTACATACACACGTCCACACACGCAAATATACATACCTACACAGCTTTCCATGGTTTACCCCAGACGCTTCACATGCCTTGCTTCAATCCACTGACAGCACGTCAACCCCTGTATACCACATGACTCCAATTCACTCTATTTCTTGCCCTCCTTTCACCCTCCTGCATGTTCAGGCCCCGATCACACAAAATCTTTTTCACTCCATCTTTCCACCTCCAATTTGGTCTCCCTCTTCTCCTCGTTCCCTCCACCTCCGACACATATATCCTCTTGGTCAATCTCTCCTCACTCATTCTCTCCATGTGCCCAAACCATTTCAAAACACCCTCTTCTGCTCTCTCAACCACGCTCTTTTTATTTCCACACATCTCTCTTACCCTTACGTTACTTACTCGATCAAACCACCTCACACCACACATTGTCCTCAAACATCTCATTTCCAGCACATCCATCCTCCTGCGCACATCTCTATCCATAGCCCACGCCTCGCAACCATACAACATTGTTGGAACCACTATTCCCTCAAACATACCCATTTTTGCTTTCCGAGATAATGTTCTCGACTTCCACACATTTTTCAAGGCTCCCAAAATTTTCGCCCCCTCCCCCACCCTATGATCCACTTCCGCTTCCATGGTTCCATCCGCTGACAGATCCACTCCCAGATATCTAAAACACTTCACTTCCTCCAGTTTTTCTCCATTCAAACTCACCTCCCAATTGACTTGACCCTCACCCCTACTGTACCTAATAACCTTGCTCTTATTCACATTTACTCTCAACTTTCTTCTTCCACACACTTTACCAAACTCAGTCACCAGCTTCTGCAGTTTCTCACATGAATCAGCCACCAGCGCTGTATCATCAGCGAACAACAACTGACTCACTTCCCAAGCTCTCTCATCCCCAACAGACTTCATACTTGCCCCTCTTTCCAGGACTCTTGCATTTACCTCCCTTACAACCCCATCCATAAACAAATTAAACAACCATGGAGACATCACACACCCCTGCCGCAAACCTACATTCACTGAGAACCAATCACTTTCCTCTCTTCCTACACGTACACATGCCTTACATCCTCGATAAAAACTTTTCACTGCTTCTAACAACTTGCCTCCCACACCATATATTCTTAATACCTTCCACAGAGCATCTCTATCAACTCTATCATATGCCTTCTCCAGATCCATAAATGCTACATACAAATCCATTTGCTTTTCTAAGTATTTCTCACATACATTCTTCAAAGCAAACACCTGATCCACACATCCTCTACCACTTCTGAAACCGCACTGCTCTTCCCCAATCTGATGCTCTGTACATGCCTTCACCCTCTCAATCAATACCCTCCCATATAATTTACCAGGAATACTCAACAAACTTATACCTCTGTAATTTGAGCACTCACTCTTATCCCCTTTGCCTTTGTACAATGGCACTATGCACGCATTCCGCCAATCCTCAGGCACCTCACCATGAGTCATACATACATTAAATAACCTTACCAACCAGTCAACAATACAGTCACCCCCTTTCTTAATAAATTCCAGTGCAATACCATCCAAACCTGCTGCCTTGCCGTCTTTCATCTTCCGCAAAGCTCCCACTACCTCTTCTCTGTTTACCAAATCACCCTCCCTAACCCTCTCACTCTGCACACCACCCCGACCAAAACACCCTATATCTGCCACTCTGTCATCAGACACATTCAACAAACCTTCAAAATACTCATTCCATCTCCTTCTCACATCACCGCTACTTGTTATCACCTCCCCATTTACGCCCTTCACTGAAGTTCCCATTTGCTCCCTTGTCTTACGCACCCTATTTACCTCCTTCCAGAACATCTTTTTATTCTCCCTAAAATTTACTGATAGTCTCTCACCCCAACTCTCATTTGCCCTTTTTTTCACCTCTTGCACCTTTCTCTTGACCTCCTGTCTCTTTCTTTTATACTTCTCCCACTCAATTGCATTTTTTCCCTGCAAACATCGTCCAAATGCCTCTCTCTTCTCTTTCACTAATACTCTTACTTCTTCATCCCACCACTCACTACCCTTTCTAAACAGCCCACCTCCCACTCTTCTCATGCCACAAGCATCTTTTGCGCAATCCATCACTGATTCCCTAAATACATCCCATTCCTCCCCCACTCCCCTTACTTCCATTGTTCTCACCTTTTTCCATTCTGTACACAGTCTCTCCTGGTACTTCCCCACACAGGTCTCCTTCCCAAGCTCACTTACTCTCACCACCTTCTTCACCCCAACATTCACTCCTCTTTTCTGAAAACCCATACTAATCTTCACCTTAGCCTCCACAAGATAATGATCAGACATCCCTCCAGTTGCACCTCTCAGCACATTAACATCCAAAAGTCTCTCTTTCGCACGCCTGTCAATTAACACGTAATCCAATAACGCTCTCTGGCCATCTCTCCTACTTACATAAGTATACTTATGTATATCTCGCTTTTTAAACCAGGTATTCCCAATCATCAGTCCTTTTTCAGCACATAAATCTACAAGCTCTTCACCATTTCCATTTACAACACTGAACACCCCATGCATACCAATTATTCCCTCAACTGCCACATTACTCACCTTTGCATTCAAATCACCCATCACTATAACCCGGTCTCGTGCATCAAAACCGCTAACACACTCATTTAGCTGCTCCCAAAACACTTGCCTCTCATGATCTTTCTTCTCATGCCCAGGTGCATATGCACCAATAATCACCCACCTCTCTCCATCAACTTTCAATTTTACCCATATTAATCAAGAATTTACTTTCTTACATTCTATCACATACTCCCACAACTCCTGTTTCAGGAGTATTGCTACTCCTTCCCTTGCTCTTGTCCTCTCACTAACCCCTGACTTCACTCCCCAGACATATATCTTTTTCTTTTCTTTCAAACTATTCGCCATTTCCCGCGTTAGCGAGGTAGCGTTAAGAACAGAGAACTGGACCTTTAAGGGAAATCCTCACCTGGCCCCCTTCTCTATTCCTTCTTTTGGAAAAAAAAAAAAAAGAATAATGAGAGGGGAGGATTTCCAGCCCCCCGCTCCCTCCCCTTTTAGTCGCCTTCTACGACACGCAGGGAATACGTGGGAAGTATTCTTTCTCCCCTATCCCCAGAGATACCCCAGTTTTTCTCCATTCAAACTTACCTCCCAATTGACTTGACCTTCAACCCTACTTTACCTAATAACCTTGCTCTTATTCACATTTACTCTCAACTTTCTTCTTTCACACACTTTACCAAACTCAGTCACCAGCTTCTGCAGTTTCTCACATGAATCAGCCACCAGCGCTGTATCATCAGCGAACAACAACTGACTCACTTCCCAAGCTCTCTCATCCACAACAGACTGCATACTTCTCCCTCTTTCCAAAACTCTTGCATTCACCTCCCTAACAACCCCATCCATAAACAAATTAAAAAACCATGGAGACATCACACACCCCTGTCGCAAACCTACATTCACTGAGAACCAATCACTTTCCTCTCTTCCTACACGTACACAAGCCTTACATCCTCGATACACACTTTTCACTGCTTCTAACAACTTGCCTCCCACACCATATATTCTTAATACCTTCCACAGAGCATCTCTATCAACTCTATCATATGCCTTCTCCAGATCCATAAATGCTACATACAAATCCATTTGCTTTTCTAAGTATTTCTCACATACATTCTTCAAAGCAAACACCTGATCCACACATCCTCTACCACTTCTGAAACCACACTGCTCTTCCCCAATCTGATGCTCTGTACATGCCTTCACCCTCTCAATCAATACCCTCCCATATGATTTCCCAGGAATAGTCAACAAACTTATACCTCTGTAATTTGAGCATTCACCTTTGTGCATAAGACAAGGGAACAAATGGGAACTTCAGTGAAGGGGGCTAATGGGGAGGTGATAACAAGTAGTGATGATGTGAGAAGGAGATGGAGTGAGTATTTTGAAGGTTTGTTGAATATGTTTGATGATAGAGTGGCAGATATAGGGTGTTTTGGTCGAGGTGGTGTGCAAAGTGAGAGGATTAGGGAAAATGATTTGGTAAACAGAGAAGAGGTAGTAAAAGCGTTGAGGAAGATGAAAGCCAGCAAGGCAGCGGGTTTGGATGGTATTGCTGTGGAATTTATCAAAAATGGGGGTGACTGTATTGTTGACCGGTTGGTAAGGTTATTTAATGTATGTATGACTCATGGTGAGGTGCCTGAGGATTGGCGGAATGCTTGCATAGTGCCATTATACAAAGGCAAAGGGAACATATATATATATATATATATATATATATATATATATATATATATATATATATATATATATATATGTATGTATCCCTGGGGATAGGGGAGAAAGAATACTTCCCACGTATTCCCTGCGTGTCGTAGAAGGCGACTAAAAGGGAAGAGAGCGGGGGGCTGGAAATCCTCCCCTCATTTTTTTTTTTAATTTTCCAAAAGAAGGAACAGAGAAGGAGGCCAGGTGAGGATATTCCCTCAAAGGCCCAGTCCTCTGTTCTTAACGCTACCTCGCTAATGCGGGAAATGGTGAATGGTATGAAAGAAAGAAAGAAAGATATATATATGTATATATATATAAAATAAAAAGAGCGTGGTTGAGAGAGCAGAAGAGGGTGTTTTGAAATGGTTTGGGCACATGGAGAGAATGAGTGAGGAAAGATTGACCAAGAGGATATATGTGTCGGAGGTGGAGGGAACGAGGAGAAGAGGGAGACCAAATTGGAGGTAGAAAGATGGAGTGAAAAAGATTTTGTGTGATCGGGGCCTGAACATGCAGGAGGGTGAAAGGAGGGCAAGGAATAGAGTGAATTGGAGCGATGTGGTATACCGGGGTTGACGTGCTGTCAGTGGATTGAATCAAGGCATGTGAAGCGTCTGGGGTAAACCATGGAAAGCTGTGTAGGTATGTATATTTGCGTGTGTGGACGTATGTATATACATGTGTATTGGGGGGGTTGGGCCATTTCTTTCGTCTGTTTCCTTGCGCTACCTCGCAAACACGGGAGACAGCGACAAAGTATAAAAAAAAAAAAAAAAAATATATATATATATATATATATATATATATATATATATATATATATATATATATATATATTTCTCACATACATTCTTCAAATACTTAGAAAAGCAAATGGATTTGTATGTAGCATTTATGGATCTGGAGAAGGCATATGATAGAGTTGATAGAGATGCTCTGTGGAAGGTATTAAGAATATATGGTGTGGGAGGCAAGTTGTTAGAAGCAGTGAAAAGTTTTTATCGAGGATGTAAGGCATGTGTACGTGTAGGAAGAGAGGAAAGTGATTGGTTCTCAGTAAATGTAGGTTTGCGGCAGGGGTGTGTGATGTCTCCATGGTTGTTTAATTTGTTTATGGATGGGGTTGTTAGGGAGGTAAATGCAAGAGTCTTGGAAAGAGGGGCAAGTATGAAGTCTGTTGGGGATGAGAGAGCTTGGGAAGTGAGTCAGTTGTTGTTCGCTGATGATACAGCGCTGGTGGCGGATTCATGTGAGAAACTGCAGAAGCTGGTGACGGAGTTTGGTAAAGTGTGTGGAAGAAGAAAGTTAAGAGTAAATGTGAATAAGAGCAAGGTTATTAGGTACAGTAGGGTTGAGGGTCAAGTCAATTGGGAGGTGAGTTTGAATGGAGAAAAACTGGAGGAAGTGAAGTGTTTTAGATATCTGGGAGTGGATCTGTCAGCGGATGGAACCATGGAAGCGGAAGTGGATCATAGGGTGGGGGAGGGGGCGAAAATTTTGGGAGCCTTGAAAAATGTGTGGAAGTCGAGAACATTATCCCGGAAAGCAAAAATGGGTATGTTTGAAGGAATAGTAGTTCCAACAATGTTGTATGGTTGCGAAGCGTGGGCTATGGATAGAGTTGTGCGCAGGAGAATGGATGTGCTGGAAATGAGATGTTTGAGGACAATGTGTGGTGTGAGGTGGTTTGATCGAGTAAGTAACGTAAGGGTAAGAGAGATGTGTGGAAATAAAAAGAGCGTGGTTGAGAGAGCAGAAGAGGGTGTTTTGAAATGGTTTGGGCACATGGAGAGAATGAGTGAGGAAAGATTGACCAAGAGGATATATGTGTCGGAGGTGGAGGGAACGAGGAGAAGAGGGAGACCAAATTGGAGGTGGAGAGATGGAGTGAAAAGGATTTTGTGTGATCGGGGCCTGAACATGCAGGAGGGTGAAAGGAGGGCAAGGAATAGAGTGAATTGGAGCGATGTGGTATACAGTGGTTGACGTGCTGTCAGTGGATTGAATCAAGGCATGTGAAGCGTCCGGGGTAAACCATGGAAAGCTGTGTAGGTATGTATATTTGCGTGTGTGGACGTGTGTATGTACATGTGTGTGGGGGGGGTTGGGCCATTTCTTTCGTCTGTTTCCTTGCGCTACCTCGCAAACGCGGGAGACAGCGACAAAGTATAAAAAAAAAAAAAAAAAAAATATATATATATATATATATATATATATATATATAAATGTATATATACACATATAGACAGCTAAAAAGTATAATAGATAAAATAAATTTATTTCATATTTATTTTACTTAAACATCGTCTCCTGCGTTAGGGAGGTAGCGCTAGGAAACAGACAAAAGAATGGCCCAACCCATCCACATACACATGGATATACATAAAGGCTCACACATGCACATATACATGCCAATACATTTCAACGTATACATACATGTACATACACAGACATATACATACATACACATGTACATATTCATACTTGCTGTGTTCATCCATTTCCGTCGCCACCCCATCACACATGAAATAGCATCCCCCCAACATTTGCTGGACAGATTGATATCCTAAGATTATCGTACACATCACTGTCTCAGTTACATTCTTCCTGTATCTTAGTGGTACAGGTTATATCTCTTTAATCTCAATGTTGGGACCTGGTGACTGCTGGACCACAGAAAATGCCAGAAGACAGAAATTGACTTCTTTAAAGCTCTCAGGTGAGGACTCTTGCCAATTTCCATCAGCTTGGTTTTATGTGTTCCTGCAGCATTGCTACAGCCAAGAATTTTTACCCTATATTTAGAATCCTTACCCTTTGATGGAGACTCATCAGTGTCTTGGGCAAGGAAGGTTTTTCGTGCCATATGTCACCAATGCAGGGCAGATTTATCCGCAATATACACTTGTTTTGGGGCTATAAGGAAATAACAGGACTGTAATTATTGTACTTTCATTTCTTACAGACATTGTGAAGAGTGACATGGCGGAAATGTTGCGCAGACTGCGTGAATATTGTAGCAAATTATCCAGTCAGGCTGAAATTGCAGCTGGTAGATGTGTGCAAGTAAGAAACCTCTTTGGTGTTTGATTGAGGCATTTGACTGTGTATTTTATTTATTTTGTTTATTTTGCTTTGTCACTGTCTCCCGCGTTAGCGAGGTAGTGCAAGGAAACAGACGAAAGAATGGCCCAACCCACCCACATACACATGTATATACATACACGTCCACACACGCAAATATACATACCTATACATCTCAATGTACACATATATATACACACACAGACATATACATATATACACATGTACATAATTCATACTGTCTGCCTTTATTTATTCCCATCGCCACCTCACCACACATGGAATAACAACCCCCTCCCCCCTCATGTGTGCAAGGTAGCGCTAGGAAAAGACAACAAAGGCCCCATTCGTTCACACTCAGTCTCTAGCTGTCATGTAATAATGCACTGAAACCACAGATCCCTTTCCACATCCAGGCCCCACACAACTTTCCATGGTTTACCCCAGACGCTTCACATGCCCTGGTTCAATCCATTGACAGCACGTCGACCCTGGTATACCACATCGTTCCAGTTCACTCTATTCCTTGCACGCCTTTCATCCTCCTGCATGTTCAGGCCCCGATCACTCAAAATCTTTTTCACTCCAGTTTCCACCTTTAATTTGACTATGTATATTCTTTTATTGATATTTTTCTGATTAAGTTATACTTTACCCATTTACAATTTTGAAAAATGTTTTGAATGTAAATTCATATCAGTTGGTACATCAACATATCAACCAGATTAGTATGCTAACCACTGGGGTTATTTTCCTGGAAGGCTGCATAATTGACTAGGTTTCATTACCAATTAAAAAGATTTGAAAGTTTTTGAAGATATTCTTGTTTTAATGCGCATAGGGGAGAAAGAACACTTCCCACGTATTCCCTGCATGTCGTAGAAGGCTACTAAAAGGGGAGGGAGCGGGAGGCTGGAAATCCTCCCCTCTCATTTTTTAATTTTCCAAAAGAGGAACAAAGGGGGCCAAGTGAGGATTTTTCCTCAAAGGCTCAGTCCTCTGTTCTTAACGCTACCTCGCTAATGTGGGAAATGGTGAATAGTGTGAAAAAAACATCAAATGTCCATTTTGATATGACAGATTATAGTAAACATGCCACTCACTTATCTAAAGATGTGTATATTGAATGTTCATTTTACAAATATATTTTTTATGTGGCATATTACGTTAAGTGAGCCAGTGCTGCAGATTGATTATTACAGACAGTTAAAAGAATGTTTTTTATCTGTAGCATAAAGTGCAAAACTTTAGGTGTAACTGACTCTCTAGTTCTTAATTTCACTAATTGAGAAGGGCAGAAAATTGCATAATTTCATACCTTTCAAAATTCTTTCAGGATTATTATGATATTTTTATTTCACTCAACAGCTAACAGGTGGATGGACCTTTCCAGCTCTAATAGCTGCGTTAGCCACATATATAGAACAGTTTACTAGTCGACTAGCCCAGGCTGCTCGGCATATTGAAAAACAGAAAGCCTCCATTACTGATGATTGGACTGTATTTACAACTTGTCTTAACCTCATACAAGCTGCAGGTGAGAAGTTATATGTATATTTATGTGAAGTTATATGAAGTGTTGTTAGCTTAAAAATATGTGCACATAGGACATGTATAACATGTTCAAGTTTATGTGCTGATCTGTAGCATGACCCTTCCCTTTAGTCACTCAACCCCTGCCTTTGATGATCATATTTCTTACATGACCTTCTCACCTAACCCTAATCTGACGAGTTTATGGTTGAAGGCAAGCAAATGTGAATATATATGTATATTTTATTTATTTATATATATATATATATATATATATATTTTTTTTTTTTTTTTTTTTTTTTTAAACTATTCGCCATTTTCCGCATTAGCGAGGTAGCGTTAAGAACAGAGGACTGGGCCTTTTTTGGAATATCCTCACCTGGCCCCCTCTGTTCCTTCTTTTGGAAAATTAAAAAAAAAAAACGAGAGGGGAGGATTTCCAGCCCCCCGCTCCCTCCCCTTTTAGTCTCCTTCTACGACACGCAGGGAATACGTGGGAAGTATTCTTAATCCCCTATCCCCAGGGATAATATATATATATATATATATATATATATATATATATATATATATATATATATATATATATATATATATATATATATATTTTTTTTTTTTTTTTTTTTTTTTTTATCCTTTGTCGCTGTCTCCCGCGTTTGCGAGGTAGCGCAAGGAAACAGACGAAAGAAATGGCCCAACCCCCCCCCCATACACATGTACATACACACATCCACACACGCAAATATACATACCTACACAGCTTTCCATGGTTTACCCCAGACGCTTCACATGCCTTGATTCAATCCACTGACAGCACGTCAACCCCTGTATACCACATCGCTCCAATTCACTCTATTCCTTGCCCTCCTTTCACCCTCCTGCATGTTCAGGCCCCGATCACACAAAATCTTTTTCACTCCATCTTTCCACCTCCAATTTGGTCTCCCTCTTCTCCTCGTTCCCTCCACCTCCGACACATATATCCTCTTGGTCAATCTTTCCTCACTCATTCTCTCCATGTGCCCAAACCATTTCAAAACACCCTCTTCTGCTCTCTCAACCACGCTCTTTTTATTTCCACACATTACGTTACTTACTCGATCAAACCACCTCACACCACACATTGTCCTCAAACATCTCATTTCCAGCACATCCATCCTCCTGCGCACAACTCTATCCATAGCCCACGCCTCGCAACCATACAGCATTGTTGGAACCACTATTCCTTCAAACATACCCATTTTTGCTTTCCGAGATAATGTTCTCGACTTCCACACATTTTTCAAGGCTCCCAAAATTTTCGCCCCCTCCCCCACCCTATGATCCACTTCCGCTTCCATGGTTCCATGGAAGGTATGTATATTTGCGTGTGTGGACGTATGTATATACATGTGTATGGGGGTGGGTTGGGCCATTTCTTTCGTCTGTTTCCTTGCGCTACCTCGGAAACGCGGGAGACAGCGACAAAGCAAAAAAAAAAAAAAAAAAAATATATATATATATATATATATATATATATATATATATATATATATATATATATATATAGGGAGCAGGAGGCTGGAAATCCTCCCCTCTCTTTTTTTTTTCTTTTTTTTAATTTTCCAAAAGAAGGAACAGAGGGGGGGCCAGGTGTGGATATTCCACAAAGGCCCAGTCCTCTGTTCTTAACGCTACCTCGCTAATGCGGGAAACGGCGGATAGTTTAAAAGAAAAAGAAAAAGATATATATATATATATATATATATATATATATATATATATATATATATATATATATATATATATATCTTTTCTTTCAAACTATATTTATGTATATATACACACAGTTTAACTTTCTAAAAGGGGAAACAAAAGGAGCCATGCAGGGAGTGCTCATACTCCTCGAAGGCTCAGATTGGGGTGTCTAAATGCGTGTGGATGTAACCAAGATGAGAAAAAAGGAGAAATAGGTAGAGTGTTTGAGGAAAGGAACCTGGATGTTTTGGCTCTGAGTGAAACGAAGCTCAAGGGTAAAGGGGAAGATTGGTTTTGTAATGTTTTGAAAGTAAAGCCAGGGGTTAGTGAGAGGACAAGAGCAAAGGAAGGAGTAGCACTACTCCTGAAACAGGAGTTGTGGGAGTATGTGATAGAGTGTATGAAAGTAAACTCTAGATTGATATGGGTAAGACTGAAAGTGGATGGAGAGAGATGAGTGATTATTGGTGCATATGCTCCGGGTCATGAGAAGAAAGATCATGAGAGGAAAGTGTTTTGGGAGCAGCTGAATGAGTTTGTTAGTAGTTTTGATGCACAAGATTGGGTAATAGTGATGGGTTATTTGAATGCAAAGGCGAGTAATGTGGCAGTTAAGGGAATGATTGGTGTACATAGGGTGTTCAGTGTTATAAATGGAAATGGTGAAGGGCTTGTAGATTTGTGTGCTGAAAAAGGACTGGTGATTGGGAATACCTGCTTTAAAAAGAGAGATATACATAATTACACGTGTATAAGTAGGAGAGATGGACAAAGAGCATTATTAGATTATGTGTTAATTGATAGGCGCATGAAAGAGAGACTTTTGGATGTTAATGTGCTGAGAGGTGCAACTGGAGAGATGTTCGATCATTATCTTGTGGAGGCGAAGGTGAAGATTTGTAGAGGTTTTCAGAAAAGAAGAGAATGTTGGGGTGAAGAAAGTGGTGAGAGTAAGTGAGCTTGGGAAGGAGACTTGTGTAAGGAAGTACCAGGAGAGACTGAGTGCAGAATGGAAAAAGGTGAGAGCAAAGGACGTAAGGGGAGTGGGGGAGGAATGGGATGTATTTTGGGAAGCAGTGATGGCTTGTGCAAAAGATGCTTGTGGCATGAGAAGCGTGGGAGGTGGGCAAATTAGAAAGGGTAGTGTGTGGTGGGATGAAGATGTAAGATTATTAGTGAAAGAGAAGAGAGAGGCATTTGGACAAGTTTTGTAGGGAAATAGTGCAAATGAGTGGGAATGTATAAAAGAAAGAGGCAAGAGGTCAAGAGAAAGGTGCAAGAGGTGTAAAAGAGGGCAAATGAGAGTCAGGGTGAGAGAGTATCATTAGATTTTAGGGAGAATAAAAAGACGTTTTCGAAGGAGGTAAATAAAGTGTGTAAGACAAGAGAACAAATTGGAACATTGGTGAAGGGGGCTAATGGGGAGGTGATAACAAGTAGTGGTGATGTGAGAAGGAGATGGAGTGAGTATTTTGAAGGTTTGTTGAATGTGTTAGATGATAGAGTGGCAGATATAGGGTGTTTTGGTCGAGGTGGTGTGCGAAATGAGGCTCACGGAGAATGATTTTGTAAACAGAAAAGAGGTAGTGAAAGCTGGCAAGGCGGCAGGTTTGGATGGTATTGCAGTGGAATTTATCAAAAAGGGTGACTGTGTTGTTGACTGGTTGATGAGGATATTCAGTGTATATATGGATCATGGTGAAGTGCCTGAGGATTAGCAGAATGGAAGGATAGTGCCATTGTACAAAGGCAAAGGGGATAAAGGTGAGTGTTCAAATTACAGAGGTATAAGTTTGTTGAGTATTCTTGGGAAATTATATGGGAGAGTATTGAATTATATGGGAGAGTATTGATGGAGAGGGTGAAGGCATGTACAAAGCATCAGATTGGGGAAGAGCAGTGTGGTTTCAGAAGTGGTAGAGGATGTGTGGATCAGGTGTTTGCTTTGAAGAATGTATGTGAGAAATACTTAGAAAAGCAAATGGATTTGTATGTAGCATTTATGGATCTGGAGAAGGCATATGATAGAGTTGATAGAGATACTCAGTGGAAGGTATTAAGAATATATGGTGTGGGAGGCAAGCACTTTCCTGGTATACTTAACAGACTTATTCCACTATAATTGCCACATACATTCTTAGCACCTTTTTAATTGAAGATAGGATCAATGATGGCCTTTACCCAATCCTCAGGCACAGCCTTCTGTTCCCATGCTGTATTACATATCAGATGCATCCACTCTATCACACTTACTCCTCCATGCTTCTACATTTCAGCTGTAATCCCCTCCACACCAGTTGGTTAGCATACACCATATTTCTAAATATGGTGTATGGAACATCTGAATCCATTACATGATGCGTTAAAAGGATTTTATGATAGAAATAATGCAGTGAGAGTGGTCATGCCTTAAAACTAGTCATGTGTAAAAGAAGTAAGAACATCTGTGTACTATTGCAAACTTTTTGAATGAATGACATGTCATTGCAACTAAACATCTAGCAGTGTAACCTTTTCATTATATGAACAGGATGATGTATTTGATACATGTTTCTCATAAAGGAATGAAATCATCTTTTAAGGACTGTGTCATGTAAGAAGTTGGGTGAAGTTATGTCAGACAGCCATTTGAGACATAGTAATGTGGAATGATAAAGTTACTTATAGCTCATTTGCTTTCTTTTCTTTACTGCTTAGAATTGAAACAGAATCTTTCGTAGGATCCCATGATAATCAATTCTAAGTATGCAAATGGATGTGATATTGGTTAATTTCTTATTTTTGTTTCTTTACTAGGAGAGTTGGTTATGGCAGTTGATGGCATGGAACATTCACTGGCCACATTATTCACAAATGCTGCTGCTAAGTTTACATGGGAACCTGTCACACCATTTACTACTACTCCAGATCTTCTTTTGTCAACACAAGGGGTGTTTAACTTAAAAAAGTTGATTGTGAAAGTCGTTGGTAAGTGAAAAAGGTTTAAACAAGTGAGGGGAGTGGGTGAGAAATGGGAGTTACTTAGGGAAGCAGTGCCGACACATTATTCACAAATGCTGCTGCTAAGTTTACATGGGAACCTGTCACACCATTTACTACCACTCCAGATCTTCTTTTGTCAACACAAGGAGTGTTTAACTTAAAAAAGTTGATTGTGAAAGTCGTTGGTAAGTGAAAAAGGTTTAAACAAGTGAGGGGAGTGGGTGAGAAATGGGAGTTACTTAGGGAAGCAGTGCTGACATTTGTGAGAAAAGTCTGAGGCATACAGAAGGTGGGAATTTGAGAAAGTATAGTGAGTGTTGGAATGATGAAATCAATTTGTTAGTAAAAGAGAAGAGAGAGATGTATGGGCATGCTAGTGAAAGAGAAGAGAGAGGTGTATGGGCATTACTTACAGGGAAGTAGTGTGAGTGATTGGGAGATTTACAAGAGAAAGTAATAGGAGGTGAAGAGGAAGATGCAGGGGCTGAAAAAGAGAGCTAGTGAGTGATTGTCAGCAAATTTCAGTGAGAATAAGAAAATGTTTTGAGAAAGTATAGTGAGTGTTGGAATGATGAAATCAATTTGTTAGTAAAAGAGAAGAGAGAGATGTATGGGCATGCTAGTGAAAGAGAAGAGAGAGGTGTATGGGCATTACTTACAGGGAAGTAGTGTGAGTGATTGGGAGATTTACAAGAGAAAGTAATAGGAGGTGAAGAGGAAGATGCAGGGGCTGAAAAAGAGAGCTAGTGAGTGATTGTCAGCAAATTTCAGTGAGAATAAGAAAATGTTTTGGAAAGTTGATAGTGTGAGAAAATCAAGAGAACCTATGGGAACATCAATGAAGGGACCAAATGGAGAAGTGCACTAGGCAGAGATGAGGTGTAGAATAGGTGGAGCATGAACTCTGCAGGATTATTGAATTTGTTTCGTGATACAGTGGCAGATGTGGGGTGTTTGGGTCAGGGAGGTATGCAAAGTGAGAGAGTCATAGCAAGTAGTTTGATAAAAAGAAAAGAGGTGTTGAAAGCCTTGGGTAAGGTGGCATATGTCATTGCAGCTGGTGTGGATGGTATTGCAGTTGAATTTCTTAATAAGGGGATGACTGTGCTGTTGATTAATACTTTTCTTTCTTTCATGGATGTTTGCTATCTCTTGCACAAGAGGGGTAATGTCATGAAAAGATGACTGAGCCATAGAGAAACAGTTCCCTATTATCCACTTCCTCTGTTTCTTCTTTTGGAACAAAATACAGGAGGAGAGGATTTCCAGTCCCCCACTCCTACTCCTTTTAGTCACGTGCAACATACAGGAGGTGCATGTGTGGTATTCTTTCTACCTTATTCCCAGTGACAAGTCTAATACTTTGGCAAGTTTTTCACATAGATAAAGAAAAGCAGTGGCCTGAGAATATGATCCTGCAGTGTGCCACTGATTCCTTCAACATATTTCAAGAAGGCTCCCCTGGCTTGTGCATCGTATCCTTCCTCCAAGATGATACTCTTTCCATTGAAGTAGTCTGCCTCGTATTCTTTTCTTTAGATCCAACTTCTTTGTCAGCCTCCTTAGTTGCTGTATTGTCAGTTGCATTCTGGCAGTCCAGTTATAAAATCCAGCCAACATTTTCGTATGTAGAAAACAGAGCTCTCATAGAAATCTGAGAGATTTGTTACATTTGATCTTTCACTTAACCCATGATTTCTCTCAGATAATTTCCCTTTTGCAGTTGTGATTTTTTGGCTTTTTGGATATCTTTTCCAGTACTTTACAGACCACTCTCATGAGAAAGACCAGCCCATAGGTCAGCACATACTTCTGATCTTTTGTAAAGATATGATGTTTGCCCACTTTCATTCCCTTGGCACTTTATCTTCTCCAGTAACATCTTTAACAAAATTGCAGGTGGTTTGTCAGTAAATATGGAGAAATTTCAATAAGAACATGTACTTGATATGGGTCAAGACCCTGTAATATTCTGTTTATGACCTTTCTATTGCTTTTCAACACATCCTTCCCAGTCCATCACTTTGGTGTTGGGGCCATAGTACCTTCCACAGTTAAAACACTTTTAAGCCTGTTAATTAGTTCCTTATATATCTTTACAGCTTACAACATCCTCCAATCAGAAGTCCAGCGAACACTGAAGCTGAATGCTTACTCAGAAGTCAACCTCACCAAGCTCTTCGGAAGTCTAATGATGAAACCCCAGTTCAGAGTTTCTTGAATCAAGGCTACAGAAAATTTAGCACTGTTAGAGGATCATATGATGGTTAACATTCCCCTCCCCCCCCCTCCATATGTGGTCCAGTCATTTATTTATTGTTACTTTCTTTCATTGTTCCGTTGCATCTCAATCTTCTCTCATCTGTTTCGGTCATCGCACATACTTAAGAAGGTCTTCCGTTTTATTGTTGATATATTATTTATCTATCTTATCTCTGGGGAAAGGGGAGAAAGAATACTTCCCATGTATTCCCTGCGTGTCGTAGAAGGCGACTAAAAGGGGAGGGAGCGGGTGGCTGGAAAGCCTTCCCTCTCGTTTATTTTTAATTTTCCAAAAGAAGGAACAGAGAAGGGGGTCAGGTGAGGATATTCCTCTAAGGCTCAGTCCTCTGTTCTTAACGCTATCTTGCTAACGCGGGAAATGGCGAATAGTATGAAAAAAAAAATCTTTACAGCAACCTCAGCAGCAGTGTTACCTGACTTTGACTGCTTGAGATTACACAGAGTGAAAATTCACCTTTAGTGAGTCTGTATCATTGGGAATACAGTCTCACCAAAGATCTTCTCAACATAAGAGTTTACATTTCCCAGATACTAGAAGTAGTGCAGATTTTGGTTGCAGAACCCATCAGAAAGGTCCTGGGTAACAGCAGAACTCTTTCATAGCAATTTGTCCTGGGATAATTATAAACGAATTGATAAATCAGTAGCACTTCCCCATGAATCCCAAAGCTTCTCACTTTATTTATGAATAGATAAATCAGTAGTGCTTCCCTATGAATCCCAAAATTTCTCACTTCCCTTATGACCTTTGCATCATTGGTTAGTCATTTACAAAGAAGGATAGTAATGGACCCACTACAGAACCCTGCAATACTTGCTTTACTGGTGACCTCAACCCATTTTGAGAAAGCTCCTCTCACATGTATCCTTCCATTAAGATGAAATAATCTTTCTTCGTCTGTCGTCTGTCTAACTTGAGTATGCGTGTTTGGTAAATGATAATGTCTTGCCTCTGTATATTTGATTTGCAGTTGATATCTTAATTCAGTTTGTGGAAAATTTGTCTGATAGAGTAGCTTTGATTCTCATTTCTGTATTACACTGCTTACATACATTTTCTGCATGAATATAAGTGATGGTCAGCATAAAGAGCATACCATCATAATTATTTTGATGGGGTATATCAGTTCCTTTTATGAATGTTTGGTGGGTGGAGGCACAGTCGAGAGTTACCCATTGGGATTTTTATGTAGTAATACATAATGTGATTTCTACTAGATGAAGATGGCCGACTTCTAGAGAACAGCATGACAGAATCACAGGCTCAGTGTCAGAGCACAGTGGAGGCTGCTCTTCACACAATCATGAGTCCCATATCATCTCAGCTAACTGCCCTGCCTGATTTACCTACTTGGAACTCACGCCAGGGAGCTGCAACTAGCCTCTCTCTCTCTTTCTCTCCACAAGAGTATATTACACAGGTATTTTTGGAAAACTATTTGAAAGTTCTCTAGTATATATGACTATGTTTCTGTGCAGCATTGCTAGTGAAATACAATATGATGCAAAAGTTCTTGCTCTGATTTATGCATTTATTGCAGTATTTTTAACCAAACAGTGGCCTTCGTCACATGATCTGATAAAGGGTGGCAGCCATGCCTTTGTTTAGATATTCAGCATTTTCATTGTACCATTAGTAACGTATAAAGATTTCTTTCTTTGCCAGCTAGATTTGAGTAAGAATTCAGCTATTCTCTGTACCCTTACAGTTCCAATCATTAGTGCACATTTGCTTATCCCTCAAGTCATGTGTAGTTACCTTATGGAAAGTATGTAGATTGTTGGATGACTTAAGAGATAAAGAGGAATGTTTATCATATTCATAAGCTAGAAAGTGAAGAGATATAATTGGTGAAATGTGAAGAAATAAGTGACTTATCAAGAGGTTTAAGTGGCAGTAAAGGGAAGGGAGGCCAGCACAGGATCCCTCCACCTGTGTCCTCAACATTTTCATATTGGGGTATTACAGAACAGATGCACCTAGTTTTTTCTCTTTTTAATCCTAGGGTAGTGAAGGACTTTAATGTCATTTATAGAATAGTATTAAATGTATCTTTTAGAGTGCTATATCTCTATCTGTGTCTCTGAAACCTGTTCCCAACTGGAAGTCCCTCAAGGGGATTGCCACAGCAATAGAGTCTCCATAGCTTTTGAACTCCATTGCCACTTTTTAGCCTTTAGTGCCTCACCCTTAACAGGCCAGTGGCAACTCTAGCACAGTGTTTGCAGAGGCTCCTTACCACCTAATATTCTTATTGACTGTTTCTATCTAATGCTCCTGCCTAATGTTCCTACCTACTTCTATCTATTTCTCCTACCATTTTGCCAAAAGGCAGGGCTAGCGCATGGTGCACACAGCAGGAAAATCTAGAGTTACAAAGAATGAGCTGTGTGAGTTAAGTTTTGTCAAGTATTATGTATGACAAGGAGAGATTATATGTTTGTGGACAGAATGCTAGTAGTCCATGTGTGGGTGAGGCAGAAAGAAAAGACAGATACCTGGGTCAGAGGAGTGCAACTTGACAGCCGCTGAAGTGCTGGCTCACTACACAAGCCACCACTAACCTTCATGACACCCAGGCAGGTAGTACTAGTATTATCCATGGTATTTACCACTAATGCTATGCTTGTGTATGAATTAATAGTAGAATGTGATACAAAGAGACAGGAGCTCCATATCATTCCTCTGTATCTCAAGGTGAGAAAGTGTGGCTATAGATGTACTGGGCAAATCCCTCTCCTCCCAGTCTTTTATTGTGTATATGTAGTGTAACATTTTTAAAGATACTCATGCTATTCACCACCAACATTCTGCCACTATAAGAAATCAGAGTAGAATGTATACCAAGATCAAGAGAAAGAGAGAAACAAAACCTCCATATCCTCCCCTCTTATCTCACGCTATCAGACTTTTCAGTCACACCCTCTCCCTTAGCTTACTCGACATCTCACCAAGCAAGTACTGTAAGTAGATTTTCTTTTGGTATTGCTTTCCAATCTATCAACTCATAAGGTGAAAGAATTTCTAGCAAGTCCAGTCATCAAGGAGTTAATGAAAGACTCAGTACAGCATTCGTGGAAACGTTTATTTTTGTTGTATTAGAAATTTTTTTTCGTTGATTTTTGCTCAGTACTGTCTATTCTTTCTCCACAGATAGGACAGTACCTGATGACCTTACCTCAACACCTTGAACCCCTCCTTGTCAACCACAGTCCTGCTCTGAACCGTGCTTTGCAGGAAGCTAATACTTCATGTAGTGCAGGGTGGGTATATCATTTGTTTTATAGTGGATTCATTCATATAGTTCTTACTATATATAATGCATTATGAATTACGAGGTTTTCAACATTATGCATCAGTTCTGTGATTAGATTCAGATTTCATAGAAATTATAGTTTTACCTTTATTCTTTGCTGGTTTGACATACAAAAGATTGAGAGACAAAAGATCTTCCCTTATGTTATTGGAGTGCAAACCTCTCCAGTGTATGGGTTTTATGGAGAGAATTTTTATTACATTTGTAGAGTTGAGATATTTTTCTCCTTAACTTCTTGTTGCTGAGAGATGTACACATGTTACTGTCTGGGAGCCCCTTAAACCGTAGTAGTACTAAATTTTTTTTTACTCACCAATATTATATTTCTATGACTACTAAGTTTTCCCTGGCATTCTTCCTTACACGGACCATAGCTATTTACCTACCTCCCAGATGATAATAGCGAACCTAGCACCATCTCCGAAAGAGGTTGCCTGCACCTCAGAAGACCTTCAACAAACACACAAGACACACATACCTTGCATAAAAATCAGGGAATGGGCCGCCAGCAGGCAAAGGTCCATGTCGGACCAAGCAGAAGTCTGACGATCTTGAAAGAAAAAAAATCAAGCATAGAGGGGCATGGTTATGGGGAGAATTAATTATATATGAGTAAGGTGAGGATTCTAGTACCATATAGGAAATGACGGATGAGAAGTGTAGGTTGATAAAGTGACAAGAAGCGAGATGGCCAGATAAAGCAAGGGAAGATGTAGGTGCAGTTACGCTTAGACCCTTAGACTCATGTGAAAATGCTTTGATTTATTGTAATTGTGATTTTTTGAGATATTACTTGTTTTTGCTTGAATTTTGATTTGGAAATTAGATAATGATTAAACATATTTTTTCCTGGATTTCGTATGAAATTATTTTCATTTTAAGTGTGTTTATCATCTAAGAGGTTCTTATTGTAAAGATGGTCAAGATTCCAGTACCTTAGGTTTCTAGTATTTATTCACTGTTTTCTTTTGTACTTTCTTGAAACCATAGTGGCCGAGTGGTGAGTGAGAGTGAAGTCAGTGCTGCAGATTTCCTGATCAACAGTGTTGGTCAAAATACTTGCAGACTCTACACTGATGCCATCCTCAAAATTCCTGACATAAGCACATCAATGATCACACAACTCACCACAGATATTGGTAAGTTTTTGTTTATATCTTTATGGTCAAATATATCCTTCTTGTATACTCCTTTGTTTATCCTACTGGATTATTAAAAGTAAAAGTTACAAGACATTTCTTGTAGCTTATTAGCATTTTGTATGACTTTTTAAAAGTACTTTGTTTAGCATGATTGTTTTTACCAAATTTTTATTTTGGCTCTTTATCTTTCACCAGACTTTCCACATATTATATTTTATAGACACATTTTATTCACCAACTTTATATAAAAGATCAAAGTTTATATTCAGAGACCAAAATGGATAGAATGGAGAAAACGACTTTAATCAGCAAGCAGCCTACCAGTAAGATTACTTTCCTTTCATGAAGTCCCAGGTAAACTGAACTGTTAATTACCAGCTGAATTTCCTTTTTTTCTGATGCTGTGTACATGATGTTTGGACCACATTCAAAAGTTTTACATCCTGTGTAGTAATGTAGGCCATATAGTTTTTGAAATATTGTTTTCTTGTTTGCCATGTTATATCTGGGCAGATGTTTTTCTGCTCATTAACAAGTTCTGTATATAAAGTAATCCTTTTTAGCTGGCTGACCAAGGATTGTCAGGCTTGGCTGTTAATTGGTACTGGTAAAGTTCTATGACATAGCAAGAGAAGCTCAGTATGCTGAATAGGTTGTTTTTATGCTTGAATGCCATTTCTTACATTATTGACAGGAAAAGGTGAAGAATGTCCTCATTTGTTAACATCAACTCCCTGTGTATCATGTATAATGCACAAAGACTAGTACCTCCCATCCACAACCAGGCTCCACAGACTTTGCTGCAGTTTTCCTGGACCACCTCTCATTCCTTGGTTCCGACCAATGACAGCACATTTTCCCTTTTATACCATATTTTCTCCAATTATCTCTATCTTGTGCTCCCTCACCCTCTAAATGTTTAGACCTGACTTCTGAAAACCTGTTTCACTCCATCCTTCCCTCTCTTGTTTGGTTTCTCCCTTCTTGCTGTCTCCACATCTGATGTATATACTGTTCTTTCTTTGTCAACTTCTTACTCATCCTCTTTATGTCCAGACCATTTCAGCACACCTCCTTCAGCTCTCAACCATACTCTTCTCACTTTCATATCTCTCTCCAACCCTATCATTTTTTGCTTGATGAACCTCCTCACACCACATGATATCTTTAAACATTATATTTCCAAGAAGGCCACCCTAGTCTACACTTTGTCATCTTGGACCCAAGACTTGCATATATACAACACTGCTGGGACTGCTGTACCATCACACATACCCATCTTTGCCCTCACAGATGGTAAACCCCGTCTCCACATATTCTTCAACTTGTCCAGGACCTATGCTCATTCATCCATCTTATGGTTCACTTCAACTCCCATGGTTCCATTTGTTTTTATGTCCACTCCCAATTATCAAAAACACTTCAGGACCTCCAAGATCTCTCTCTTTAAACTCACACTCACCTTGGATCTTGGTTAAGAGCAAGAGGATTGTTAGATTGCTTATGTAATGCCATTGTTTAAAGGACAGAGCAATGAAAGTGAATGTTCAGATGTATGAGTTTTGTTGAGTATACCTGGTAAGTTGTATGAAACATTGGTAATTGAGAGGGTGATGACATGCATAGAGCACCAGATTAGGGAGGAACAGTGAGGTTAGAGGAGTGGTAGAGGGTGTGTGGATCCGGTGTTTGCTTTGAAGATTTTGTGCAAGAATGATCTCTTTATGGATCTGGAGAAAGCATATGACAGGATTGATAGAGATACTTCATGGAAAGTGTTAAGAAGGTATGGTGTGGGAGGAGAGCTATTAGGAACACTAAGGAGTTTTTATTAATGGAGCAAGGCTTGTGTATGAGTAGGAAGAGAAGAGGATGAGTGGTCCCACTTGAAGGAGGGTCTGTAACAGGGATGTGTAATATGTCACCATGGGTGTTTATGAATGGGTTGGTGAGGGAGATGAATGCAAGGGTTTTGGGGAGAGGGGTAGGTCTACAGTCTGTCAAGGGTAGAGAGGCATAGGTGATGAGTCCGTTACTTTTTGCTGATGACATGGTGCTGGTGGTACATTCGAGTGAGAAACTGCAAAAGTTGGTATTTGAGGTTGGAAGAGTATGTGAAAAGAAAAAGTTGAGAGTAAAAGTGAATAAAAGCAAGAGAGAGGTTATGCTAGTAGTGATGATAACAATGCTAGTGACTTTCGTAATGTCAGTAATGATGATAGCGATAATAATGACCTTCAAGGCGAAGGTCGGTCTGCAGCAGGAGTGTGTAATGTCAGATTGGTTATGTTATTTGTATATGGATGAGCTGTTAAGGGAAATGAATGCAAGGATCTCGGAGAGAGAAGCAGGTATTAGACTGCTGGAGTTGGGGGTGCTTGGGCGATGAGTCAGTTGTTTTCTGATGTTATGGTACTGTTGGCAGATTCGAGTGAGTTAGAAGCTGATGTCTGAGTTTGGAGAGTATACAGGAGAAAGTTGAGTAAATGTGATTGATAGCAAGGTTATAAGGCTTAGCAGTGAAAAGATAAAGATTATTTGGTGTGTAAGTTTGAATTGAAAGAACTTTGAGAAAGTGGAGTATTTTAGATGTCTGGGTGTGGATATGGTAGCAAATAAATCCATGGGAGCCAAAGTAAGACCTTGGGGGTGGGTGGGAATGCAAAGGCCTTAGGTGCATTAAAAAATATGTGGAAGAAGAGTTCGGTCTTTAAGGGCAAAGATGGGTACATTTGATGGCATTGTAGTCCTATTGGTGCTGTATGGATGTAAAGCAGGGGCCTTAGACAAACAAAAATGTAAAAGATAGTGTGAATGTGTTGGAAATTATGTGCATTAAAGAATATGTGGAAAAAGAGTTCGGTCTTTAAGGGCAAAGATGGGTACATTTGATGGCATTGTAGTCCTGTCGGTGCTGTATGGATGTAAAGCAGGGGCCTTAGACAGAAATGTAAAAGATAGTGTGAATGTGTTGGAAATTATTGAATTGGAAATAATAGGGTAAGAGAGAGTATGGTAGTAAGAGGAGTATGCATGAGTGAGTTGTAGAGGGTGTGCAGAAATGATTCGGACATATGGAGACAATAAGTGAGGAAGGGATGACTAAGAGGATATGCATCTCAGAAGTGGAAGGAAGTGGGGGAAACCAAGGAGGAGGTGGAAAGATGGAGTGTAATATACTTTAAAGGCTTGGGGCTAGAACATATAGGAGGCTGTGAGATTTGCAAATGGATAAAGCGATTGGAGCAATGTGATTTAATGGGGACATTGTGCTGTCAGTGGACTGTACCAGAGCATATGAATTGGTCAGGGGAAACCATGAAGAGGTCAGTAGGGTCTGATTGTGGTTAGGGAACTCTGGCTTTAGTGCATTACATGACAGCTGAAGTGTGGATTTGAGCAAATGAGGCCATTTCTAATTCTCTTCTTGGTGCTACCTAACTGTGGGAAATGGCAGACATCTATGAAAAGATTTATATAATGTATTTGACCGTGTTTTCTATGCAATGAATGAATGAAGATAAACTATGATGTGTAATGCCATTGGTATCAATTGTAAGAGCTTAATAAAATTTTGTTTTTGCAGATTATATCTGTAATATCTTGGAGGATCTAGGAGTGAGCACCTGTGAGCCACTGGATAAACTTAACAGTCTTTTGAAAGCTCCAGCAGATCAGTATTGGAAAATTGCACCTGGCAACAATCCGAGGTTAATTGCTGCTGTTCGACAGATGAGAAACATCCCTGTACAGTCATGAAACAACATAATTTCTTTTGTGTTTGTATGTGTGTCTGTGTGTGTTTGTGTTACAGAAAGTACTATGTTTATACAATATTTGAAAGTTTCCTTACCCAAAATATAAACAAAATTAATCCAGCATTTCCCATGATTATGTCAACTTGCAACAAAGTATTCAATAAAGTTTGAATGAATTAACATGTTTGATATTTATGATCCAGTTTTTTCACAATTTCGCATAGGTATCATACTTGATGATAAGAGAAAATTCAAATATAGTAGACACATTCATATGAATCGTAATGTTGGTTCATATAAATTAAATATTTTTGTTAATGAAAAAATTTTGAAAATGTTTCCCTGAACATAGGTTAACCTGATTTTGTAACTAAAGAGAGGTGAGGTCATCAAGGGTGACCTTTGCCTTAATCCCCTTCACCTGCTTCTTTATTTATTTGCCTGCCCTACCCAGTGTAGGCTGGTATATTCTGGTTCTCTCAGTCTGTCCTCAGTCTTGACAATGTAGATTATATGAAAGCACTTGACACTATCTTATGTTTCCTTGTCATTTTATCTATATCTTATCCACACTTGCTACTTGTATACGTTATTCATATGGATATATGTTCTCAAAAGACTGAACCAGGGCATGTAAAGCAGTGGTAGCAAACTATGGTAAGGTCTGTTGGGCCTGGTTGTGGAGAGGGAGCTGTTGTTTAGGTGCATGGCACATGACAGCTGGAGAATAAATGTGAGCAAATATGGTATTTCTCCATATGTTCTTCGTTTATCCTGACCACTTCACAAGTCTTGGTTCAGTTCATTTACAGCATGTCAATCTCTGTATGCCACATCTTTCCAGTTCACTCTATCCCATGCACGCTCTTCACCTTCCAAAATGTTCAAGCCCCAGTTCCTTCAAATCTTTTTCACTCCATCCTTCCACCTCTAGTTTGATCCCCATTTTCCTTATTCCCTCCACTTTTGATATGTATATACATTATTATTATTATTATTATCATCATTTTGCTTTGTCGCTGTTTCCCGCGTTGGCGAGGTAGCGCAAGGAAACAGACGAAAGAATGGCCCAACCCACCCACATACACATGTATATACATACAAGTCCACACACGCAAATATACATACCTATACATCTCAACGTATACATATATATACACACACAGACCTATACATAAATACACTTGTATATAATTCATACAGTCTGCCTTTATTAATTCCCGTCACCACCCCGCCACACATGAAATAACAACCCCATCTCCCCTCATGTGTGCGAGGTAGCGCTAGGAAAAGACAACAAAGGCCACATTCGTTCACACTCAGTCTCTAGCTGTCATGTAATAATACACCGAAACCACAGCTCCCTTTCCACATCCGGGCCCCAGACGCTTCACATGCCCTGGTTCAATCCATTGACAGCACGTCGACCCTGGTATACCACATCGTTCCAATTCACTCTATTCCTTGCACGCCTTTCACCCTCCTGCATGTTCAGGCCCCAATCACTCAAAATCTTTTTCACTCCATCTTTCCACCTCCAATTTGGTCTCCCACTTCTCCTCGTTCCCTCCACCTCTGACACATATATCCTCTTGGTCAATCTTTCCTCACTCATTCTCTCCATGTGACCAAACCATTTCAAAACACCCTCTTCTGCTCTCTCAACCACACTCTTTCTATTACCGCACATCTCTCTTACCCTATTATTACTTACTCAATCAAACCACCTCACACCACACATTGTCCTCAAACATCTCATTTCCAGCATATCCACCCTCCTCCGCACAACTCTATCCATAGCCCACGCCTTGCAACCATATAACATTGTTGGAACCACTATTCCTTCAAACATACCCATTTTTGCTTTCCGAGATAATGCTTTCGACTTCCACACATTCTTCAACGCTCCCAGAATTTTCACCCCCCTCCCCCACCCTATGATTCACTTCCGCTTCCATGGTTCCATCCGCTGCCAAATCCACTCCCAGATATATAAAACACTTCACTTCCTCCAGTTTTTCTCAGTTCAAACTTACCTCCCAATTGACTTGACCCTCAACCCTACTGTACCTAATAACCTTGCTCTTATTCACATTTACTCTCAACTTTCTTCTTTCACACACTTTACCAAACTCAGTCACCAGTTTCTGTAGTTTCTCACATGAATCAGCCACCAGCGCTGTATCATCAGCGAACAACAACTGACTCACTTCCCAAGCTCTCTCATCCCCAACAGACTGCATACTTGCCCCTCTTTCCAAAACTCTTGCATTCACCTCCTTAACAACCCATCCATAAACAAATTAAACAACCATGGAAACATCACACACCCCTGCCACAAACCTACATTCACTGAGAACCAATCACTTTCCTCTCTTCCTACACATACAAATGCTTTACATCCTTGATAAAAACTTTTCACTGCTTCTAATAACTTGCCTCCCACACCATATATTCTTAATACCTTCCACAGAGCATTTCTATCAACTCTATCATATGCCTTCTCCAGATCCATAAATGCTACATACAAATCCATTTGCTTTTCTAAGTATTTCTCACATACATTCTTCAAAGCAAACACCTCATCCACACATCCTCTACCACTCCTGAAACCACACTGCTCTTCCCCCAATCTGATGCTCTGTACATGCCTTCACCCTCTCAATCAATACCCTCCCATATAATTTACCAGGAATACTCAACAAACTTATACCTCTGTAATTTGAGCACTCACCTTTGTCCCCTTTGCCTTTGTACAATGGCACTATGCAAGCATTCTGCCAATCCTCAGGCACCTCACCATGAATCATACATTGATTAAATAACCTTACCAACCAATCAACAATACAATCACCCCCTTTTTTAATAAATTCCACTGCAATACCATCCAAACCCGCTGCCTTGCCGGCTTTCATCTTCCGCAAAGCTTTTACTACCTCTTCTCTGTTTACCAAATAATTTTCCATAACCCTCTCACTTTGCACACCACCTTGACCAAAACACCCTATATCTGCCACTCTATCATCAAACACATTCAACAAACCTTCAAAATACTCACCCCATCTCCTTCTCACATCACCACTACTTGTTATCACCTCCCCATTAGCCCCATTCACTGAAGTTCCCATTTGTTCCCTTGTCTTACACACTTTATTTACCTCCTTCCAAAACATCTTTTTATTCTCCCTAAAATTTAATGATGCTCTCTCACCCCAACTCTCATTTGCCCTCTTTCTCACCTCTTGGACCTTTCTTTTGACCTCCTGCCTCTTTCTTTTATACATCTTCCACTCTTTTGCATTACTTCCCTGCAAAAATTGTCCAAATGCCTCTTTCTTCTCTTTCACTAATAATCTTACTTCTTCATCCCACCACTCACTACCCTTTCTAATCTGCCCACCTCCCATGCTTTTCATGCCACAAGCATCTTTTGCGCAAGCCATCACTGCTTCCCTAAATACATCACATTCCTCCCTTACTTCCCTTATGTCCTTTGTTCTCACCTTTTCCCATTCTGTACTCAGTCTCTCCTGGTACTTCCTCACACGTCTCCTTCCCAGGCTCACTTACTCTCACCACTCTTTTCACCCCAACATTCTCTTCTTTTCTGAAAACCTCTACAAATCTTCACCTTCGCCTCCACAAGATAATGATCAGACATCCCTCCAGTTGCACCTCTCAGCACATTAACATCCGAAAGTCTCTCTTTCACGTGCCTATCAATTAACACGTAATCCAATAACGCTCTCCGGCCATCTCTTCTACATACGGATATTTATGTATATCTCTCTTTTTAAACCAGGTATTCCCAATCACCAGTCCTTTTTCAGCACATAAATCTACAAGCTCTTCACCATTTCCATTTACAACACTGAACACCCCATGTATACCAATTATTCCCTCAACTGCCACATTACTCACCTTTGCATTCAAATCACCCATCACTATAACCCGGTCTCGTGCATCAAAACTACTAACACACTCATTCAGCTACTCCCAAAACACTTGCCTCTCATGATCTTTCTTATGCCCAGGTGCATATGCACCAATAATCACCCATCTCTCTCAATTTTCCCATATCAATCTAGAGTTTACTTCCTTACACTCTATCACACACTCCCACCACTCCTTTTTCAGGATTAGTGCTACTCCTTCCCTTGCTCTTGTCCTCTCACTAACCCCTGACTTTACTCCCAAGACATTCCCAAACCACTCTTCCCCTTTACCCCTGAGCTTCGTTTGATTCAGAGCCAAAACACCCAGGTTCCTCTCCTCAACCATAGTACCTATCTCTCCTTTTTTCTCATCTTGGTTACATCCACACACATTTAGACACCCCAATCTGAGCCTTCGAGGAGGATGAGCATTCCCCGCGTGACTCCTTCTTCTGTCTCCCCTTTTACAAAGTTAAAATACAAGGAGGGGAGGGTTTCTAGCTCCCCGCTCCCGTCCCCTTTAGTCGCCTTCTACGACACGTGAGGAATGCGTGAGAAGTATTCTTTCTCCCCTATCCCCAGGGATAGGGGATATATATATGTATGTATATATGTCTGTTTCCTTGCGGTACCTCGCAAACGCGGGAGACAGCGGCGAAAAAAAAAAAAAAAAATATATGTATATACATATATTTTTTTTTTTTTTTTTTTTTTTATACTTTGTCGCTGTCTCCCGCGTTTGCAAGGTAGCGCAAGGAAACAGACGAAAGAAATGGCCCAACCCCCCCCCATACACATGTATATACATACGTCCACACACGCAAATATACATACCTACACAGCTTTCCATGGTTTACCCCAGACGCTTCACATGCCCTGCTTCAATCCACTGACAGCACGTCAACCCCGGTATACCACATCGCTCCAATTCACTCTATTCCTTGCCCTCCTTTCACCCTCCTGCATGCTCAGGCCCCGATCACACAAAATCTTTTTCACTCCATCTTTCCACCTCCAATTTGGTCTCCCTCTTCTCCTAGTTCCCTCCACCTCCGACACATATATCCTCTTGGTCAATCTTTCCTCTCATCCTCTCCATGTGCTCAAACCACTTCAAAACACCCTCTTCTGCTCTCTCAACCACGCTCTTTTTATTTCCACACATCTCTCTTACCCTTACGTTACTCACTCGATCAAACCACCTCACACCACACATTGTCCTCAAACATCTCATTTCCAGCACATCCATCCTGTATTATTGACTGGTTGGTAAGGTTATTTAATGTATGTATGACTCATGGTGAGGTGCCTGAGGATTGGCAGAATGCGTGCATAGTGCCATTGTACAAAGGCAAAGGGGATAAGAGTGAGTGCTCAAATTACAGAGGTATAAGTTTGTTGAGTATTCCTGGTAAATTATATGGGAGGGTATTGATTGAGAGGGTGAAGGCATGTACAGAGAATCAGATTGGGGAAGAGCAGTGTGGTTTCAGAAGTGGTAGAGGATGTGTGGATCAGGTGTTTGCTTTGAAGAATGTATGTGAGAAATACTTAGAAAAGCAAATGGATTTGTATGTAGCATTTATGGATCTGGAGAAGGCATATGATAGAGTTGATAGAGATGCTCTGTGGAAGGCATTAAGAATATATGGTGTGGGAGGAAAGTTGTTAGAAGCAGTGAAGAGTTTTTATCGAGGATGTAAGGCATGTGTACGTGTAGGAAGAGAGGAAAGTGATTGGTTCTCAGTGAATGTAGGTTTGCGGCAGGGGTGTGTGATGTCTCCATGGTTGTTTAATTTGTTTATGGATGGGTTGTTAGGGAGGTGAATGCAAGAGTTTTGAAAAGAGGGGCAAGTAAGAAGTCTGTTGGGGATGAGAGAGCTTGGGAAGTGAATCAGTTGTTGTTCGCTGATGATACACCGCTGTGGCTGATTTATGTGAGAAACTGCAGAAGCTGGTGACTGAGTTTGGTAAAGTGTGTGAAAGAAGAAAGTTAAGAGTAAATGTGAATAAGAGCAAGGTAATTAGGTACAGTAGGGTTGAGGGTCAAGTCAATTGGGAGGTAAGTTTGAATGGAGAAAAACTGGAGGAAGTAAAGTGTTTTAGATATCTGGGAGTGGATCTGGCAGCGGATGGAACCATGGAAGCGGAAGTGGATCATAGGGTGGGGGAGGGGGCGAAAATCCTGGGAGCCTTGAAGAATGTGTGGAAGTTGAGAACATTATCTCGGAAAGCAAAAATGGGTATGTTTGAAGGAATAGTGGTTCCAACAATGTTGTATGGTTGCGAGGCGTGGGCTATGGATAGAGTTGTGCGCAGGAGGATGGATGTGCTGGAAATGAGATGTTTGAGGACAATGTGGTGTGTGAGGTGGTTTGATCAAGTAAGTAACATAAGGGTAAGAGAGATGTGTGGAAATAAAAAGAGCGTGGTTGAGAGAGCAGAAGAGGATGTTTTGAAATGGTTTGGTCACATGGATAGAATGAGTGAGGAAAGATTGACCAAGAGGATATATGTGTCGGAGGTGGAGGGAACGAGGAGAAGAGGGAGACCAAATTGGAGGTGGAAAGATGGAGTGAAAAAGATTTTGTGTGATCGGGGCCTGAACATGCAGGAGGGTGAAAGGAGGGCAAGGAATAGAGTGAATTGGAGCGATGTGGTATACCGGGGTTGACGTGCTGTCAGTGGATTGAATCAAGGCATGTGAAGCGTCTGGGGTAAACCATGGAAAGCTGTGTAGGTATGTATATTTTGCGTGTGTGGACGTATGTATATACATGTGTATGGGGATGGGTTGGGCCATTTCTTTTGTCTGTTTCCTTGCGCTACCTCGCAAACGCGGGAGACAGCGACAAAGCAAAAAGAAAAAAATATATATATATATATATATATATATATATATATATATATATATATATATATATATATATATATATATATATTTTCTTTCTTTTCTTTTAAACTATTTGCCATTTCCCGCGTTGGCGAGGTAGCGTTAAGAACAGAGGACTGGGCCTTTTTTGGAATATCCTCACCTGGCCCCCTCTGTTCCTTCTTTTGGAAAATTAAAAAAAAAAAAAAAACGAGAGGGGAGGATTTCCAGCTCCCCGCTCCTCCCCTTTTGGTCGCCTTTTATGACTATATATCTTCTTTGTCAACCTTTGCTCACTCATTCTCTCCATATGTCCAAACCATTTCAGCACACCCTCTCCAGATCTCTTAACCAAACTCTTTTTATTAACACACCTCTCAGTAACCCTTTTATTACTTACCAATCACTTCTCATCACATATTGTCCTCATATATATCACTTCCAACACATCTTCCTTTGTCCATTCATCACTATTGGTACTTTACCACAGCATGGCCAGGAAGAGATCTTGGTTGGGAAGGTAGCATGATATGCCACTGTTTTATGATGACTAATTAAATGAATTATCTAGTACTAAAGAGTAACAAGTGATGATCACGCCTAATTTTGAAGATATTAAGGGTGTTGCTCTATACAACATTTCCTGGGAACTTACTGTTTTACCAATAATGTCGTTGATAAGGAAATATTAATGCACTCCAGATCCACCTGGTGACCTCAATATTTTAATCCATTTTCTTTCATTGGTAATGCTGGTGCTACTGTTAAGGAATTTTCAATATTGACAATGTTTATTTGCCTCAGCGGTGCCTCTCGCTTAGGGAGAACAAGTTTGATTCTCATGGTCTTTCCTCATAAGGTTTGTTAATGAAGCAAGGAATCAATCTAGTTGCTCTTTGCTGCACTGTTTCTAGTTTAAGAACATCCTTAATATCCTGCAAATTTGAAGTGTGGTCTAATTGGACTTATGTACAGTGGCATTTTCACAACCTTGCTTTTGTATGTAAAGTTTCTGTTAATAGATCCTAGCATCCTATTTGCCTTCTCAGCAACTTCACTACAATGCTGGGAGAATTTGAAGTTGTTGGAGACACTGACTTCTAGACCCCTCACACTAGGTGTGTCCTATATCTTGTGGCTCATTTTTTCATAATCAAATTTTTTGTTGAGGTTTCTTATTTAAAACTGGACATTTATTGACATTAAATAGCAATTGCCATTTTCTAGACCTTCAGCAATTTTATCTAGGTATTCTTGTCATCCATAGAATTGGACATCTATAACCCATGCCTTGCACCCATATGATATTGCTGGGACCACTATACCTTCAAACATATCCATTTTCGCCCTCTTAGATAACTATCTCTAATTTCATACATTGTCCTTAACAATGCTTAACCTAATAACCTTGCTTTTATTCACTTTTTCTCAAGTTCCCTCTATAATGCACTCTTCCAGATTCAGTCACCACCTTCTGCAGTTTCTCACTCAAATCTTCTACCAATGCTGTATTATCAGCACACAGCAGCTGACTCACTTTGCAGGCCCCCTTCATTCCCTAAAGGCTGCATTCTTGCCTTTTTCTCCAAGATTTGCATTTACCTCCCTTACCACCCTATCCATAAACAAATTAAGAGCCATAGTGACATGACACACCCGCACAGACCAACTTTCATTTGGAACATCTCCATCTCCTCTCTTAGTACTCGTAACACTACACCAGGGAATGTGATGCTACACCAGGGAATGTGACGTTGCACCAGGGTTGCACTACTGCACCATAGGATGTAGCATTACACCAGGGGATGTAATACTACACCAGGGATATACGACAGCAGGGAATGCAACACTACAGTAGGGAATATAACTCTTAACCAGAGGATACAACACTGGGGATATAACACTATGCCAGGGGATGTACACAACCCCAGGGAATGTAACACTACATAAGAGGGTGCAACACTACTCCAGTGGATGTAACACTACACCAGGGGATGTAATACTACACCAGAGGATGTAACACTACACCAGGGATTTAATGCTACATCTAGGGATATAATACTACACCAGTAGATGTAACATACTAGGGAATGTACGCTACACTAGTGGATGTAACACTACACCCGAGGATGTATGCTACACTAGGGAATGTAACAATATACCAGAGGATGTACACTACACTAGGGGATGTAACACTACACCAGAGGACATACACTACATCAAGGATGTAGCACCAGGGATATACACGGCACCAGGGGGTATAATGCTACAACAGGGAATGTACACTGCACCAGGGGATGTAATGCTACAACAGGGAATGTACATTACACCAGGGATGTACACTACACCAAAGGATTTACTTTACATCGGTGGGTGTACACTATATCAGGGAATGTACTCTACAGCAAGGGATGTTCACTACATCAGGGGTGTACACTACACCATGAGATTTGCTCTACACCAGGGGATTTACACTACACCAGGGATGTACACTACACCAAGGGATGTGCACTACACCAATGAATGTACACCACCCCAAGGGATGTACATTACACCAAGGGACGTACACTGCACCAAGGGATGTACACTATACCAGAGGATGTAAATTACACAAGGGATGTACATTACACCAGAGGATGTACACTACACCAGGGATGTCCACTATACCTGAGGATGTACACTACAACTAAGGATGTACACTACACCTGAGGATGTACACTCATGGTGTAGGTGTCAGATCCTTTCCTCTTGGCCCTCTCAAAACACAGGTGCTTGACCCTACCCATAACCTACCCTACAGTAGATAAGCAAGCGCCCTTTCCATGTCCAAGGCAAACACCCTCCTCCTGCCCTAAGACTGCATAGCCACTCTGCTCCTACCCTAGGATTAGGTAAGCACTCTCCTCCTGCACTAGGACTAGGTAGCCAACCATCGTCCTGGCCAGGGACTAGGTAAGGACCCTCATCCTTCTTGTATTAGGACTAGGAAAGGACCCGCCTCCTGCCTCAGGACAAGGCTAGCCACCCTCCTCCTGCCCTAGGACTAAGTAGGGGCCCTTCTCCTGTCTTAGGACTAGTTGGGGACCCTCCTCCTGCCCCAGAACTAGGCTAACCACCCTCCTAACCCGTTCATATGCAAATTAGTGTCAGCTGCAATATACATATTCATGTGCTCAGGAGAAGGTGGCTCCCGCGCCAGTCAGCGGCCGCTGGCATGTCTGGAATCCCGACATTATTATCGCGTATCGTGGTCCTCTCTCCCGTCATTCCCATAAAAAGTATCTTGATTCCCGAAGTTTCTTCAAGAGTATTGCAGCTGCTCTGACCCGGCGGCCCAGTGGATTAGACAATCTCCGCTTTGTACTGTGAGGGAACCAGTTACTTTAGTTGACGTTAATCCACTTTGCCCCTCAATCTCCGGCAATTTCATGTCCCTTTGTAATGCAGGCGAGACATGGAGGTAGTTGGCGTGCTCCGTGAGACCCGTGGCAATTAGAACGATACAGGGAAGACAAATGAATCCTGACGACCCGAGGAATTAAGCAGCAACATTACTGGAGTAGCGAGAAGTTAACACATGAAGAACGATCATAACTTTAAGGTTGTTAAACTCTCTAAGGAGCTGATTGCCGAGGGGAATTGTTCTTCGTTCTGTATGTTAATATATGGCCCAGAAGAATTTAATTATAATAGCAGCAGCAGTATAGAGACCTGGGGACGTGCCAGTAATAGCCAGTACCGGACGAACCAACAGGAGGATTGAACGTCGGCATGAAGACGTATAGGAGGCCGGGGACATGGGAATGCGGGATTTTACTCTTCGTGGGCCTTGGACATTGCTAGCAGAGTGTTGTATTGGACTACTGTGAGAGGATGGTGACATGGTAGGATTAAGTTTACGTTAAAAGAGCCTTTTAACTCTCACTATATTCTATTTACTCTCGTGACTGAAAATAGTCCCTATTTTTCGTCTTCCCCTATATAGTGGAAGAAAGCCACACTAATAACGACAGATCCCCTTTCCTTGACGGAATTTTTCCCCTAGTAGATATTTATACTTTACATATTAAGGTGGTGAATGTTGACAAAGGGAGAATCCAATGGAAAAATGTTTTAGCATCTATGAAGTGATAAGATTCATCACTTTCCCACATTACTTATAATCATAATGACAATATAATCATTGTTATCATAACCAGTAGAAATATGAAATTGTCAACATCATTACTGTTTTTATCATTAGCATTTGTATTAATGCTGTTATCATCATCAGATATTCTACGACGTACTCTTCGCTGTATACGTCTTCATTAGTCTTGGAACACTTCATTACCATTATCCTTCACAGTCTGTCATGGTCTGTGGTACAAGTAACAGTAACCCTAACCACGACCGTATTCCCTGACGCCTACCCGGTCAACCATGAGCTAAACACACCTTGATCTCAGCAAGACCATTATACTGCCCGTCGACAAAGCAGCACCAACCCCTATCACGTGACCCTGGATTCTGCCAACAAAAAGTAGCTTTCACTACACGATCCTGGCCCCCGTCAGGTGATACTAACCTAACATGCCAACCCCCGGCATGTGACCGTAATCCCTTTAAGACGACCATATACTGATGAGATTCCCCCAAGAATTAACAAACCAAATGTAAACTTGAGCAGTAAAGCCACTCACATACCCTGCAATATTATGTACATGACTTGTGAATGTAGTGGATTCAAACTGATCCTTAACCAACGTTACAAGATGTGTGTAATGATTTCCTCAATAATGATATCCTCCTCAGACACTTGAATTCAAAGGTATAATGACTCTGGCTGTCGTTAGTAATTCTTTTAGTGTATATCTTGTTAATCAATCGAATCATTGTAGTTCATTTGTATGTAAATGACTGAATGATAAACTGCTGCTGAAACCTAATTAATTTTTTTTTTCACCAGGTAAGGCAGTATACTGCAAACATTAAAGCCCAATCCCTAGACCTTTTGTGCCCTCTGCATCCTTTGATGTCACCATCCACAGGATGGGTAGGAGAACACAATAACTCTACCCATCTTGCAACAAAAATCATAGATGATACGGCTGTGGGGGACGGTACAGTACGGGGAGGGGAATGAAAAGGTGAGACTTGATGAGTAAAATATTGTGGGTATTTACTGTTGAGAAGAATGCCAAAGGAATAAGTCTGCTGTGTGTTGTTTGGAAGTGGCGAGGATGAACGCAGGAGGGAATAATGCTGTCATCCTACACAAAGTCTCTCGTGAAGATATTAATGTCGTGAGAAATATTTTTACATTTGGTCACACAGAGCGAAAAAGTCCACCTGTTTGAGGTGTGGAGCCACACACATGATCCTGCCGTGTAAACGAGATGGATCTCGGGATAAAAGAATGTAATTAAAGCCATTAATGTATTGCTTACGTCAGCGAGCATGACGCTCATTGTGAAGTTTCCAAGATTTCTATTCCTTCCAGTAATGTAGTCGTGTTGGAGACGGGGAACTGAGTGCTTGGTCTTCTCCAGACCAAAGTAACAGACGCTAATAAACATTAATTTTCAAACAAACATAGTTGCGGTTATCTTAAACAACTAAAGGATATTTTGTTCGGTTGTATAGAAATGAAAAATAAGTAAATGCTACGATACCTAGATGATTTTGCACAAAACATACTGTATCCTGAACTTAATGTTGGGTTGGGGTGGGAGGACGAACCGCGTAGGGCGTGCGGTTATAAAAGGACAGCAGACCTGTGGTGCTGCCACCATCAGTGCTTCCTGCCAACAGTGCCACCACATCACACTTTTGACTGCAGAACACAACCTACCACCAGACTATTCTAGATGGACGTGCAACAGACACAACCAACACTGTGCTTGGTGTGGTCGGCAGTGGTTGTAGTTGTTAGGGGAGGTTACGTGGCGAGCAGCAACATCATCATCACGGCGTCGCTGCTGCCGTGTGAGCACGTGTGCCAAGTGAAGTTCCGAGACTGTGCACTGAGAGGAGTTAACCTGGCCTGCCTCATGTACCTCAAACCACCATGGAAGGCTTGGTGGAGCCCTCAGGACCCACTGGAGGATCATCCGCCCGCCCTGCCTCAGCTCCTGTAAGGACGGCAGCGCGGGTCACGACTGCTATCGGAATTATGTCCGACTTTTTAGATTCCTTGACTCACGTTTGGAAGGACGCCGTAACGTCCATACTCAACAACAAGAGAGATGCCCACACAGGAGCAGCACCTTAAGCCACTTCCCTGAGACCGTAACGCTACAGATAACATCAAGTGGTCACCAGCCATCAGCGGTCATCTGTGACGGCTCACTACACACCAGGTGGCCGCTACATTCTAGGGGGGTGGGGGGCGCTGCTTGTGACTGGTCACTATACACAAGTGGCCGTCACACACCAGGGAACCACTGGCTGTGGCAGGTCACACATTCCAAGGGGGCCGCTGCCTTTGACGGGTCACTACATGCCAGGGGGCCGTTGCCTGTGACAGGTCACTACATCCAGGGGGCCGCTGCTCACCTGGGGCCATCACCTGACATTGAGGACGCCACCAATCATATATAGGTCAACAGATACTAAGAGGTTAAGGCGCATTTAGGAGGCCACCATCTACCAAGCATCAACAGCCAGAGCTTATAACTGCGCGTGTCGACGACCATAGATACTCGTTACTGCAATACAACATCACAGGTCAGTAACTTTTGTAATACAAATCATTCATCATTTTCGTAATATGAACTACAGATACTTTGCCAACTTTTCCTCACACCTTACTATTCGTCCGGTTAAACGAGGGTAGGACGGGGTTAGCATTTGAGTCTTCGACGTGATTATCTCTTGGCGACCCTAAGGAACGTCATGGAAGGCCAGGTTCAGCAGACGTTGGTACATTTCAGCAGCTTCACCTGAGAAAGAGAGAGAGAGAGAGAGAGAGAGAGAGAGAGAGAGAGAGAGAGAGAGAGAGAGAGAGAGAGAGAGAGAGAGTTACATAGAACTACATAGATACACACACCACACACACACAAGGTCCATGCGAGGTGGTCTGGCCTTAACGCTACTTAAAGAAAAAAAAAAAAGAAAATCAATCCCCTTTAAAGCAGTAAGATAAAAAAATAGCAAAGTCCCATCCTCCACTCCCTCCGGCGGATGGAAAACAGCTAGAAAAAAAAATACCTTGCAGGAATGATATGCCTGAAGGAAATTTTTGTTTACAGATTCATAAGGTAGAATAATCATGAACATGTCATGCGTCCCGCCACCAGAGAAATACATCCTCCCCAGTTTTTTATTCGTTAAAAAGACAATTATAAGGACAAACGAGCTCCAGCTTCTCGACTTACCATGTCTATATTATTTCTATTGCTGAAGAATGATACAATAATTCTTTCTTGCTCCCTTAAAGCAAGTGACACGGGTTTGTCAATGTTTGTATGTTACCGCAGCCTGGCCAGGGAGTGGTTGAGAAGGTAGCACAATGTACCGCTACGTTACGATGACACCTGCGAGTGACGAGTGATCATGATGAAGATATTAAGTGTTGCTCTGAACAAAACGCTCTGGCAGCTTATTCCACGCATCAATAATGTCGTTGGTAAAGAAATATTTCGCATAGTCCAGATTAACTCGGTGGCTTCTAAGACTGAATTCATTAAACTTAACAAATGAATATACTGGTGAACTTACGTGTACTGAGTGAGCTCTGGAAGCTAACCTCAACATTTCAAACGTTATCAGACTGATATGAAAGTGTTTGTTTGCAAAGGATGGATGCAGATTGGGTTCAAAATCTAAATTTATCGGTAAGTTTTGTCAAGCTAGGTTTCCGCAGCTACGTCAGAGGAGCGACCACAACGGTTTTCTTGGGTGTCATCAACAGCTGGCTGAGGTATTGCTTCGTTATGCTACCCAGGAAGCTGGAAACGGACCACGCATCAGTATGAACACCTTGTGTGTGTGTGTGTGTGTGTGTGTGTATGTGTGTGCGTGTGTGTGTGTGTGTGTGCACATAAGAGTAAAGACAAGTTATATACATACAAGGTTAAAAGACAGAGCAACACGCGTGTAAAACTCTCTCCCCGTAACACATGAATAGTAATCGCATATACACACACACTGCTAGCCAAGTACACACACCTGGAAGGCTGCTGTACAGTGTCAGCAACAGACATACAGGACTACATCAAGCCAGGTGTGTACACCACTTGCTCTGTATCACATGTGAGCCATATACGTACTTGTTCCTTGTTAAGACAACGAATGATATGTTCTGGAAGCTGAAGTTGGTGGAGGCACAGTAAATCTTCCAGTCTTCAAGACTACCAAATCCAGACCACACTTAATAAGTTGACTAATTGTGGCGCGTCACCTGCCTCTTGCGAGGTAATGACCAATGTGCCGGGCTATATTCAGGAGAGTGTGAGAGCAACAGCTCAATCCCAGATCCACGACACATAGTCAACACTGGTAATTACCTGCTAATTGAGGCTGGAGGGAAAAGGTTGGTAGTAAGAGGATGAATAATGGTGAGTTTGTGAGTTATGTGAGGAAGACAGGCAGAGGGATATACAACACCGAGGAAGTAATGAATATCAAGAAGAAAATAAAGGAGGATGAAATTAAGCATAAAAGAGTAAGATTGTGATACAGCGAATAACAATATTACAGAGAGAGAGAGAGAGAGAGAGAGAGAGAGAGAGAGAGAGAGAGAGAGAGAGAGAGAGAGAGAGAGAGAGATTCATATACAAGCACTGTAATGCACAGGGAACTATGTTTCCTTTTCTTTACGAGTCAACATGAATACTGTGGTGAGAGTATGGTGGTAGAGCAACCAAGCCCACATACCACTGCCACCATCACCAGGGAACCTTCATGACGATATAATATATGGCAATATGAAATCTGGCGCCCCATCTAACTCACACTTTGTTATATTTACACATTTACCTCGTCCTCACTTTATCCTGCTTGGCCCTTAACACTTTGCACCTCCCCAGCCCCACCCTGCCTGGACCAGCTCCACCTCCCTTGCCCCACCCTGCCTGGACCAGCTCCACCTCCCTTGCCCCACCCTGCCTGGACCAGCTCCACCTCCCTTGCCCCACCCTGCCTGGACCAGCTCCCCACCCTGGCCACATGCAGGGCTGGCTGGCTGGTTCATCCTACTAATGCTGCTGCACAAACTCTGTGACATCACTGCCCCAGGCTGAATCCCCACTCCCCCCCTCACCGTTAGTCCCCCCCCCCTCTCTCTCTCTCTCTCTCTCTCTCTCTCTCTCTCTCTCTCTCTCTCTCTCTCTCTCTCTCTCTCTCTCTCTGCAGTAGGAGCCACGGACCTGGAAGGCCCTGTCGCCTGGGTTAGTCCCAAGACCCCGTGGAACACCACGTACACGACTGTCTGGTCCGACTTAACGAGTATGGTTCCCTGCTGTGCCCAGACGCTGTTTATGCCCTGTTAATTACCATGATTGCTTCATCTGTAATGGCTGCATCACAGTGATACATTTAAAGCCTCTTTCAACCAATTGGAGATAATTGATGTTTCATTCTTGTTCGTTCAGTGAGCTGATGGTGTAATGTGTGTTATGTGTTGTGCGACAACGTTAGTCATGTAAATGTGGCGGTTATGATAACCAGAGTCAGTAATGTCGTCAACCTTATGAGTCAGCTGCACAATATGGCACACAACCTCAAGCTTAACACGCCTCCAACCCAGCCTGACCCAAGCATCTCCACATATGGGCAAAACCAGAGCTTATGAACAGAAACTCCAGACTGAAAGTATCACAACCCACTGCATCTAAACCGACGGTTCTCGCGACTCTGCCAGTGGGAGGGCAGACAGTGCTGCCATTATGATCCAGCCTAATGGTAATAGATTAGGGAAAAATGTTAGAATTGAAAATTTGGCATCTACCCTTCCAACTGAATTGTCCGCCATAATTCTCGCTCGTAAGCTAGTAAGAATCACTGCCACAGACAGTTTATCTCCGATTCTTTATCCTCACTACTTACCCTTCACAGCCTGAGATCAGAATGTAATATGCTGGTCTCTGAAGCCAGACACAAATACTCAGCCATTATTGCTCAAGGGATTCAAATCAAATTGCTATGAGTTCCGACAACAACAGTGGGTTGTCAGTCAGAAGTCTCAAAACTATAAGTAGAAAAGAATGAACAGATCTCCCCTGCACTGACCCAGGACACTCACCTCGTTCACTGCACCACAGTGGAATATATACACACATGTGGCGACTTCAGTACATAGTGGCCGCCAGTAGGGTTCCTTGGTGTGTGTCGTAGTCTGCAGGATATGTTTTTCTGGCGCATTACTTATATACCCGGCAGACTTGGTGGACGTTTAGTGATGCACGTCGTTGGTTTAGGAAGGCAACTAACTAAACCGACCATTGTTCAGTGAGTAGACTGACGCTCTGAGGCTTACTGGTAACCTAATATATACATCTGACAAGGTCATGGTTATGTCTATAGTGTGCGTTTCATACAGTCATAATAGCAACTGAGTCAACCAGTCCAGTCCTGGAACGCAACGGCTGACAACCCACAGAGCAAACCAGGAAGAGTGTGTGGTGGGAGCGCGCCTTGCATCGAGGGAATAGGGTGGGGCAGTGTTGGCTGGGACACGGGGTCAGGGTCGACCCTCGCTCACATTACGTCTTTACTGGCTGAGTCAGCAACCAGCTTACACTTTTGGCCAACACAGGCAGTAAATTGTTTAATACTGGATATCACAGTCAGTAAGACGTTTGGTGTTATCTATGACAGGCATTATGCTGTCTGTCATTGGCTGTTATAGACAGGAAGCTGTCTGTTATTGGCTACCACAGGCACTGGACTGGCAGTTACATGATCTATTGCCTCCTTTGTAACGATGATTTGCCTGAGTCAGGAGGACCAGTGTGTTGAGCAATTGTAAGTGGACTTCAGAATAGTTAAAGCAAACAAAAGTAGATCCATCTGCTAACATAATGTCGTGCAAGATAGCCCGAATGTGAAGACTTACCAACACAGTGAAATGAGTAAAGTAAAACATGTATTTGAAGAAAATAACATCATCAGATCACAAGATGTTGTAACAGCTAGACTAAGGCTAAGCTACAGGTACTGTTGGTGATTCGGCTCATCTGGAGATGTTAATCATGTTGAATGTAAAATTTGTGGCAAGAGATCTGGACACAAGCTAGAACACTCTTAAACTTGGAAAAAAAAAAATAGTCTTTTAGGGATAGGTCTCAAACAATCCTGCAGGAAATAGCACAACACTATTAATATGACAATACCTGAAATTCTAAGACTGTCTCCACATTTTGCATGTTGTCGCTAAACTTACTGCATGAAAGACTATTAGCTTATGAACAAAAGAAGTTTGTAATTTATGTAACGAGTATCTGCCCACTGGCATTTGACAGAGACTCTTGGTAAACTCTGTAATCCTTTTGCGCTGTCAGTCACAGGATGAGCGTGGGTTGCACAACAAACTCGCCACTGACAGTGGCATAAATCAAACAGATCAATCCTGGTTGGTCTGTGGTTCCCTGTTGCCCAGCAGGCTGGAAGTGAGCCCAAACGCTCTCCACACCTTGTCTACAGTGGCGCCGGACGGATCTTAACACGCCAGGACACAACTTCTCCCTCCTCAACATTCTTTACATCCTAAGGACTTCCATAGTCTGAGTGAGGCCTGAGCAAGACCTCCACATCGTCCTCAGCCAGTGACGGAGGCCAGATACCAGTCATAGGCTAGGAATACACGGCCTCAGCTTCATGGTTGCACAGCTGCTTGCATATTAATTACTGTGATACGCGGGTCTCCGGCCCTAACGTCAGACGTCAAGTTTACCATCTAACAACCGTTTCTTTCACGAGCATTCACCACCAGTCAGCTGACTGGCCCTTTTTCTCTTCAAGCTTCGCCCTTGTTAAAAAGATATGCCATATTGACTTACAGTACTGTAAGTGATAACATTTTCAAAGAAATACAGAAAACTAGTTAATATTTTATTGAATGTATATTTATAAATTGTGTACAGCGAGTCAACTCTGCATAAACTGTCTATACAAACTGTTTAGACAGCAAAATGTCTGTGTCAACTTGTGTTAACTATGTACACTTTATGCAAACTTTATAAACTGACAGAAATAACATAATCTAAAGAAAAGATAGATAACCGCAATTATTAAGTTCAAATGACAATAAACATATTTCAGTCCCGAGCCACAATAAAAGCTGGTGATCATACAATACTGGCTGCGTGCTATGAAATAAAATAAGAGCAAACCACACAACTGGAAAAAAAAAAAGAGAAAAGTCCAAACTTACAATAAAAGCCACCAAGCTTACGTTAAAGGTCACAACCATATAATGAAGCTCACAACCTCACAAAGTCTGCTAATCTCACAACAAAGGCCACCAATCTTGTAGTAAGGTCCCAAACCTCACACCAAAAGCCACTAGCCTTGAAGACCACAAGTACGTCTCAGTGTTTGCGGTTCTTGGCTTTTCTTGTCAGGCAACATTCATTTCAAAGTTCCTTTTCCTTTCAACAGAAAATTCTACTCACAAGCCTGAAATATTCCGGGTAAATCAATATCACAGTACAATTCCGAGAAATTTGAGGACTGTGTTCTGATGTAATGCTCCGTGGCTCCAGAGGGAGACAAAAGTCGATACCCAGGACGACCAATGATTCAGAAGGTAAAGGGTAAACAGAGGGAGAAATATGAAGAAAAGAAGAAGAGATATTAAAAAATTTCAGAGGAAGCGGATTTCTGCTGGTTTGAGAGGGTTACACCATACATGCGAAGGAAAGGCATGAAAGCATAAGAGTTCCGAAGCTGCTGATTACTGTGAGGAAAGAAACAGCCACAATAACGCCCCATCACCCTTGAAATACTAAGGGCCACACAGTAACCATGTGACGCAGTGGCTTGATGGGCAGTAAGTGATTTAGCTAATGACGGGATCAAACAAATATCTATCTCAGCAATAAGAATCAAGTAATGTCTTTACATGAGAGAAAGTGAACCAACACTGAGATGTAGACCAAATAGGTCAAGCGTCTCGGTAAGACCGGAAGAGTTGATGTCGGATTTCTTTGAAGTCAGTACTTACTATAAGGACGTAGAGCCAGAACCTCCCCAGATATGGGAGCAATACTCCATATGAGGACTGATCAATCCTCTGAATATTCGGAGTAACTTTAGAAAAAAGAATTTACGACATTTGAAGTGCGCTCTCAGTTACTCAGAGGCAGACTTACCTATTTCTGTAACGCTATATGTGGTTTCTAAGACAGGTTAGGCGTTACAGTGATACCAAGTATGTATCTCGTGCTCAGTGGCGGAATTACAGACTTATCGAAAGAGATGGAAAAGTTGTGGGGGACACGGAGGAGAAATGCAAGTTGTGAGGGACATGGTGGAGGATAGAAGCATCACCAGAGGACACCAAGAAATAAAGCATCAGTCCAGTCAGCGCTGTTGAAGTGCCAGTATGCACGCAAAAAGGAGACAGCAGGAGTAGAAGGTTTGCTGGTAAAGATACGCTCACACAAGCCTGGTCAGGTGAACCAATGAGGCTAAAATGTATAGCTAAAGCAAGAATCTCCGAAGCTGGAAATAAATTCGGGTCTTCCTAGAAATTTGAAAAGATTCCAGACTGGAGATATAAAAAGATTTAAAGGGAAGAATACAGTGAGAGAGAGAGAGAGAGAGAGAGAGAGAGAGAGAGAGAGAGAGAGAGAGAGAGAGAGAGAGAGAGAGAGAGAGATGAATATATGGTTCATGATTTGCCACTAACCCAGTTATAGTTGGACAGTGTCCAGTCACAGAACACGATCACCAGGAGCCCTACAAGGCCCATACTGATTGGCCAGCCAGACCACAACAAACTGGTACTGGTACAGTGACATTAGGGGTCCTTCCATACATCCTTCCTGAATCCCATGACAAAATCCTGCCGTTCAAAACACTCTAAGGAGGAGGAGAAATCTTCCTTTGACAAATTGCCTTATTTTCTCTCACTTTTTTTGAGAAGGAAAATGGGAATGTAATTGCAATGTGGAAGATGGATGAGGGAACAGGTTCCCACCGCCTAGGCTGTTTTCCTGTTTTTGTCGCCATCATGGAGCATTGGTTCCCTGACCGACGATCTCTTGCTCGTGTAAGATGTGTTTCGCTCTCCTGAGAGAGAGGACAATCAAGGTGAGGGGAGAGAAAATGAGAAAGGATTAGAGAGAACCGATAGACATATCAACGGTTATCTTTCTTTTACTGCTTACGACTTTCCCCAAATTAGGAGCTGATGAAGAAAACTGTAATAATAATCCAGAGCATATGACTTCCAGTAGCATAAGTATCCCAAAGCAAATACTTCCTCAGAACATGTGTTGTCCCGAAGTATATATTGTCTGGAAGCGTATGCTGTCGTGCAGTGTGTGTTGTATGTAGACATGTTCGGGAGCATAAGTTATCCTAGAGTGTATACTGTGTCAAAGCATTTGCAGTCCTGGAACATTTCTATTTGCAGACCAAATATTGTTCCAGAAGCATACATTATGTCAGAGCAAACGACTTGCTGGACGACATCATTGCCTATCATATGCAGTGTTAGTGCATGAAATCCTGTAGCCAGTGTACTCTTGTAATACATGTCCTAAAGCATATGTTATCCTGAGCATATTTTTTTCCAGAGCATATTGCCCTGAGTATATGCTGTGCCGCAGCAGAGCATATATCATTCTGGAGCATTTATCAAGTAGAAGCATATGCTTTGCGTAGCATATGCTGTGTTAGAGTATGTATGTTGTTCCAGAGCATATATTCCGTAGTGTATCAATTCCTGGAGCATTTAATGCTAGGGAGATCATGTTGCCATGCAACATATGTTTAGTTGGCCCAAATTCTGTTTTTGAGACCACGTTGTGCTTGGAGATATGTTCTGGAGCATATGTTGTGGAGGAGTGTATGATGTGGAGGAGCATGTGTTTGTAGGACTAGGTAATCTGTCATCCTGGTAGCATGACCCTTCATGGGAACGCTCCCAGCCACAAGGTGGAAGCTTCCTTCTAAGGTTGCCCCATCAACGTCCTTATGGACTCCTGGGGCAGTGATAGACACTTTCGGGGTAAAACAAGACGATTTCACAATCAAAATCATCACAGCCTGTTGTCAGAGGTCAACGTTATGTTGGCAATCTGAAAGGCTGCTGTAATGTTACAGAACCTTGTTTATAGTCACTGCAAAACGTCCACACACACGCGCGTGACGCGTCTCCTTTTGGTTTAGCGGCTACAATGTGCCTTTAGCCTCGCTTAACACGGTAGTGTGTTCTCAGCTGTCATCACACAGACTTATCAGTCCATCAAATCTAAATATAAAACCTTACGAGATGTTGGTAATGATGATACAATGAATGTAGCGAACCCGACGAGTGAATGGCTGAGGATCGTACGATCAAGGTTTATGTTCGCTTACGTCACTCACTGTCGCTGGGACAACAAACATAAAAACCTCACATCAGAGCGACACATAACCCTACGGGTCACTCACGTTCTCATAACGTTACACCAGAGCGTCACACAGCCTTCGTAGGCACACACGTTTCTCTGAAGTATCACACCACAACGTCACATGACCTCCCTAGCAGTTCGTGGCTTTCGTAACGTCACATTAAAGTGTTACAAATCCAGCCTTGTGCTCAAGTGACAAATGATGAAGTTAGATCGTAGCAAGTGATAGATTATGACGTTCCTCATCCTCAAAAAGTCTGACAATTCACTTTCGTTAACATTGCCCCAATTTCACCGATTATTTTCTTTCTTAACATATTACTCCCTCCGGTAATTCTCATTATTAAGCCGTTCCTAATGGACATATATTCACACTGAAGAACACCTTTACATTCCACGGGTAAGATACAGGAACGTCAGGAGGAAGAGTCTTCGTGTAAAAGAATCTCTCGTGTCGCCCCACACACCAGCCCATCAGCTGGTCTGCCACAGATTAGCCACCTCAAATGCAATCTCTTCTGTTACTCATTTCTCCTTCTTTTCTCGCTCTACTGCTCACCCTACCCGCTCTTCCCTTCTGGTCTCTGTTAACCTTCCTCCCTCCTCCAATTAGTGGTCAGACGCTCCCTAACCCTTTCCATACTGCACTGTTCTCCTTGACGGCAGGCAGACAGAAGACATGGGAGACAGACCCACGTTACCTGGCCAAACTTCCTGCCACATCTGACAGAAAGTTCTGGGCACATGCTAGTGATGCTGACCAGTCCTCACAACAGGCAGCTTATTTCTACTACACAACTCACCTTAATCTATCGCTGATGAGTCGATAGCTAGAAAGACAGGCAGAAGATATACATACAGATAGATACGTAGGCAGCTTGATGGATACAAAGATATGTAAGGTGGTGGAAGCTTTCGTAAGATGAAATGTAGCAAGGCGGCTGGAGTGGATGGTATTGTTGCTGAATCTATTCAGAAAAGGGTTGACTGTTGTTGACTGAGTAGTCAGGATTTTCATTGAATGTATGGATCATAGTGAAGTGGCTGAGGATTGGCAGAATACATGTATAGTCCCATTGCATAAATGTAAGAGTGGTAAAGGTGAGTATTCAAACTACTGAGGCATAAGTTTGTTGAGTTTACCTGGCAAGTTGTATGGGAGGGTAGTGAATGAAAGAGTGAAGGCATGTGCAAAGCATCAGACTGGGGAGGAACAGTGGGGTTTCAAAGGTGGTGGAGGTTGGGTGGATCAGGTGTTTGCTTTGAAGAATATGTGTGAAAATTACTTAGAGAGACGGATGGATTTGTACGTGGCATTTATGGATCTGGAGAGAGCATTAAGATAGGGTTGATAGGGATGCCTTGTGGAAGGTCTTAAAAATGTATAATGTGGGAAGAAAAATGCTCGAGGCGGAGAAGTTGTTACTACGAGTGTAAAGCATGTGTACAGGTAGGAATAGAGGAGAGTGAATGGTTGTGCGTTGAAGGTTGGTCTACGGCAGTGGGGTGTGATGGATACGAAAGCGAGAGTCTTGCAGAAAAGGGAGAGTTTGTAGTCAGTAGGGGATGAGAGGACCTAGGAAGTAAGTTAGTTGATGTTTGCTGATGATACAGCACTAATGGCGGATTTGTGTGTGAAACTGCAGAAGTTGGTGACTGAGTCTGGAAGAGTGTGCGCAAGAGGACCATGAGAGTAAATGTGAATAAAAGCAAGGTTGTTAGTTTAGCAGAGTTGAGGGACTGGTTATTTGAAGTCTAAGTTTGAATGGAGAAAATTTGGAGGAAATAAAGTGTTGTAGATACTTGAGAGTGGGCATGATAGCGAACTGAATCATGGAAGCGGAAGCGAGTAATAGGGCGGATAAGGGGGCGAAGGTTCTGGGATAACTGAAGAATGTGTAAGAGAGATAGTTATCTGGACAGGCAAAAATGGGTGTTTGAAGGTTTGATAGTCCTAATGATATTACACAGATGCGTGACATGGCATATATATATATATATATATATATATATATATATATATATATATATATATATATATATATATATATATATATATATTTTTTTTTTTTTTTTTTTTTCAAACTATTCGCTATTTCCTGCATTAGCGAGGTAGCGTTAAGAACAGAGGACTGGGCCTTTGAGGGAATATCCTCACCTGGCCCCCTTCTCTGTCCCTTCTTTTGAAAAAAAAAAAAAAATATATATATATATATATATATATATATATATATATATATATATATATATATATATATATATATATAAGACAGTGTGGAGGTGGGTGGATGTTTTGGTGAAACTTTTGTGGGCAATATGTGGTGTGAGGTGGTATGACCGAGTAAGTAATGAAAGAGTAAGAGTTGTGGTGATACCATGAGTGTGGTTGAGGAAGCTAAAGAGGGTTTGCTGAAATGGCTTGGACAAAATGAGTAAGGAAAGATTGACAAAGAGGATATATGCGACAGAAGTGGAGGGAACAAGAAAATGGGGAGATCAAATAGCAAATGAAAGGATGGAGTGGAAAAGATTATGAACAAATGGGGCCTGAAAATGTAGGAGGGTGAGAGGAGTGCACGGGATAGAGCAGATCGAAACGATATGGTACACAAGGGGTCAAAGTGCTGTCAGTGGACCGAACCAGGGTATGTGAAGCGTTCGGGATAAACCATGAAAAGGTCTGTAGGGCCTGGTTGTGGATGGGGAGCTGTTAGTTTCTGTGCATTACATATGACAGCTAGGGAATGGATGAGAGTGAATGCTGCCTTTCTTCGTCTGTTACCGGCACTGCCTCACTAATGTAGGAAACGGCGATCAAGTATATATATATATATATATATATATATATATATATATATATATATATATATATATATATATATATATATATATATATATATATATCATACTTTGTCGCTGTCTCCCGCGTTAGCGAGGTAGCGAAAGGAAACAGAGGAAAGAATGGCCCAACCCACCCACATACATATGTATATACATACACGCCCACACATATACCTACCAATACATTTCAATGTATACATACATATATATATACACAGACAAATACATATATACACATGTACATATTCATACTTGCTGCCTTCATCTATATTCGTCGCCACCCCGCCACACATGAAAGAGCAACCCCACTACCCCGCGCGCGCGCGAAGTAGCGCTAGGATAAGAAAGCACAGGCCACATTCGTTCACACTCAGTCTCTAGCTGTCATGTGTAATGCACCGAAACCACTGTATATATATATATATATATATATATATATATATATATATATATATATATATATATATATATATAGTGTGTGTGTGTGTGTGTGTGTGTGTGTGTGTGTAGTGGTAAATATGTGAGCACGGCACATTGTGGGGAAATTACAGCGTACGTCACTAGCGAATGGTAAAACATTTCTTTATCCCCTCAACCCTGTACACCCCAGGACCAGCATGACGGCTGTCGACGTTTAATTCAGTATGGCAGCGGCTGGTGTCGGTCGTGGCCCCATCAAAGGACGCTCGTTATTGGCGTCCCCAGACCATTTAGAAGGACGGCTTGTCACAGAAGGACTCTGCAGGACCGTTAGGGCTCGTCTGGAGCGGCTGCAGTGCTTCAGTCTGCGTGTCCCGAACTCTATCCCGGATGCAATATTTCATGTGCTTTTTACGCGGAAGACTTCCCGAGATTACCGCAGGCGAGCGCTGGTGTTCTCCTCTTCCTCCTCACAGCTGCTGCTTAGGGTTGCTAAAGCCGTTACCTCAGTATTTGATGGAATGAATGAAGTGCTACATAACGGAAGGCTTACTGTCTAGGTCCTCAGGTCAGGAACAGCAGAAACACAGGAGAATTAGACTCCCCGTAGGCCGATCGATCACACAACAGTTGTCTAGACGTTTGGGGTCAGACCTGTATCTTCATAGGCGAGCCATCGATGTGACAGGGGCCATTACCAGGCGGACGTCTGGCGAATCTTAAAAGAGGAGGCCATTATGTTGAGCTGGAGTGCAGGTTCAGAGAAAGTTGCCACGATACATGTAAAACCGATGTTCAAGCAAGTATCGCGACTGCTATTCCCCGTTTGGTCCCAGATGATTCTGCTGTCAAAAACAATATCACTGAAGGTATTGACGAGCCACAGTTGTTGGGAATATCAAGAGACCCGTGACGTCTCAGGACTCCTCACGACAACAACACTTACGCCAGTTGTGTCAACAGTGACGGGCACAGCAGATGAACAATATATATGGTTTCTGCTTGGTTCAGTTACCCACAGAAGAAAACGCTAGCCTGCAGATACTTTTTTCTTCTTATTTAAAGTTAAGCATGCCTGTCATGAAATATGAAGGGATATACAACACATTTTACAAATCGATTCTGAAATTTACATCTTACTTTTATTAATGACGTATTAATGGTCTTTAAGGCAGGCGTTGCATGGGATCTCCCACCCCACTGCATGGGTCCCCAGATGCTCACGCATCACACACAAATCACAGAATCTGGGAATTTTTGATGAGCGTAGGCATAGGTGTCGGTAGGGGATGGTAATTAAAGTGAGGGGTTGTAGGTAAGACTGTAGTGAGGCTTCTCTACACTGCTGTAGTGAGGCTTCCCTGCACCACAGTAGTGACAGCCATGGTAAAGTTGTAGTGTAGTGTAAAAGTGACGTGGGAAGTGACAGGTTATTTCATTTTTCATCACACGTCATCTACTGTGACCAGCACAGTAACCGTACAGCTGGTGAGGCTCAGGTGATCTACTGTCTCATCCAGGTGATTGAAACAGTGGCGGCTGTACAACACAGCGGCGGCTGTACAACACAGCGGTGGCTGTACAACACAGCGGCGGCTGTACAACATAGCGGCGGCTGTACAACACAGCGGCGGCTGTACAACACAGCGGCGGCTGTACAACACAGCGGTGGCTGTACAACACAGCGGCGGCTGTACAACACAGCGGCGGCTGTACAACACAGCGGTGGCTGTACAACACAGCGGCGGCTGTACAACACAGCGGCGGCTGTACAACACAGTGGCGGCTGTACAACACAGCGGCGGCTGTACAACACAGTGACGGCTGTACAACACAGCGAACATTAAACCTATAAATCCTGTTACTGGATCAGAGTTTTCCTGAGGTAAATAAACAAGACCGCCTGCCCACTCGCTCCGTAAACCGAACCTTGAACTCAACACTGACCAGACATTTGTTATGACAAATGGAATTCTTTATATCCCTCGGTTATTCTGGCAACGCTGAAAATACGGAAGACAGTAGCGCTATTGTTAACACGTCTCCCGTGTTCACACTGTCTTGTGAGGCCAAGCACACAATCAGCGAAGGTGGATTCTCCTCACTTGTCAGACTGTACCTCACACTACACCCTCAATACCAGCACTACATGGACCACTGTACCTCACACTACACCCTCAATACCAGCACTACATGGACCACTGTACCTCACACTACACCCTCAATACCAGCACTACATGGACCACTGTACCTCACACTACACCCTCAATACCAGCACTACATGGACCTCTGTACCTCACACTACACCCTCAATACCAGCACTACATGGTCCACTGTACCTCACACTACACCCTCAATACCAGCACTACATGGACCACTGTACCTCACACTACACCCTCAATACCAGCACTACATGGTCCACTGTACTTCACACTACACCCTCAATACCAGCACTACATGGACCACTGTACCTCACACTACACCCTCAATACCAGCACTACATGGACCACTGTACCTCACATTACACCCTCAATACCAGCACTACATGGTCCACTGTACCTCACACTACACCCTCAATACCAGCACTACATGGTCCACTGTACCTCACACTACACCCTCAATACCAGCACTACATGGACCACTGTACCTCACACTACACCCTCAATACCAACACTTTGGGGGTGAAAGGGTAGCCAGGATTGAGCCAGACCAACTCCACCTCAAGACAAAGAACTCAACAGAACTGATCACCTTCCTCAACTGTGAATACATCAGGGTACAGACCCGACCTGGGCAGCAAAGGTCAAAGTTCACATTCATGGATTTCCACATACTCTGGCCCCTACTGTACCGCTGGTCCACACTGTCCCGTACTGAGCCGATGGTCCTCAGTATACTGTTGGTTTACAAGCCAATTGAATATTTACGCTTGAAATTTTACTGTTATGTTCCCAGGTGTAATTCTCGACGTGATAACTCTATACCGTCCTCGCTCAGAAGCTTCCTGATTTATAACGTTACACTTTACTACCGAGAGAGAGAGAGAGAGAGAGAGAGAGAGAGAGAGAGAGAGAGAGAGAGAGAGAGAGAGAGAGAGAGAGAGAGAGAGAGAGAGTATCATCCATCACAAACAAAGGCTCTGCGAGAGGGAGAGTGTCCTGGGAGAGGAAGAAGCAGTCATGAATGAGTTTAATCTATTAGAGACGCGAGCGAACTACGCGGCCATTGACGGCGGAAACAATGGTGCCACGTCCACCCCAAGGAACTCGCCTCTTCTCCTTCACCACTGATGATATACAGGAAGATATTGCTTTAATATCTATATACCTCTGGCAGGATATCATCTTGTAGTTCGTAATTTATCTGTAGCTTATATGACGCTATATTTCAGTGGTGTGGATCGTATTTGTGAAGTGAACATCTGCCACCAATGATGAGCTAAGGGGAGTACAGGTGCCCGCTGTGTATCGTTGACCGACTCTGAAGGATCCTGCAGCCCCAACACAGCACTACCTTCAATAGTAGGGAAACGTTGACTCTTCTAGAGTGATAAGGTCTTTGACGAGATTGTACTCCCACCGATACAGCCTCGCCAAAGTGTCTTTTCACTAGCGGTGTCAGCTCTTGCAAGCAAAATCCCGTAACAGCTATACATATATATATATATATATATATATATATATATATATATATATATATATATATATATATATATATATATGGCATCTTGAGGGAGGGCGTGGAAGCCAAGATAGAGGAGACCCAAGCCTGGGCGTCATGCTGAGAGGGTCGTACTATACTGCTCAAAAGGTTTAGAACTGGAGGTCAGGACGGCAGGTTACCCGCCACGGGGTACCCCTGGTTCGGTCTGTAACTCAGACCCTGAATATATCCTTCTGATTCCACCATATTGTTAGCTTCAGCGATGGGATCAGCATACATCAACGTCGATAAAATGGTCAGTAAAAACGTCACAGATTCGGAAACATTTTTTTTATTCCTGAACAAGTCCTGGTTGAGTGGTACAAAACTTGTTCACTACGTTGAGTTAGTTCCAATCTTACCACACAGACGGGTCTGTGTCTAATATCACATCAACTCAGGGTCCCCGCCACACACACTAGTCTATTCTAATGATAGGTCCCACAGGGTCCCACCACACAGACATGCTTACTCCCTCACCACTAGACCTTCTCCTCGAACACTCCCTGAGCAGTGTAAGTTTAAATCGTGTTGGTATATGTCTCTGCCACATTGGCAGCTTGACAGGGATAATCTTTGCCACGAGCTTGTTCTCTGCCACGGTCGTCATGTGGAAATGTTTGCTGGTGTCTTGAACAAGTTGGGTGAGCCGACGAGCGGCCGTCTCAGTGTAATGTAGTAAAAGATCCAACCATGACGTTAGAGAGGAATAAACAGAGAGACAAACAGATTTGAGGAGAAAGATATCTTCCTACACCAATCTATTTCTTGATCTGTTTTTGTCCTTGCTGAGGCAGAGGACAAGGTGGAAGGTTTTGCAACATATATGATAATGATAAAACTGTCGTGGTTCACAATGTCATTACTGCACCACATGATAGTAATTAACAATCCATAACTGGTAAAGGTACGTCAGTCACTGGAGCCATCGCGACGTAATAAGGCTGACGTTGCCAATATATCCGGGTTGATGTGGGTCGATGGGACGCCAGCCACAATGTTCAACAACATCTATACAATAATAGGTTATAGGCTCACTCTTCTTCTCTTAATCAATAACTTTTCTAATGATTTGAAATATATCTGAAAGATATAGTAGACGACGACAGTTAATCTTAAGGTGATGACATATGTATATAAGTTATCACAGCATAACGGAGCCTAATTAATCATCGTTTTCTATCTAGATGTTCTAACCAGTTATCCCAAGAACAACATGAACATAAACATGAACATAAACAACATGAACATAAACAACATGAACATAAACATGAACATAAACAAATGATACTCGTGAAGTAGATGACAACCTTAGAGGTTAAAATCTTCATTTGGTCCCCTTCTCCGTTCCTTCTTCTGGAAACGTAAAAACTGGAAGGGAGGATTTCCAGCCCACGCTTCCTCCCCTTTAATTCGCCTTCTACGACACGCAGGGAATACTTTAATGTTATGCTGAGTGATAATAAATATGATAACATTGATGGGTTTTCTGTAAATGATAAACTTGTTAAAGATACACTAATGTTTGTTCTTAAATTCATGATTACTCAGCACAACATTAAGGAATTAAACAATCATTATCATTCCAGTTGATGTTTCTTAGGACGTTACGTACACGCACTACTGAATCTATCGATGAAGAATTTGAGAAGATATGTTCTATTGGATCCAAGTTACAGTATCAAAATCTTTTCGTTGATAAATTTCTTAATTTGGCAGTCATCTTACAGAGTTGACCCCAAACCTCCCCTTGACACCAAGAATCTTTCAGTGTTTCCATATAATGATAGTTTTACGTTAGTTCCCAACTTGCTCAGACCCCTCGAGACCTGCGGCAGGTCCAGGTCCATATCCCGTCTCCTGCTGCTGGTACAGGTATAGGCCTAGTCACCTACTGACACCCGTCAGCCTCAGGTAGTGTCAGCCTCCAATAATGTCAGCAGGCGTTCCAGTGGCCGTTTAGTTACAACGAACGATCTGTTTCTTCTGATTGTAATTTGAAAGACAAGAGAATACTTTTCGACCCCATTAATGTGGTGATGATGTTTCTCATGCCACATAATCAACAGTCAGTTGTGTTGTGGTGTAGCCAATCCTCGTTACTGTGTTGTCCGTTGTGTGTGGTGTAGCGTTTTCTGGTGTTCCTATGTTGTTAGCTGTGTTGTGTAGCCAATTTGGTCTTGTGTTGCCAGCCATGTTGTGGTGTAGCCAGTGTGGTGTTCTTGTGTTCCCAGCTGTACTGTTGTATCTCCACTGTAGTGTTCTTGTGCTGCCTGTGGTGTTGTGGTACAACCCTGAACTGTGGCCGCTGTGTGAATAACGCTCCGATATAAAAGAAATTTATAAAGTCTAAGTTAGCCTCCGATAATCTCTTCATTAATTACTCATAAACACACACATGCCAGTGCTGCAAGGTTGTGCGTATTTAATGTGCATTTTCAGCCTGTGACTGCAGCTAGTCATGCAAGCAGTATTCATTAATATTATCATCATTATTACTTTCATCATTATCATCATTATTACTTTCATCATTATCATCATTATTAGCGTTATTACTGCTACTACTACTATTCGTGCCACTACAATTTATTGTCATTATTATTATCATTATTATTATCATTATTATTATTATTATTATTATCATTATCATTATCATTATCATTATCATTACTACTACTACTACTACTACTACTACAACTAATACCGCTTCTATTCCTGTTACTACTTTTAATTATTATCATTATCATCATTACTATCATTATCATCATTATACACACAAAAGCAGGATGATCCTTGAGGAAGGTGAAGAGAGAATACAGTGGTGTGTGATCTACTCTCTTGATGAGTGAGGCAGGATGTGGCAGGAGAATCCATGGATAACATCATTAGGTGAAGCAATATCCTGGAGAGGAACCTGTGCTCTGAGGATCCTACAGGAGTCACCATAACGTTCATGGAACAGGGAATGGTCAAGTGTATTCCTCATGTTCCAGGTGAGTCAGAACAACTTGGCTGATCCAATCATAACTCTGAGGACTGGTCTATCTCTAGTGAAGGCCTAGTTGATGTCATGTCTCTCTCGTCAGGCAGGACGGCCTCTCCCTCATGGTTTAAACCTCCTGGAGAGGGAACATGTTCCACAAACTTCTGCTGGAATATGGTGGCAAGACGTCGGGACCAATCCTCGTTGGCTTAGGTATGTATATCTATGACGTAAGCAACTGAAGTACGAGATAAACTCACTAACCTTCATATACCTGAGCAATCACTAATGGTAATACTTTAAGATCTAAGACACCTAAATACCTAATTGATTATCTCTTGAAGAAAGTACTCTGTATTAGCGATTCTGCTGTGATCCACAGGACTGTGGAAGCTGACTGACAGCACAAAGAATAGCTCTTGCTAGAATCAAGAGTTGCTGTAAATTATGGAAGACATTAGGGGTCCACTATGAGACGGATAATGATAAAAACTGTACGCGAGAGTCTAGTTCATGCATTAGAATGATCCTCACCTGGACACAGTTAGCGCCTGGCTCGGTGCTGAAACATCCCTCCTACCAGGAGTTAGGCGATGACCAATGGAGAGAAGACTGGCATCCGCTCTCCTCCACCGACAGCTTGGGCGAGATCGTCTGATGGGATCATCGGCGCATCAGAATTGCGTGTCCCGTGACCCTTTCCTCCAAGAAGGTCTCGGCACCTACAGAAGGAAGGATCGCGTTACAGAGTCGTTCACCAGACGTTCGCCAGTAATGGCTGCCTACCCCGTGGGACACTTCTAGAGCGGGAGGTGACAGCCTCACTGGTATCCACTACATCCTCTCACACTGACATCAGTACGTGTTGTTGTCTAGAGACCTGGATCACCGGTGACACTGGAGGCACGTCCTTTACACGCACACACACACACACACACACACACACACACACACACACACACACACACACACCGTGCACCATTTTGCTGAATATTCACACTCCCTCGAGAATATCCCCACCTCACTGGTGGACACTGGAGTGGCTTTCCCTCTCAACATTACCTGAACTAATGGTTTAGCATCAATTCACGACAACTCTTTTAAAACCAGGTATTCCCAGTGTTATGTTATATCAGTCACTGTAGATTTAGCGCAACAGTCGAGATAAATGAAGAAACATTTATACATATTCAGTGGCATCTTCATTTACCGTTAAACACCTGTTATAAAGCTGACCATCCCGTGGCCTACTGTCACATTAGGTAAGGAAGGCCTCCAACTCTGGTTCAGTACAGTCAGTACAGTACGTCAGTAGACGTACACCTGTCATCACTCCTGCCACACGACGCCTTATCTGAACTGGCGGTAACCCTCACAATGCTGACTGAACTGTTGGCAGGGAGCTTGTACTCGAGCAAATGAAGCATGTAATCGAGGAGTCTCGAACTGCTGCCATACGAACTCATAAGCAAGTAATGGCCAAACCCCCGGTGGTGTAGAGTGGATGATAGAGCGGTTGACGTGCTCCTGGCGGTGTGTGTACCCTACTCTTTCCTTCATGCATTCAAAATGAGGAAAAAGATTGTATTTTACCTGCTGATTGCACCGTACTGGAGTTTTGAATACACACAGCCAGCAGTACGTGCAGGCGGTCAAGATCGACGCTCGTACGACACTTTTAACAGAGCTAAGTCAATCTACCTGAAGAATGAAAGCCTAACAACACAACCATTGCATAGGCGCTGACAACACCAGACCTATCCGGCTCTCCTGGGGTGGCAGACAACACCAGACCCACTCGGCCCTCCTGGGGTGGCTGACAACACCAGACCCACTCGGCCCTCCTGGGGTGGCTGACAACACCAGACCCACTCGGCCCTCCTGGGGTGGCTGACAACACCAGACCCACTCGGCCCTCCTGGGGTGGCGGGCACAACAGCCACACCTGGCCATCACCAGTCAGATGGATGGATGGTCATGGCAGTCTGTAATGCAGATGATACTCATCGCCATCACTGTGTAACACCCTCACACACACCACTTGTCCCGTCTGCAAACTTACCCTCACTCACAATCTTTAACGAACTTAGCATATACGTGTGTGTGTGTGTGTGTGTGTGTGTGTGTGTGTGTGTGTGTGTGTGTGTGTGTGTGTGTGTGTGGCCACTGGTCGTGTACATCTGAACATGTAAACACGACATTGATTTCACTTCTGCAACTTAGACTTGATCGACCTGACCGACCTGGATCGGTCGGGTCACCTCTTCCACCCATACAGAGAGCAAGTGGGATGATTGTGGTGGAAGCCACAACAGCTACATGCATCCTCGACCAACCTCACCAGTACCCTCCAGCCTTCACCAAACTCACCAGTACATACCGGTCCTCCCCTTCCTCAGTAGTACACGTCACTTCCCATTGGCGTGCTGGACGAGTGTTTGCTCTTGTTGTTCACAGGAAAAATGGAACAAGTCATCTAAAAATAGATTACTTCCCTGTTACATTATTCATGGCAGATAATGCCCTATGCAGCACGACTAACCTGATCCATAAATTGCCTGGTTTTGCAATGATGCATTTGTTTTTATCCTGACTGTTTGTTATCGTTTTACCATTGAATTTACAGGGACTACTGTTTCATATAATTTTAATTACATCAGTGATTTACTGGATGTGATGTTTACATTTTCTGTTACATTCAGGAGATAGCGGTCGGAGTGTGGCGCACTGCAGTCTGCTCCACGAAATTAGGTTTGGTTCCGGGACAGTGGAGCACCGGACCCATGCTACGGGACAGTAATGGGAGGCTGCAAGACAGTGTGGTGCGGGGCTTTAGAACCATAGATCAGGTGCAGGACAGTAACTGTAGGAACGACTAAATCAAATCATTAAAAAATGCAACAGATACAGTTTGAAGTACAAAGTATTTTGGGTCATTACCGTTGCGGTGGAATGTGGGAGCCAACACAAATTTTTGTCATATTTGTGACAATCGCACACATACCTTGTGTTATAGTTGTGACAGTCAGACATATACCTTGTGTTATAGTTGTGACAGTCAGACATATACCTTGTGTTATAATTGTCTTGTAATTGTAATATATTTTCAGACATTAAGTTTATGGAAAATGCATACCAATACACTGGCCAAGCTGGGAGAACTTTCTGATTCACGCAAGATGAATATAGCGAATATCATTTGAAGATTTGCTTTACGCATCGCCAAGATCACTCAGGTGAGCCCCCGCCACACACTACAGCCAAGGGCGATATACAACAAAACATTTTTTTCCCTAGAAACGTTCAGTGTCAAACCAACAGCAGAAAAAGATAGACATCTACACTCATGCTCACACAGACAATACTTAACTCCTACTGAGGAGAAGACTGACAAACAATCTTAAGACGAACAGTTATATCGTACATAGGCAACATAGCACACAGTAATCAATGACGTAAGATGGCTAGCCCCTGCACAGGAAACGTATAGTTAAGGCACCCCATCCGCTCCCTCCATCCAAATGATCTAATTCGTTTCCCCCACAAAGAAAATAAAAATTATGAGGCAATTTAACGTTGGAGGAGTCATTAGTGTTCTTGACGTGAGTACTGGCCAGGGAGACCCCAACTGCTGCCTTGGGAAATACTTCCTTACTGAGTGGATGGAGAGCTTGAAGGATGAGGGCAGAATGTGAAGCGGGGACAGCAGAAAGATTCTAATAGGACAGGCCGGTGGCACGATCTATATAGAACGAAGCCAGGTCAAAGGTTAGGCACAACTCTATCGTTAGCTAGGAATCTTACATCATATTTCATAATTAGAAAATGAGGTTCATGTACTGCAGTTACCAGTCAGTCGTCCTGTTGGCCAAGACCTTACAGCCCTAGTTATAATGGCTTGGCGTTTGACCTCTCCCTTAAAGATGAAGTCAAAGGCCTGGCCATCATTAAATAAGGTCGTACCATCGTCTGCTAGGAGCGAACCGTCACGCTCAGGGGATTAGGCCCAGAGAAGCGAATGGCTCCTACAGCTTCAAGACTGCGCTACACCCAGTAGTAGGGACAGGATGAACTCCTCGGAAGCGACAGCTATTTAGCGAGACTGTACTTTGCTTCGATAACTGACGAAGATATATACATCCTCGCCAAAGGTGATTTTTCTTTGGCAGTGTAACCTTGAGTAAGTGGAGTCCGGTAACATCTATATGCAGTACACATTATGTGGCACCTGCAGCGCTCAGGAAGCAAGCCGCATCCACCGGTAAGGATCTTAGGCCATATAATGTTCTGATACATACCCCAGTTTACGCCATATATCATGTGATCCTGGTAGCTCGAATCCGGTTCCGCTGACCCTCATCACATGACACCGTGGCATCACATGATGTGACTAATGCCCACCAGACTGAGTCATTACTGCCTTCATTGGCTGATTTGATTACGCTTTTGTTAATGACGTAGTTTGCTCTGAAGGGATGAACGAAAATGCAAATGCCTTCTGATCAGCACAAAGGTTTTCTGAGTTCATTTGCATATCAGATAACAGTTTCCACACCGTGTTTAGCGTGTGTAGAGGCGGTCATCAGATTGTATACCTAGTGTGTTCTAATGCAAAGTTGGAGAGGTGCTATTTCCAGTGTGCTACATCAGAAGTGCTACCTCCAGTGTGCTACATCAGAGGTGCTACCTCCAGTGTGCTACATCAGAAGTGCTACCTCCAGTGTGCTACATCAGAGGTGCTACCTCCAGTGTGCTACATCAGAAGTGCTACCTCCAGTGTGCTACATCAGAAGTGCTACCTCCAGTGTGCTACATCAGAAGTGCTACCTCCAGTGTGCTACATCAGAAGTGCTACCTCCAGTGTGCTACATCAGAAGTGCTATTTCCAGTGTGCTACATCAGAAGTGCTACCTCCAGTGTGCTACATCAGAAGTGCTACATCAGAGGTGCTACCTCCAGTGTGCTACATCAGAGGTACTACCTCAAGTGTGCTACATCAGAGTGCAATGTTTGTTGTGTTAAAGGTGCAGGAGTCTGGTGCTGGCGCTGACCTGCCCTACCTGCACCGCCACAACCCCTAGACGGAACGCACACCTACAACCTGCCACCACACTCTACTACCATAACCCACCACCACACTCTACTACCATAACCCACCACCACACTCTACTACCATAACCCACCACCACACTCTACTACCATAACCCACCACCACACTCTACTACCATAACCCACCACCACACTCTACTACCATAACCCACCACCACACTCTACTACCATAACCCACCACCACACTCTACTACCATAACCCACCACCACACTCTACTACCATAACCCACCACCACACTCTACTACCATAACCCACCACCACACTCTACTACCATAACCCACCACCACACTCTACTACCATAACCCACCACCACACTCTACTACCATAACCCACCACCACACTCTACTACCATAACCCACCACCACACTCTACTACCATAACCCACCACCACACTCTACTACCATAACCCACCACCACACTCTACTACCATAACCCACCACCACACTCTACTACCATAACCCACCACCACACTCTACTACCATAACCCACCACCACACTCTACTACCATAACCCACCACCACACTCTACTACCATAACCCACCACCACACTCTACTACCATAACCCACCACCACACTCTACTACCATAACCCACCACCACACTCTACTACCATAACCCACCACCACACTCTACTACCATAACCCACCACCACACTCTACTACCATAACCCACCACCACACTCTACTACCATAACCCACCACCACACTCTACTACCATAACCCACCACCACACTCTACTACCATAACCCACCACCACACTCTACTACCATAACCCACCACCACACTCTACTACCATAACCCACCACCACACTCTACTACCATAACCCACCACCACACTCTACTACCATAACCCACCACCACACTCTACTACCATAACCCACCACCACACTCTACTACCATAACCCACCACCACACTCTACTACCATAACCCACCACCACACTCTACTACCATAACCCACCACCACACACTGCTAACATAACCCACAACCACATCGAGCCATCACAACCCTCCACCACACTCTACCTCCATAAGTCACCACCACACTCTACCATCACAACCTACCATTACGTCCTACCATCATAACCCACCACCACACTCTACTACCATGATTCACCACCACATCCTACCATCACATCCCACCACCAAACTCTACTGCCATAACCCACCACCACACTCTACTACCATAACCCACCACCACATTCTTCCATCACAACCTACCAGCACACCCTACCATCACAACCCCGTCATCAGAGCTCACTACCCCATCCTGCCAGAACCTGACCAGAACACAGCTCAGCTTGCCTCTCTGGGATAGAGTTAACACGTTGTGCGTTGTTCTCAGCTTGACGCGCCATTAGAGATGTTACGACGTTATAATAAAAGAACCGATCGAGAGTAAACATGCACGGAATCACCTTGATAGTGATGGAATGGGTTTATATCAGAGTTATTGGCATTTATCTTTCCACGTTTGAGGCTCCAATCACGGACAGTTCACATGAAGGCTGGGCCTTAATTGAAATATAGAGAGGTTAACGGAAGGGAAAATGAAGAGACAAAGGAAAGTACTACGGATTCTGGAGGAAATGAAAAACCTGTCTTTTAAGATGTACTATTTCATAGTTATTGGGAAATACATGAGAGGTAGGGAGTTCCAAAGCTTCGAGGTGTAGGGAAAGAAACAGTCATCAAAACGGCCTTTCCTTGAGTTGCCAACGGCCACACAATATTCATGCGACGCAGCAGCTTGCTTGAGTATTGCGTGGTCTTCTAGCTAGTGGTCGGGGCAAACAAGCAGCCAACTGTCGAAATATATATATATATATATATATATATATATATATATATATATATATATAAGCAAAGCTACGGTCCGGATCCCTTTATATAAAAGGTAAGAAGGTCACCAAGCGCTTCCGCCACTTGCAGTAGATCAGAAAATTATTGTGGAGACGCCGGTCGTCTGGGTAATGACCGCTTACCTTTATCCCCTAACTGGTCGTCAGGGTAATATGAGATTGTTCAAACACCTGGCGATCGCGAAGGCAGTTAACCTGTTAGCATGTGTAATACAGCTTCACCTTCTGTGTAATTCATCACCCTACTCGTTCTGTCAGTATACTGATCCATGGTTAAGTTTTGTACAATGTTGTGGTAGACCATAGGTAAAACCAGACAAAATCTTGGGGTACGAAAACTATTTTCAACTGTATAGCTCTGGCAATGGTGCGGCCAGGAGCATGGTGAAGAGGAAGGGAGCCCGCCTGCCACCAACCCATGTTGGGCAAATACCGTGAGATGGCCTCCTAACCCAGTCTTCCCCCACAACACTCCCATGAATATCCCATTTCAACCAAGAGGGACTGTTGTTACTGTTGACGTCTCTAACAACAACCTGGGTCAGGTGCCCCTTCCCTGCCTACATGCGTCCCTTGCTCATCCGTCAGTCAGCCGACCAGCTGGGACTGTCCTTGGTTCCCCAGCAGCCAGGAGACCCAGGTGGAACCATCGGTAGTCTTCCACCAGGCAAAATAAACCGTGACAGGACTACCACTTTTCGTACACACACAAGATGGAATGAAGGTATGGGCTGAACTCTGACCTTCACTTTCGGCGGCAGATATGCTCCTCCCCCTCGCTCTGTTGCCTCAACGCACGATACATTCTCCCACTTTTAAAATTCAGACAGAAATTCATAATTTTGTATCAGATATGAGGTTTGAAGCAACACTGCCCAGATGATATACAAAAAATGAAACTCTATTGAGGACTTTAATGGTATACGATCATAATCATCTTAATGATTTATGATATTGCCAGGAGGTGGTTAGGGCCTTGGGTGAGCCGGTCTAGCTTTACCCAAGATGCATTATATCAATACACTGTGAAGTAATAGGATATTATTAGCATAAAGTTTCTAGTGAAATCATGACTACTGTTATTTGTGATGACATTATCTGGCAACTCTCTGATACTTTATGTGCAACATTTGTCTGATCAACCAACCAGTTGTAGCAGAGACAGTAGACTTGTGTTGCGCAAGGCAGAGGTTAACTAGAGATATTCCAGCCATCGTGGACGATCCATAATGGAGTCAAACAGAAGCTGTGTACATACGGCTATTGACCTGGGACCAAGTACCTCCACTTCCCGGCACAGTAATGGCTGACACCAGAGGCCAGGTGGGGCTGTGAGACCTCCGCTCTTCTGCTGATGATCTCTCCAGCCTGACACTTTGACCAAGCAGCTCTGTAAGTCCTCCATTCTCCTGTTGACCTCCCCGACCTGTAGCTACACCTGATGGTGGGGTTGTCATCAACAGCTGTAGCTACACCTGGTGGTGAGGTCACCACTAACAGCTATAGTCACACTGCAGATCTGGTCGTCAGCTACACAATGACTGGTCAGGCCGCCGTGACGGTCATGTCAGCCACTCCTGACACACAAAACACGTCATTTATGCAGCTAACAATTAGAGAACACAACAAGGTCACCTGTAAGCCAATGTTTCTTACTTCCAAGAAGAACTAAACCATATTTCTTATCACTGTTTAGAACAGGATTTCTTTCTAGGTAGCATAACTCGGTGAAACATTTTGTATTAACTCAAGCGACCAGTCTTGCGTCAACTGTGGACGCGTATATTTGACGTAGTGAACGTTGCTCCTCTCACTGGGCCACGTCGGTTCGTGTTATCTCAAGCGACCAGTCTTGCGTGAACTGTGTACGTGTATATTTGACGTAGTGAACGTTGCTCCTCTCACTGGGCCACGTCAGTTCGTGTTATCTCAAAAAATGATAATCATTTACATTCCATTTGCATATAGACTCGATATAGATAACTGTTATCTAGATATAGATAACTGTTATCTAGATATAGATAACTGTTATCTAGATATAGATAACTTATCTAGATATAGATAACTGTTATCTAGATATAGATAACTGTCATCTAGATATCTAACATTCAATCTCAAATTTTCTGTCTCAAGTACGAAAGAGAAAGGTTGACCTTAGTGAGGAGACCACCCTTAGGTACCTCTTGGGGTTGTGACCACTTGCCCTCAGCACTCGTCACATAGCTCGACATGACCTTGTAACACCTGTAAGTGATTCCCTCATCATAAACACAACACCCATTTAACTCTTCACTTTATAAACTGTTCACCAGCACTTCCAGTGAAGAGGTAACTTCCAAACTTGAACCACTTGCCCAACGCCGCAATGTTGGTTCACTTTCCCCTCTACTATGGGTATTACTTTGGTTTTTGCTCCCGAAAGGTGGCTGCTCGTGTGCCCCCACCATTAGCTAGACAACGCAATACTCGGCAAGCTGCTGCGTCACATGATTACTGTATGGTCGTTAACAACTCAAGGGTGGGCCGTTTTGATGACTTTCTTTACCGATACCTCGAAGCTTTGGAACTCTCTACCTTCTCACATCTTTTCCAACAACTATGACACGGCAGTTCTTAAAAGACAGGTTTTTTTCATTTCCTCCAATATTCATATCTTTCCTTGTCTCCTCTATTTCCTGTTTATTATCCTTTTTATATCTCAATCAAGGCCCAACCATGATGTGGACGTGTTCTGAATTCAATTATTTGTTATATTATATTACCCACTGGCATTGCGAGCTAACAGGTATGAGGAAGTTTCTTCGAACCATAAGACCAGCAGGTTCTAGCCCGCAGCACATAACTCATACAGTTGCTGACAAGCGCGATCTTGGAATGTTGCATGAGTAGTTTTTCTGAGTCATGTGATGTCTGGCGTGGTTAGCATCCACGAATTTTGATAGCTGGCCTCATAACGCATCCACAGGATGTACTTCCCCATTAGAGGAACACAATGGCTCGCGTGTGAAGTCGCATTAGCAAGGACTCCCAACCCAGCACGACTGTCTACACTAATCCATGGATCAGAGGTCAGGAGTCACAGGTAACAACGCTAGCATTGCCGGAGGTATATGTAGAATTTCTTGCTAACAAACAAAGACGACGCGTCTAAACCCAAGCAGTACACAATGATTATAGAGGCATTCTTGGTGGATATTAGTATCACCTACTTGGTCCATATCTGGGATGGTGTTACTCACCCACCTTAACTACTGCTTGGAAGAAGTATTTGACCCAGGAGCTGCCTGACGGGTATGGTGGGGATGAGCAGATCATGCCAGCCAAGGAGTCTGATGACATATATCCATGGACAGACACCTACATATATACAAACCTTGGCTCGATTTCGATCATATATTAGGGCTTCCGGCCATTTGGGCCACTGGGTGACCGGTGGCTGTCTTTAAACCTCCTTGTGGCCGAAATGGTCGGACGCCTTACCCAGGGTTCGAATCCGACCGGAAGTGTACATATATAAAGTCTGCTGACTTTTTGAACTTCCTTACCCCAGTGAGGAGGACAGTCATCCTTGAAATGTATTAGTACCAACGAGATGAAAATGACTTGGGCCGTCAGTCGCAGGGTGAATCAGACCGTTTGAGCTGGTAACAACCCCGACATCATAGGAAGTAAACGACCATTACCTGTCATCTGACGAAGTCAGGAAGGCCTTGATGTAGTGACTATTATGTTGGTCAGGCTGACCCATCGGATGAGGAATGAATATTCACCGTAAAGCATATACGATACCTACAGTCCCCCTAATGGCACCAAGGTTTAGTTTACAAGTGGGCAGAACATCTCCGCCACCTCAAGCCCAGCCAGCCTCCTCGAGTCCTAATGCCGGTTCCAGTATTTCTCAACTGTTCTTTTAAGCTGACATTGGCACCTGTCCCTCTTTGGGGTACAGTAAAAATCCTTTGATATGCATTAAAACCTTACCGAAGCGGTATATATAGTAAATGGTGGGATAAAGAAGTAAAGTTGTTTAAGAAAAAAGAGAGGCGTTTGGACGATACTTACTGAAAAGGAGTGCAAATGGCTTGGAGATGTATAAAAGAAGCGGCAGGAGGTCAAGAGGAAGGTGCAAGGGTTGAAAAAGAAGGCAAATGAGGGATGGGGGGAAAGAGTATCCTTAAACTTTAGGGAGGATAAAAAGATGTTTTGGAAGGAGGTAAATAACGTGCAAAAGATAAGAGAACAAATGGGAACATCGGTGAAGGGGGTAAGGAGGAAAGTGATGACAAGTAGTGATGAAGTGCGAAGGAAATGGAATGAATATTTTTAAGGTTTGTTGAATGTGTTTGATGACAGAGTGGCAGATGAAGGGTGTTTCGATCGGGGTGGTGTGCGAGGCGGGAAGGTCAGGAAGAATGGCTTGGTAAAGAGAGAAGAGGTAGTGAAAGCCTTGTAGAAGATGAATTCCGGCAAGGCGGCGGGTTTGGATGGTATTGCAGTTGAATTTATTAAGGATATGATTGTGTTGTTGACTTGATGGTAAGAATATTCAATGTATGTATAGATCATGGCGAAGTGCCTGAGGATTGGCGGAATGCATGTATAGTGCTATCGTACAAAGGCAGACATGATAAAGGTGAGTGTTCAAACTAAAGAGGCATAGGTTTGTTGAGTATTCCTGGAAAATTGTATGGGAGGGCATTGACTGAGAGGGTGAAGGCATGTACAGAGCATCAGATTGAGAAGGAGCAGTGTGGTTTTATAGGTGGTGGAGGACGTGTTGATCAGGTGTTTGCCTTGATGAATGTGTGTGAGAAATACTTAGAAAAGTAGATGGATTTGTATGTAGCATTTATGGGTCTGGAGAAGGCATATGATAGGGTTGATAGAGATGCTTTGTGGAAGGTCCTAAGAGTATATGGTGTGGGAGGTAAGTTGTTAGAAGCAGTGAAAAAGTTTTTATCAAGGATATAAGGCATGTGTACAAGTAGGAAGAGAGAAGAGTGACTAGTTCCCAGTGAAGGGCAGTCTGCGGCAGTGGGGTTTGATAGTTGTTTAATTTGTATATGGTTTCGGTGGTTAGGGGGTAAATGCTAGAGTTTTGGAAAGGGGGGAGATATGCAGTCTGTTGGGGATGAGTGAGCCTGGGAAGTGAGTCAGTTCTTGTTCGCCGATGACGCAGCACTGATGGCTTTTTCAAGTAAGGAACTGCAGAAGTTGGTGACTGAGTTTGGAAAAGTGTGTAAAAGGAGGGCTCAGCAGGGTCGAGGGACAATTTAATTGGGATGTAAGTTTAAATTGAGAAAAATTGGAAGAAGTGAAGTGTTTTAGATATCTGGAAGTAGATTAAGCAGCGAATAAAACCATGGAAGCGGAAGTGAGTCACCGGGTGGGGGAGGGGGTGAAGGTTCTGGGAACGGTGAAGAATGTGTGGTAAGAGAGAACGTTATTTCAGGGAGCAAAAATGGGTATGTTTGAAGGAATAATAGTTCCAACAATATATATATATATATATATATATATATATATATATATATATATATATATATATATATATATATATATATATATATATATCCTCATGAGTTATCACACAGCCCCTCATACCATTCGACAAGCCGTCCACTTATGCGTTAGGATCTCACATGTTCTTCCTCTGGTACAGTAAGATCAACCCTTCTACCTCCTATATCCTTTCTTTACTTAACTCCAGAGTTCTCTATCATGTGTTCAGCCCTACGCTTATCCCATATGCAACCTTCCAAGCCATTTATCCAGCCTCACGTCCCACACTACCTCCCACGTTTTATAGCCTCCCTCTCACGTTCTATAGCCAGCCGTCAGCAGCACCAAGATTACCGTGTTACTCTCGTCATGTCTGGACGACAGCGAGCAACCTCATGTGGATGAGGCTGGTGATGCGACCCAGATCTGATGCCAACAATGGCTATTATATGTAGTGTGCTGTCTGTAGTGTACATGCTGCGCCGTCTATGGTGTGGTGTTTCCCGTCTGTGGTGTGGTGTGTTTGCCGTCTGTGGTGTGGTGTGTTTGCCGTCTGTGGTGTAGTGTGGTGTGGTGTGTGTGACGTCTGTGGTGCGGTGTGGTATGTGTGTGCCTGGCAGGAGGAGGAAAGGGCATGACATCAGCACCACAGAAACTGTACGACAAGTGCATGAACGTGTGTGAGAGTGCAAACATTTTACCCTTTAATGTAACATTAATTAACAATCAAATGTGAACAATAAAGGGTTTGTTTTATGTCAAATTGTTTGTTTGTTTACCTGTAGCTTTCCGCCGGCATCATGGCTGTTAAAACAAGAGTAAGGTAACACAGCTTGACCTTATAAAGTACCTGAAATATATCAAACTGCTTTGAATACGTGTAATTGGTTTCGAACATATAAGATATAATCTAAAGGTTCATCTGATTCCATTCAACGTTTCAAGTGAGTCTTGAACAAGATAAATGATGTAATATAATCTGCAATTATCATCATCTATATAATTCCCTGTACGAATGAGGATATTGCTAAATAACTACATAATGGAACTGTATCTGCTAATGGGAGAAGAATTGAAAGGCATCATTAAACAAGAACAGTACTTTACTGAGTAGTGTATACATACTCACACACTTCTCTCCATGTGCAAACACGACAATGATAAGTATAAAACAAACGCCCTCCCAACTCGGTCTTAAACATTATTCGACCAGACAGTCACCCAGCTGAAACCACAATTTCTAGGTACACACGAGTCACACTGTCCAGTCAGTGCTTTGAGCACTACAATACTTTATGACCTGTGGTCCCTCCCAGAAGACGTGGACGGCTTTTATAGCACTGTAGGTCAGTGGGCGAAAAGAGTACAGTTTTGTCAAGAACCTAATCGCTCTAGACGAATGTATGTATGATTGTGTGTATGTGTTTACTGTTTGTGTGTTACGGGAAGAGAGTTTTACACTCTCGTGTAGCCACGTCTCTTTACTTTGATTATGTGTACCATGATTTTACTCCTGTGTATTCATATATATATATATATATATATATATATATATATATATATATATATATATATATATATATATATATATATATGCAAGCTAAAGCCAGGAATCCCTTTATCGACCAATCCCGAGGGCAGGATGATCACTTGAATTGGGTTTAGGTTGACTTCTGCATGCAGGGTTCGAATCCATGCACCATGGAGGCTCCTGTGTGTGTGTGTGTGTGTGTGTGTGTGTGTGTGTGTCAATACCAGAAGCAAAACTGGATAAAGACAGCTCTATACGATGGAGACAGCTCTAAACTGGATGAAGACAGCTCTATTACAGTAGAGAAGAATTTGCCTGGAAGACAAGCAAGGTACACAGATCGGAGTGGGGCTCATACCTGACTAATTACTTCGAATACTTCCTGGTTCTTTGGCGTTGGTTGCCGGGGCTGCAGCTTGTTAACACCTTATGTAGCCGGCGGATGCATGAGATTCCTTCCTCTTCAATGTTTACTGATTATGCTTTACTGTTGTTCCGTTCCATTAGATTAACCTTGGCTTCTGTATCGCCTGCGTAACATTTGTGGTTGGCTTTGATCTTCTGAGTGCCACGGTGCCTAACCTAATGATACTACCCTTAGCCATGTCGGTATCACCCAAACTTGATGGTAAGACACTCGAGCATCCATTAGCATGACGGTATGGCCCTTGGTCACAATGCTATGGCCCTTGGGTATGATGGTCTTGCCTTTAAAAGTTACGTCGTTTTACGCAATGGTTATACTGTCGTTACAGTAGTCGTAACGTAATACCAAAGGGTCTTACCTACTTCACAAGGGGCGTACCGTCATGTGACAGGGTTAGAGGCCCATATCATATACCAATATATACCTCTTGTTATTGCTGTGCTCTTAATACCGCTTCTTTTTTTGGTTATGTCCTTAATACCGCTTCTTTTTGTGGTTATGTCCTTGATACCGCTTCTTTCTGTGGTTAATTCCTTAATACCGCTTCCTTTTGTGATTATGTCTTTAGTACCGACTCCTTTATCATACAACTGCATTTCCTTATTTGTTTCCTTCGGTTACCAGTAGCCAATAGTCTTTCCCCCTCGGCAGTAAACAGTTCACTTCGATATATCAAACTGTTGTAACACCAGTTGAAGTTAGCAGGGCCGGAAGCAGGTCCACACGCAAGACTTTTGCAATGTTTGAGTCATACGGTACTGCTCCTGAGCGTTGTTGAAAACTCGTCATTAATATGACAACAGTTGGTGTCTGTTGTCAAGGAAAAGTTGTTTGAAATGGACTTTAGTTCCCCGACCTGAGTGGTCGGCTGGTCTGTGGTTTTTCTGATGATGGACAGACATGTGGAACCACAGGCGTTAACACCGTCCTATACCGAGCTTCATATACTGAACATTGTGCATCATGGTGTACCCGACCATCATCATGGTGTACCCGACCATCTTCATGGTGTACCCGACCATCATCATGGTGTACCCGACCATCATCATGGTGTACCCGACCATCATGGTGTACCCGACCACCGTTACTGTAGTCCTTCCACGCTAATATTACAGTTCCAGCAACATTTCATCTAAAAATTTACTTTTTATATTTTCCCTTCCGGAAATTAGTTTTAATTTTCGTATTTGAACTAAATATGAGACAGAACAGCTCTGTTACAGCCACAGCTGGACAGAAGACGCTTGTTGTCACGGTTACCAAATATTCCATTATTACAGATCATAGTTTTTCATTTGGAATTTTATTGTATTTACAGGAGGAAGACTGATCTAACTCACGCTTATTAAACTGGCCAGAACAGCTGCTCCTCACATCAGCTGTCAGGCTGGCTGAGTCAGTTGACACTCACACATCACCTGGAGTCCAGATTCTGTCTCTCATATATCATGGAATCTGGCCTCTGTTCCATCTCCATATTCTTCTCCGTAGTTTAATGTCTCGGTGATAACCATCCAATATGTCTCGGTGATAACCATCCAATATGTCTCGGTGATAACCATCCAGTAAAGATAAACGACGTCTCTTCGTATCAACAGTTAACGAGATCAGTAAGATCGTCTCGTCTTATGATAACCGGTGCAGGAGTCTGTAGCCTTCAAGGGGGAGATTTTTCAATGACAAATTTTTAATTGAACTTTATCTATTTACTTAATGAATCATATCATATACAAGCCTCATGCACGAATTAACTATATGAACAAACGTAAACAATGTATACATATTGCATCGTATCAAGCATTTGATATTTCTTCATATTTCCAGACGTTTTTCGTGAATAAAGGTAAAAGGTTGTCTTGAACCTGTTCACCAGTGTGGGTAGTGTGAGATCAGAGACGCTAGACAACCATCGACTGCTGTTGGTCGACGTCACTAGGAAGGGAGGATCTATTTGTCTCTGCGAGTTTGTTTTACGAAACTTTGTTGGACTTACACTCTGACATAAAACAGTAAAACTGATGAACCTTATTCCTTTTTTTCATACCCGATCGTGTTAATCGGTTTGCCAAACAAAATCGGTAAACTGAATCGGGTCAGTTCACATATGTGTTGTCTACTGTTGCGTCTCCCCAGCAGCCGCGTTGACCTTTAATATTGGTTACTCAACTTTAGGATGTATGAGACACTGTGGCCAGGACCCTGTGTGTGACGACTTCAGCCACAGTTACACTCCACTTACGGGTCGACGCCGCGTGGAACCATGACGAGTTAGTCTTATAAACAAGGTTTATGAGCCAAGTGAACCCAAGGAACTTACACCTGGGTACATACCCGAGTCACAGTACAAGTAATCTTTACCAGAATATGAATGAGTAAAGTTCATTTGCCGAATCCCTGGTGGCGATGCACATGTTAGCCTCACGAGGGTGAGTTACAAGGAGCTGTGAGTTGTTTGAGTGTATGTGTGAGTATGTCTATCTATACATGTAAGTGTCTGTGTATACGTGTGAGCAACTGTATGTCTTATTGTTGCGCTTACACAGTTGGTATGTCAGCAAATAGCTCTACGACGAGACTAAGAAAAGGTTGCTCCATCTTTGCATATATTCTATCTCTCCCTCTCTTTGCGTATCCCTTTTTCTGGTCTCCGCTTCACAAAGCCGCATCAACATCTCCCAGCAGGTCCAGCAATAACTGAGTCATGCCACAAGCTCCTCAAAACAGTGCGCAACCCACGTCAGCGCCTCACATCAAACTACTTGATAAAAACTTTTGTTTTACTCTCGCGCGAAACCTCAGCTTCTTCACTCTGCACTTGGTCAAGTCATGCGACAGATGGACAGATTGTAAACCTTGGCGAACTTGAGACATTAGATGTATCAGTAACAGTGTCAGCCTCCACTGCTGTGACATATACTGGACATGATACATACTAAACACGTGATACATGCTGGGCACGTGATACATCTGGACACGTGATAATGGACACGTGATATATACTGGACACGTGATAATGGACACGTGATGCATACTGGACACGTGATAATGGACACGTGATGCATACTGGACACGTGATAATGGACACATGATACTAGACATGTGTTACATATTCATACCGGAAGTATACAGCTGGTGGTAACCAGTGTTTGTACTGTATTTTCGTTGTGTATATCTAAGGGGTTCGCTTCCTGACCATCTAGTAGTTAAAAATATTTCGTTCGATATACATACATACATACATACATACATACATATATACATACACACAGTAACACATACATAGGTCTGCAAGGGCAGCTGAGGATCATATAGTGTGGTTGTAAGATTCCTTTCATACAAGCACACGTGCGCATTCATGATAACCTTCATTAGCATGCGCATATACATATGCAGAAACGCACACATACGCATGCTCAGCCAAACTTAGATACAAGTATACATATTGAGCTAGGCACACACACACACACACACACACACACACACACACACACACACACACACACACACATGTTACATGATTCAGAACAACACATTCATAGTAAACTTAATGACCTAGCGAGGGACACTGACCACCGCTAGTTACAAGTATGTTTTGTTCGTTTGCTGAGACTATGTGGATATTGAGGTTGTCAGTAGGAGAATGTTAGGAGTAAATGAACTGAGGTGAACAGTCTTCAGCTTCCTCTGTGGTGAGGGTCCCTCTGCTGACGTGATTATTAGTGGACGTGGATGTGGTGCTGTCTGGTGATGGCAAGCGATCGTTATATACAACTCCAGGTTATGATAAAGCCCAGCTTCACGGGTTTACACTAATATAAACATACACAAGCATACTGCGTCTATGATCCATTTCATCGTATTGCAATTAGCCACAGTAGCTGACACAAGTATATGGGTAAATCTGATGATGTGAGATGGGAACGTTCTCTTGTTACACTTCAGATGATAATCTATTGTAGACGTAAGAACATAATTTCCCGTCTAAAGTCCTTTGGTTCTGTTCCTTGCGTCCCACGCACCAAGACTCACTCGTGATCTAAACACATAGAGGAAGATTAACACTAAAGTAAAACCAACGCCATTAACAAGTGTTGCAGCTTGTGCAACTTCTGTACATGAAACACATTCGTCTGATTTGCATATCATTCAGTTGTGGTGTGAAGTTATAATACGGCCGGATCTAATGAGGCGCCTCTCTCTCTCTCTCTCTCTCACACACACACACACACACACACACACACACACACGCACACACACACACACAAGTACTTCACTGGTTACATCGTAACTGCCGTCACTCAGGATTTCTCTCACTACATGTGATCTATGTGTCACCGGTCATATGCAACACAACTGGAATTCCCCTTATGTTAATCCCCTTAAAACATCAGTTTCTGCTGATGAATTTACTTTGAAGATAATGGTGGATTAATCTAATGTGTGAGGGCAGGGTTGGGTCCCTGGCTGAGGCAGCGCTGGGAGTCACGAGGCGCCGGCAAAACCCAATTTGTGGCTAAGTTCAGTAACAAGGCGACGTCGGCGCCCGGAAATAGGATCTCACTGTGAGGAGTAACGTCATTAGCAGGACATGTGAACCGTGCATTGTGCTGGACGACGGAGGATGGCCCCTGGGATGACGTACTTCTGTCTCAGGACGGGATTATGTCCTCCGTCTACGAAATAATGAGTGCTGTAGGATGGCCCTCTGTCTCTCAGGACGGGTGAGTGTCCTGCATCCCTTAAGTGCTTGTGGGTTTTAGTTATAGATTTCTGTCTCAGAGGATGAATGGTGAACCGGGAGGTGCCAACGTCTTTTCTGTGGCTACATAGTTCCCTTAATGCTTCGAGGTATAAGCCACGATTTCATGACGTTGTCTGATGTTCATCTATATTTGCGTGAATGTATGTAAGCAAGTGCTTGTAGGTATGCGAGTGCATGCATGTATTTGAGTGTGTGTATGTCTATGAGTGAGTGTATGGATTTGCGTCTATGTATAGTAAGAGAAGACATCCAGGATCGTATGCCCGGCAGGCAAAGTAATGGTCGCAACTGAGGGTAATGACGAGGATCATCTCCCATAACTCCTGCCCAACATGTCTGTCGAGAAGACCCTTACGCCGAGGCTCTCGTCTTGTGTTGCAACTCTGGTTACCGTCCAGTTCTGACGGTTCTCAGGTTACTAATGGCTGGTCCTTGTGCTGCGCTGTAACCACTCGCCAGAACCGAGGGTCAGGTCGATACTTCCTCACGAGGATGGTTCTGTTAGCCAGGATGGACACACAACAGGTAACGTTCCTTTAGCTTTAGACTGGATCTCGTTTATGCACTTAATTACATTATCTTTGAACGTCAGGACCGAATCCTCATATTGTCATCTCCAAACGAAGTGCTCAACCCTTTAGTTTCATTTGGGTTAGAGTATCTGTGTCTGTTTGTATATGTGTGTATTCCTATGTATAAATATGGTACATATATATCTATCCGTGTATATACTGTATGTTATACTTTGTTTAAGCAGGTACAGAGGTTGTGACCATAATCTCGGTGTGTTAATAACAATAGCGACATCTGGTAGTGACCATCACGCCAGCAACCACACGATCGTGTTTACATTACCCCACCATAACAATAAACACTTAATTTACAAAACGGTCAGTGAAGAGAAAAGAAAAATATATGTAATGGGGAGTTTGAGGTAAACGTATATGGTTGTACCAATAATGGAACTATATTTATGATGCCATTTTGTGTATAATGACATTCCTTTTCCTGAGGCTTAAGCCGTTCATTGCTGGCCTTGTGGTTACTCTATGGTTGTTTGTGATGTAACCATAACAGTTCATGTACTGTACGTTGAACTGACTCACGAACAAGTGATGTTTGTCTTACCAACAAAGTCGGTTGAACCATCATATGAACACCTGAGGCTCCATGATATCTTAAGATCTTTGTTTGGGCATAAGTTTCCTTCCGTCAGGAGAGAAACGCCTGGCCCTACCTGGACGGTAGAACTCCCTCGAGTCCCCGTGTTACTATCATCATCACACGTCATCTTCCTGATCTGCCCACACTGTGCACTGTACAGCTGCTGCCTTAGGGTTGTGACCATTGTGGGACTCGACCATTACTTGTAGTTTCCATTTGTTGTATCTGAATATATATGTAAACACAGCACGACCCTTGAGCACAACTGCACCGCTTGATGGTCCGACGTTTAACCTGACCCTTGCGTTGGCAGTGTCCCGCTCAGGAGGTTGAAGGTCGGAGTCCCAATATTTACTCTGGGCATTACGACCACCCGTCCTCTGCACTGTACCTCCTTCCCTGCGGCATTTCATTCCACCATAGATTCCCGTCGCGTACTCCACTTATCACCATCATCATCTTTCACTCTGTTTTCTTGTAGTATCTATATCTACTATACATTATCTGTTGTATCTATATCTCCTATACATTATCTGTTTTCCTGTTGTATCTATATCTCCAATACATTATCTGTTTTCATGTAGTATCTATATCTACTATAGATTATCTGTTTTCTTGTAGTATCTATATCTACTATACATTCTCTGCTTTTCTTAATCAGCCACATTCTTTTGTTCGACTCATGACAGATCCTGCATATTGTAGTCATCCTGCACGACCGTTTCGATGGCGTCCTCTCCCGCTACCTTGGTCCTCTCCTGTTCGTCATGCTCTGCGCCAGTTCTCTCATCATTTCACTCCAGACTTGCATCTTACCCGCGCCTTGCCGGGCGCGGCTACTTCTCTTTCAGGTAATTTCTCCAGAGATCCTCGTCTCCAGCCTTCCTCCCTCATGTTTAATTTGATACAGGTTGTTTAAGGACCTTTCCACTTTCTGCAGCTTCACTCATACTTTATATATAGAATTTCATTTATAAACCCAAATATAATTTGTTTCTGTTTTTGCAACAAGAACAAATTTTTCATCAATGACGCAAACCTTCCCTCAGACCAAGATATGATTTCATCTCACACGAGCGCGGAACGTTTTCTCTTCATTACTCTTTTAACTATTATTCATTTCACGTCCTCCGTTTTCAGATAACATCTCGAACATTACACCACCTTGCCTGACCAAGCTTAAAGCTAAAGTACCCAACAGTGAGTTACCCTCAGTTCTAATGCTTTACTGAATAACCGTCATGACACGTGTACCACACTTCTCCAACGCTTCTAATTCCTCACATCGTTTTTGTCTTTTTCAAAAGGTTTCCACACAAGTATGAACTGCTCACACTGTCCGTTGCTCTTACACACTTCCACTGTGAACTGTTCATACACCCTCTTAACTAAATATATATATATATATATATATATATATATATATATATATATATATATATATATATATATATATATATATATATATATTTCTTTTTTCTTTCTTTTTTGCTTTGTCGCTGTCTCCCGCGTTTGCGAGGTAGCGCAAGGAAACAGACGAAAGAAATGGCCCAACCCACCCCCATACACATGTATATACATACGTCCACACACGCAAATATACATACCTACACAGCTTTCCATGGTTTACCCCAGGCGCTTCACATGCCCTGATTCAATCCACTGACAGCACGTCAACCCCGGTATACCACATTGATCCAATTCACTCTATTCCTTGCCCTCCTTTCACCCTCCTGCATGTTCAGGCCCCGATCACACAAAATCTTTTTCACTCCATCTTTCCACCTCCAATTTGGTCTCCCACTTCTCCTCGTTCCCTCCACCTCCGACACATATATCCTCTTGGTCAATCTTTCCTCACTCATTCTCTCCATGTGCCCAAACCATTTCAAAACACCCTCTTCTGCTCTCTCAACCACGCTCTTTTTATTTCCACCCATCTCTCTTACCCTTACGTTACTTACTCGATCAAACCACCTCACACCACACATTGTCCTCAAACATCTCATTTCCAGCACATCCATCCTCCTGCGCACAACTCTATCCATAGCCCACGCCTCGCAACCATACATATATATATATATATATATATATATATATATATATATATATGTATATATATATATGTATATATATATATATATATATATATATATATATATATATATATATATATATATATATATATATATGTGTGTGTGTAACCTGTTCTAGGTAATTACTTTTTTATGAACATTTAAAGTGTGAAGACAAATCAAATTAAGAGGGAGTTGAGGGAAGGATAAGTCTGGGAGGAAGATGAAGACTAGAGAGGAGAGTTTGGAGATGGGCGAGGGGGGATGGAAGAGATGACAAGGGGGGGGGGGCGGGGTATGGAGAGGGGACGAAAAGAGCACAGAATGGAGAGGGAGACTCGATGATACAGACATGAAGAGAGAGGAATTTGGGAGAGTTTGGTGGGGGTGGGGGGGTATGGGGGAGGGTGGGGGGAGATACAGGGAGGGTGGGGGGGTATGGGGGAGGGTGGGGGGAGATACAGGGAGGGTGAGGGAGAGGTGAGGAAGGGGTGTTTGTCTGTTGAGGTCAAACGTCTTCCCTTCTTTGGTTTGGCTCACGAACGGCCCTTAGAGTAAATATTCACTATGTCTAAGATAGAGTGAACATTGTAGTCTTACAATGAATACCATGATTTTGCTATAATGAATGTTATAGCTATAAATATAGTGAATATTATGGTCTTAGCTATAGTGAATATTATAGTCTCATTTATTGTGAATAGTATAGTCTTATTGAGAATATTATGGTTTGAGATTAAGAGAAAATTGAGCCGTTTAGAGATATGTTTGAACAAACCCTGCGATATATGAGTCAAGCAGCACCATACCTGAAGTTGTAAGATTGTATGCACCACATGCATCTGGCTGCCCAACCTACTAAATGACAGACTGTTGGCTTATGAATGAACCAATCCTGTAGCAGTCTGTGTAATGAGCATCTGCCCACTAGAGTCTAACGAAGAGACCCTATGTGAGCTCTGTGATCCTTTTGCGCTACCACTCCCTATATGAGCAACGGCGACACAATAAACAATCCACTGACAGTAAACAGTAAGGAACCCGGTGTAAGATTTCTTACCGGAGGACCTGGTCAGTTGTAGCCAGGGTTGTCTTACCTTCTCAGGAGAGGCAGAGGGAGGGCTGCACCCGGGTCACAGGCGTGGGTTACAAGGGTCAGGACGGAGGAAGAGGCAGGCGTCGGGCGCTAGCCTGACTGCTGGGATAATATGAAGCCTGGTGGGTGCAGCAGTAGAGGCAGCCAGAGAAGTCACTCAGCTCACGCCTCTAGCCTGCCTCCACCCTCCCACCCCCCCGTTGTCTTCCACTCTCTCTCTCTCTCTCTCTCTCTCTCTCTCTCTCTCTCTCTCTGTGTGTGTGTGTATGTGTGTGTGTGTGTGTGTGTGTGCTGAGCTAGCTCATCTTAATGTCGTTTCTATCCTGTAATCTTGGTTTGGAAAAGTCTTAAGAAGCATATATGACTCTTATGGTGAGTTATATGGACGAGATAAACACATGCACTGATGGCAACGTGTTCGCTTAAAATGATCATTCTTTGTTATCAGTAGCTGGAGATTGTTGGAGGAATGAGTAGTAAATTATACACCTTAATAATTTGTGTAATAATTCTTTGAATCTAAAGATTATCTTTTTTTTTAGAAGTTTATTGTACGTGTAAATGAGAGGGAGAGTTAAATAGCATACATCTTATCAGGTTATTCATGTAGAGATGAACACAAATACTGCACAAGTCAGCACGGTAGTTCATGTGGAAATAAAGTAAATTATTCCAAGGAATCACACAGCACGACAGACTGGCTTGTGTCAGGGTCGACCCTACATGGCCAGGCTCACATTCATGATCGACTTACAAACAGATACAGTTAATAAGAAATCCTAAGTTATGCAATTTTGAAATTTGTGATCAATTACATGTTACTCTGAGACTGTCCAGAGTTTTATATGATTTGCTCTGAACAAATAGTTGGTATATACACAGAGCGGGTCCCCACACCGTGGTGTTGGAGAATATGATGGTGATGAACCTGTGGTGTTGGAGAATATGATGGTGATGAACCTGTGGTGTTGGAGAATATGATGGTGATGATGAACCTGTGGTGTTGGAGAATGTGATGGTGATGAACCTGTGGTGTTGGAGAATATGATGGTGATGAACCTGTGGTGTTGGAGAATATGATGGTGATGATGAACCTGTGGTGTTGGAGAATATGATGGTGATGAACCTGTGGTGTTGGAGAATATGATGGTGATGATGAACCTGTGGTGTTGGAGAATATGATGGTGATGATGAACCTGTGGTGTTGGAGAATATGATGGTGATGATGAACCTGTGGTGTTGGAGAATATGATGGTGATGAACCTGTGGTGTTGGAGAATATGATGGTGATGATGAACCTGTGGTGTTGGAGAATATGATGGTGATGATGAACCTGTGGTGTTGGAGAATATGATGGTGATGATGAACCTGTGGTGTTGGAGAATATGATGGTGATGATGAACCTGTGGTGTTGGAGAATATGATGGTGATGAACCTGTGGTGTTGGAGAATATGATGGTGATGAACCTGTGGTGTTGGAGAATATGATGGTGATGAACCTGTGGTGCGTGAGACATCCCAGCTCTGGAGCCTGGTACCCAAGTGTGTCCTCCAAATTACTAAAGAATATCATCTAAAGATACCGAGTTGAGCCCGATATATATATATATATATATATATATATATATATATATATATATATATATATATATATATATATATATATATATATATTTTTTTTTTTTTTTCTTTTAAACTATTTGCCATTTCCCGCGTTGGCGAGGTAGCGTTAAGAACAGAGGACTGGGCCTTTTTTGGAATATCCTCACCTGGCCCCCTCTGTTCCTTCTTTTGGAAAATTATATATATATATATATATATATATATATATATATATATATATATATATATATATATATATATATATATATCCCTGGGGATAGGGGAGAAAGAATACTTCCCACGTATTCCCTGCGTGTCGTAGAAGGCGACTAAAAGGGGAGGGAGCGGGGGGCTGGAAATCCTCCCTTCTCATTATTTTTTTTAATTTTCCAAATGGAACAGAGAACGGGGCCAGGTAAGGATATTCCCTCAAAGGCCCATTCCTCTGTTCTTAACGCTACCTCGCTAACGCGGGAAATGGCGAATAGTTTAAAAAAAAAAAAAAAATATATATATGTATATATATATATATATATATATATATATATATATATATATATATATATATATATATATATATATATATAGAGAGAGAGAGAGAGAGAGAGAGAGAGAGAGAGAGAGAGAGAGAGCAAGTTATTGAAGCCAAGCTCCTTTGTAAGAGGAACCAAGAGAAAAAGCGATATATTGCATGCCGTTGTATTGTTGACAATATCGCACATTTAATCCTTACAATGAACGGGAGAACACAATGTTCATAATGGAAGTTCTCTGTTATCAAAAATGTGTCACACAATATTCCCGGCGCATAATAAGGGAAGAGACAAGCGCCCGCCCCAGACTCTCGTCCTCCGCTGACGACAATTTTAAAAGATTACAGACACAGTGTTGACACACGTCTACATGAATGGGTAGCTTCCATGTGGAAGAAGTAGGTTGTATGATACTATATAGCGAGAGTATTTTAGGAATGGTTAGAAATAATATACGAGAGAGGAACCATAGAGTTCATGTCTTCAAACAGCGAATGAGAGTTGAAACTGTTTTTTGGAGACGAAAATATGTAAAAAATAAAGTTATAAAGTAACTGCCTCGTCTCTCAATCATGCATATGTTCCATATCTGTACTCTACACATATCCAGACCTAGCGAGGTCCTCATCTGTCGACCAGCCCTGAGAGGGAGGAGATGGACAGCTAGATAGGAGTTGCGTCCAGGATTCGATCGTGGAGGGGGAGGGGGGGTGCAGGAGTCATGATTAATGACCCTAACCGCTACGCCAAGGAAGAGGTCATATGTGTGTGTGTGTGTGTGTAACTAAGTACAAATTTATGCCATACATGGAGGGAGTTTTCCTGAGGCCCCATCTCTTGAACCTTCAGCATGTTGCCCACAATCACAGTCATATAACCCATTTCATTTTATGACTCTTAAGCTACGTACAACATTACTCATAACCTACGTACAACATTACTCATAACCTACGTACAACATTACTCATAACCTACGTACAACATTACTCATAACCTACGTACAACATCTCGTTTTCACATCTTTTCTGACAGTTACTTGATTGATTTCATGTTACGTCATGTCGTTGCTCTATCCTTATATTTTACCAAGAGCCATTGGTTGTCTTCATTATCAAGCTGGTTGTCTTCATTATCAAGTTGGTTGTCTTCATTATCAAGTTGGTTGTCTTCATTATCAAGCTGGTTGTCTTCATTATCAAGCTGGTTGTCTTCATTATCAAGCTGGTTGTCTTCATTATCAAGTTGGTTGTCTTCATTATCAAGCTGGTTGTCTTCATTATCAAGCTGGTTGTCTTCATTATCAAGCTGGTTGTCTTCATTATCAAGTTGGTTGTCTTCATTATCAAGCTGGTTGTCTTCATTATCAAGTTGGTTGTCTTCATTATCAAGTTGGTTGTCTTCATTATCAAGCTGGTTGTCTTCATTATCAAGCTGGTTTCGAAACTTAAAAGTCGTGGTCAAGTCATCCCTTACTTTACTTTCTTGCATGAAGGACAAATTTAAGTCCTATAGTCCTCCTTGTAACTCAGCTCGCTTGATATAATTCTGGTACCATCGTTGTTGCTCTCCTTCGTACCTTCTCTGTCACTTCTTTGTGTTTTTTTGAGTGCGGTGGCCAAACTTGAGGAGAAAGTTTTTAGTTGTGCCCTTATGTAGGATTTGAACAGCTGGTTGAATATCTTTTTATCTACGCACTTGAATGCTCTTATAATCTTTACTAGTAAACAGCATGTCTCTTTTACTGATTTCCCAGTGTGGGACTCTGGCGACAGGTGAGGGACGATGTTTGCTCCAAAATCTCTCTTATAACGACTCCTGCAGATTATTTCATGCCAGATAACATTCATATCAAACCTTTTTTCCTCTATGTCCCACCGTCATTATTTGGCATTCACTTTTGCTGACTGTCATTTATTGTTCATCAGACTCACCTTGGAGTTTTACTTCCCTCATGGCCTTGGTATCATCTGCAAACATATTCAAGCAGGAGTGCAATCCTTCAGGCAGAGCAATCACATACGTCGAGAGGAGCAGTGGTTCCAGTAGAGACCCCTGCGGCACAACGCTGGTAACTACCTAATTTGAGAAGGTTCCTCCGGCATACATCCTTTATTCCCTTCTCTGAGATAATCTACTATCCATCGACGTGGTCTCCCACTTACTCCTGCCTGAAGATCTAACTTCTTCACCAGCCTTCCCTTTGTCAGAGTGTCAAATGTCTCCTAGTAGTCTAGACACAATCTACCAGGGTTTCTCTTACTCCTCAAACAGAGCGCGTTTTCTTTCTCGTAAATAGATATAACGTTTGACCTCTTCTACTCCCTTGACACTTTACCTTTTACAAGAGACATTCTGAAAAATATTTCAAGCGGTTTGTGAAGTATATCTGTAAAACATCATCACAGGTGGAGAAATGTCATTAGGACCATGACCTATATATGGGTCAAGACTCATCTGTTTGTCTTCTCTAGATATGCAAGTAACGCTGCAAGGTACTGGTTGTACTGTGAGGAACCCGTGAAACTATAAAGGTTGATGGAACAGCAAAAATGTTAAGGGTCGTGTATGTAAGAAGGAGGTCAATTGAATTGAACTGAACGCAGGATAAAAGAAAAGGTTCAGGTTCAGATGGAACAATAGCAAAGGATCAGCTTTAAGGCCGTTCTAGTTTCTGTTAGTAATGGGTTTCATAAGAGCGGAAGTGAAAGGGCGGGGACTGAGGCAAGTGTTGTTGATTGCTAACTATTACGGGGCGTCAGCCGAAACTGATGAAGATAAGACTCCCACACCAGGCGTGAACCACATCATGACGAACCAGAGAGACGGAAGCCGAGACGTAACTCAGGGAAGACAGAGACGGAATCTCAGATAGAACGTAAGAAAGAAGTAATGATGAGTCAAATAGAGAAAATGGAAAAAAGCAGAGTTAGTGGGGAGCAGAGGAAGCAAATTCATGTTACGAAAGTTTAAGGTTTTCTGTTCAGTCGTGAGTGACGAAGAGGTATTTAGGTAGAGGTGAGGGAGAGGTTGAGTTGAGCTTGAAGACATGATGAGTAAAATGTATGCATGATTTTCAGTGATAGATGGAGTACAATGTGTACGGATCAGGACAAGATCTACAGAGTAGCCACAAGACAAGTGATCACGTGAGCAGGAGAATCATGTGAGGCAGAGAAGATGAATACAAGGCTCGAGGAATGATGACAGCACCAGACGGAGCAGAAAGAATAACACATCAGCAGCTGACGACTACACAGAAAATAAAGATAAGGCAGAGGGTGCTAGACTGAGGTGGGTGGGCACTTGTGTAGGAAGAGAGTATACTGACAGGAGCATTGGAAATCCTAGTGTAAAGAAAGAGAAGTAGAGAAGAGATCATGATATAAAGAGACGTGGTGACAGGGGCGACAAGGACGCCGACTGGCTGGAGAAGAAAGACTTCAAAGAAAACTGTGGGAGAAACAAATCCAAGCGGCTGAGTGCACACGACCCTGGCATGTGAGATGGCTGACGAGCCTGAAGATGAAACAACAGTGCATTACGGTCATCATAGAGGCCAAGCAAAGCACGACCAACAATGTGACGAGAGGCCAAGCAAAGCACGACCCACATTGTGACGAGAGGCTAAGCAAAGCACGACCCACATTGTGACGAGAGGCCAAGCGAAGCATGACTCACATTGTGATGAGAGGCCAAGCAAAGCACGACCCACATTGTGACGAGAGGCCAAGCAAAGCACGACCCACATTGTGACGAGAGGCTAAGCAAAGCACGACCCACATTGTGATGAGAGGCTAAGCAAAGCACGACCCACATTGTGACGAGAGGCTAAGCAAAGCACGACCCACATTGTGATGAGAGGCCAAGCAAAGCACGACCCACATTGTGACGAAAGAGAAATATTCGGCCTCTGTTTTTAGCAGCATAAATTTGTAACGAAGTTTGTTACCGTTTCCATCGCCGGTGGGGGCGTGACAGATATTTATTTTTTCCAATTGCACCTGTCAGGAGGGCGATTTCATATTTATTACATCGCATAGTGCAATAGTTTCAGTCAGATGATGGTTTAAACATATATATATATATATATATATATATATATATATATATATATATATATATATATATATATATATATATATATATATATTCTATATCTATTATACTTTGTCGCTGTCTCCCGCGTTAGCGAGGTAGCGCAAGGAAACAGACGAAAGAATGGCCCAACCTACCCACATACACATGTATATACATACACGTCCACACACGCACATATACATACCTATACATCTCAACGTATACATATATATACACACACAGACATATACATCTATACACATGTACATAATTCATACTGTCTGCTCTTATTCATTCCCGTCGCCAACCCGCCACACATAAAATGACAAACCCCCCTCCCCCCCATGTGCGCGAGGTAGCGCTAGGAAAAGACAACAAAGGCCACATTCGTTCACACTCAGTCTCTAGCTGTCATATATATATATATATATATATATATATATATATATATATATATATATATATATATATATATATATATATATTTTTTTTTTTTTTAATACTATTCGCCATTTCCCGCGATAGCGAGGTAGCGTTAAGAACAGAGGACTGGGCCTTTGAGGGAATATATATATATATATACATATATATATATATATATATATATATATATATATATATATATATATATATATATATATTATCCCTGGGGATAGGGGATTAAGAATGCTTCCCACGTATTCCCTGCGTGTCGTAGAAGGCGACTAAAAGGGGAGGGAGCGAGGGGCTGGAAATCCTCCCCTCTCGTTTTTTTTTCAATTTTCCAAAAGAAGGAACAGAGGGGGCCAGGTGAGGATATTCCAAAAAAGGCCCAGTCCTCTGTTCTTGACGCTACCTCGCTAACGCGGGAAATGGCGAATAGTTTAAAAGAAAGGAAAGAAAAGATATATATATATATATATATATATATATATATATATATATATATATATATATATATATATATATATCATCCCTGGGGATAGGGGAGAAAGAATACATCCCACGTGTTCCCTGCGTGTCGTAGAAGGCGACTAAAAAGGGAGGGAATGGGGGACTGGAAATCCTCCCCTCACGTTTTTGATTTTCCAAAAGAAGAAACAGAGAAGGGGGCCAAGTGAGGATATTCCCTCAAAGGTTCAGTCGTCTGTTCTAAACGCTATCTCACTATATTCGTAATCAAGTGTATAGCGATAGCCATCCAGGTAATCTATGTTAACTTTGACTTGTTCCTTGTATTTCAGTCATTTGACAAATTTCGTTGGTTTCGTCCGTTGGTAACTGTTGGATACTTGTGGTCAGGGATGGGCAGGACGCTACTAGAGCAGGGGGCCCTCGTGTGCTTGTGTAAGTAGTGCTTCACGTAGACCTCAGGAGGTGTTGCAGTCACCCAGGTCGAGTGTTTCCTACGTCACCCTTCGTGAGAATCTTTACAAATGTTTCCTCTCACGTTTAAACACGTTTGAATCATACGATGATGCTGAAGAACAGGTGTACATGCTCGAGTACAAAATGCTCATGATTGCTCAATATTGATGAGTTGGAGATGAAACATTCGGAGATGAGTGTTCAACGTTTACTTCTGATTCATGTAACATATAAAGTGAGGACAGCGTGGACACATGCACACCCAAGATAAGGTGGTTTAACAAGTGGAAGTCAGAGGTGAACGGTGGGTTCCAGTCTGCCTCCAGTGGTCGCCATGACAACCATCCCGCCCTCCCTACTCCCTTCCTGCTGCTTGAAGGGACCCGACCCCATCCGTTACCTCCTGCTGATTGAAGAAACCCTTGCCCCATCCTTTATCTCCTGCTGTGCGAAGGGACCCAACCCCATCCCTTTCCCCTGCCAAATGAAGGGATCTTGCCCCATCCATTACCTTCTGAAGCTTCCCTTCCTTCTGCTTGTAGGGACGCCACTTCTACTCCTGCTCCTCGAGAGAACTCCACCCCCCCCCCCCTTCATCTGCTTACATAGACTCAATCCTTCTCTCTGCTTTAAGAAGCCCCGTCTTCCTCTCTCGTCTGCTGCTGCTTGGGAGATAGCCTTCTCTCCCTCACACTAAGCATCTGCCATATTTCTCTGCTAAGAAGGAAACCATCAATCCCTCGCCTTCTGTAGCTTAGATAATTCCACCAGCGCCACTAAAGGATCCCCGCCTCCTGCCTTCCCTTCTACTGTCTGCCATACTCACTCCCTGTAGTCTGACCCCACCCCAACCACGTCCCTTGCCATCCTCTTCCTAAAGGGTCCACCTCACCTCCGAAGATATGGTAGAATGATGCAGACCAGAAACTGACACAAGACTTTTCCCCTCTAATATCGACTCACGACTGGGTTTTTCCCACGAATATCGACCTTCCTAATTATGTCTGAAGGACTTCTACTGAATACATGGCAATACATATAAAAGAGTTAACGTGTGGCTTAATCTCCTCAGAGACATACAACATTACTGAGGAACAGAGAAGATAAAAAGAAGGGGGATTGGCTCTATCTACAAGAGACACCACTAAATTTCATGAAATATCTATCTATTGCGGATCTAAGAAATGGGTACAACTGTAGTGGGAAAGAAGTGTTCAGTGGTGCTATCAGTCTACAACCCTTCAAGAAATTTCAGTGACTCATCACCGATGTACAATGATAACAATGAAGGAAGGGCTAGAATGGTAAAGAAAACAGGGAGGTACACTCCACCTCTCACCTTTGAGATGGTAAACCTCTGATGGTGGGAGATTTCAGTTATAAGTAAACAGACAGAGAAGAAATTAACCCTAATGAAGATATTGAAGGTACAGACTCTTAGAAGATTTACACCACACGTCACTGAGCTTGTTTAACAAGAAGAAGGGGAGTGACAGATCATGTTTGCTAGAGCCTGAGCATGTGATGCACCTGTTAGAGAAAGGGATTTGTATTGCTTGAGTATGACTATGTGGTTTAAGAGGACACAACTGAGGGATCAGCAGAGAGACAGTACTCAAAGAGGACATGTAATCACGGGCGAGACGTCTTCATACTGTCAGAAGCTTGGTGGTCTGCGGTACAGAAAGGGTTCTTACGCTATTATAATATGCATGGAACTCTTCCAGACTCAGCGAATCCTGTATCATTACCTGCAGTCGCCGACCGTTCTTATGGTCATTCAGGAAAGTCCACACGAATTTTTGATGTGTCGAGGGTCGAGAGCCAAGTTGTTGACACATGTCGAGATGCACTTGTGGATCTTTTCCCTTCATCCTGTCTCCACTCCGGTATGACTGAACCTAGACGTTGGAGACTCTCTCTCTCTCTCTCTCTCTCTCTCTCTCTCTCTCTCTCTCTCTCTCTCTCTCTCTCTCTCTCTCAGTGCAGGAAAGACGTTAACATTATGTATACAATCCCAGCTTACTTCCCGGGAGCCCTGTCATCACCAAGCCACTCTCCAGAGGTGAACATACGTCACAAGAACACATCTCATCTTACATTTTATGGGTTGCTGCTATATACTGGTTAGCGTTGCTCACTGTGAGTCAAGCATGGAGTCGCTCGAGTTCGAATCCTTTGTGCGGCAATCGGACCGCAACTAACCCAGGTGTTCGTCCTTCCATCAGGGTAGGTCGATAAATGAGTACCTGACTTCAGCTGGGATATCCATCTATCTATCTAGCTATCACCCCTTCATCTCCTGATGCTCCTCTTTTCGGATTGTCTGAAAAGCGCTTCTTTCTCTTGACACAAGAAAGGCTTATGGTCCTGGTGGCATCCATCCCCGTCTACTGAAAGAGTTTGCCTCTGAACTTTCACCTGTGCTTACTCGTTTGTTCCGTTTCTGCTCAAAAAAACAAAACTTTTTCTTCTCTGGAAGCATGCATTGATACGTCCCATCCCTAAGAAGGGTTACCGATCTGACCATTCTAACTATCGTCCTATTGTTTTGAAATCTGCCATTTCCAAAGTCTTTGAATCCTTCCTTGACTCCCATATCCTCAGACACCTCGAAAATCACATTGGTCATCATCCCTGAAAGATTTTGGGGAGACAAGTGTAGTTGCCCTTTGACATATCTAAGGATTATGACAGGGTGTGGCACCGGGGTTTCATCTCTAAGCTCCCCTCTTTTGGTTTCCCTTCCTCACTTTTCTCCTCCGTATCTAGCATCCTCTCTGGCCGATCTATCCCTATGGTTGTTGATGGATCAGCCTCCCCCAATTTCTCCATCAACAGCGGTGTCCCTTAAGGTTCTGTTCTGTCTCCTACACTAATTCTCCTTTTTTCAACAATTTCCTCTCCTCCACAAATAATCCAACGCACTCATACGCTGACGACTCAACACTGCATTCATTCACATCCTTCAATTCTGCTCCCTCTTCTCTCACTCGATCTGCATTTTGTCTTGATACAACCACTTCAATAAACTCAGACTTGGAGAGGATATATCAGTGGGGAAAACAAAATATTGTTAAGTTTAATGCCTCCATGACTCAGTTTCTGCCCATCTCTCTATCGAAAGCTCTTCACAACTCTCGTCTCTCATTTGACGGTCCTGTAATTTCCCCTACTGTTCCAATGAATAAACTTGGCATTAATGTAACATTCACTCTTTCGTGGACACCCCACATTACAAGAATAGCTAAGTGTGCCTCTAAAGAACTGGGAGTTTTGTTTACATATCGAAACTTCTTCTCTTCTGAACAGTTGCTCCGTTTATACGAGGATTGATTCGTCCTTGTATGGAGTACTGCTCTCACATTTGGGATGGTTCTAGCTCCGCATCCTTACTTGGAAGAGTTGAGTCGAAAGTGGTCCGCCTTATAAACTATCCCAGCCTAATTTCCAGACTTGTCCCCCTTGCACTACGCCACAATGTTGGTTCACTTTCAATCTTCTACAGGTATTACTTTGGTTTTTACTCCCGAGAGCTGGCTGCTTGTGTGCCCCCACCACTTCCTAGACCACGCAATACTCGGCAAGCTGCTGCGTCACATGATTATCGTGTGGCCATCTACAACTCAAAGGTGGGCCGTCGTGATACCTGCTTCTTTCTCTATACGTCGAAGCTCTGGAACTATTTATCATCTCATGTTTTTCCCAATAACGATTATGTGGCGCATTTCAGAGGACAGTTTTTTACTGTCTCAAAAATTCGTAGATACTTTCCTTTGTCTTTTCTTTTTCGTCTCAAAATTCTCTCTATATTTCTATTAAGGCACGGCCTTGATGTGGACTAAGGGAAACAGAAGAAGGAGTCACGCGGGGAGTGCTCATCCTCCTCGAAGGCTCAGAATGGGGTGTCTAAATGTGTGTGGATGTAACCAAGATGAGAAAAAAAGAGAGATAGGTCGTATGTTTGAGGAAAGGAACCTGGATGTTTTGGCTCTGAGTGAAACGAAGCTCAAGGGTAAAGGGGAAGAGTGGTTTGGGAATGTCTTGGGAGTAAAGTCAGGGGTTAGTGAGAGGACAAGAGCAAGGGAAGGAGAAGCACTACTCCTGAAACAGGAGTGGTGGGAGTATGTGATAGAGTGTAAGAAAGTAAACTCTAGATTGATATGGGTAAAACTGAAAGTTGATGGAGAGAGATGGGTGATTATTGGTGCATATGCACCTGGGCATGAGAAGAAAGATCATGAGAGGCAAGTGTTTTGGAAGCAGCTGAATGAGTGTATTAGTGGTTGTGATGCACGAGACCGGGTTATAGTGATGGGTGATTTGAATGCAAAGGTGAGTAATGTGGCAGTTGAGGGAATAATTGGTATACATGGGGTGTTCAGTGTTGTAAATGGAAATGGCGAAGAGCTTGTAGATTTATGTGCTGAAAAAGGACTGGTGATTTGGAATACCTGGTTTAAGAAGCGAGATATACATAAGTATACGTATGTAAGTAGGAAAGATGGCCAGAGAGCGTTATTGGATTACGTGTTAATTGATAGGCGCGCGAAAGAGAGACTTTTGGATGTGAATGTGCTGAAAGGTGCAACTGGAGGGATGTCTGATCATTATCCTGTGGAGGCGAAGGTGAAGATTTATAGAGATTTTCAGAAAAGAAGAGAGAATGTTGAAGAGAGTGGTGAGAGTAAGTGAGCTTGGGAAGGAGACTTGTGTGAGGAAGTACCAGGAGAGACTGAGTTCAGAATGGAAAAAGGTGAGAACAAAGGAAGTAAGGGGAGTGAGGGAGGAATGGGATGTATTTAGGGAAGCAGTGATGGCTCGCGCAACAGATGCTTGTGGCATTAGAAGCATGGGAGGTGGGCAAATTAGAAAGGGTAGTGAGTGGTGGGACGAAGAAGTAAGATTATTAGTGAAAGAGAAGAGAGAGGCATTCGGACGATTTTTACAGGGAAATAATGAAAATGAGTGGGAGATGTATAAAAGAAAGAGGCAGGAGGTCAAGAGAAAGGTGCAAGAGGTGAAAAAGAGGGCAAATGAGAGTTGGGGTGAGAGAGTATCATTAGATTTTAGGGGGAATAAAAAGATGCTTTGGAAGGAGGTAAATAAAGTGCGTAAGACAAGGGAACAAATGGGAACTTCAGTGAAGGGGGCTAATGGGGAGGTGATAACAAGTAGCGGTGATGTGAGAAGGAGATGGAGTGAGTATTTTGAAGGTTTGTTGAATGTGTTTGATGATGGAGTGGCAGATATAGGGTGTTTTGGCCGAGGTGGTGTGCAAAGTGAGAGGGTTGGGGAAAATGATTTGGTAAACAGAGAAGAGGTAGTAAAAGCTTTGCGGAAGATGAAAGGCAGCAAGGCAGCGGGTTTGGATGGTATTGCAGTGGAATTTATTAAAAAAGGGGGTGACTGTATTGTTGACTGGTTGGTAAGGTTATTTAATGTATGTATGATTCATGGTGAGGTGCCTGAGGATTGGCGGAATGCTTTCATAGTGTCATTGTACAAAGGCAAAGGGGATAAGAGTGAGTGCTCAAATTACAGAGGTATAAGTTTGTTGAGTATTCCTGGTGAATTATATGGGCGGGTATTGATTGAGAGGGTGAAGGCATGTACAGAGCATCAGATTGGGGAAGATCAGTGTGGTTTCAGAAGTGGTAGAGGATGTGTGGATCAGGTGTTTGCTTTGAAGAATGTATGTGAGAAATACTTAGAAAAGCAAATGGATTTGTATTTAGCATTTATGGATCTGGAGAAGGCATATGATAGAGTTGATAGAGATGCTCTGTGGAAGGTATTAAGAATATATGGTGTGGGAGGCAAGTTGCTAGAAGCAGTGAAAAGTTTTTATCGAGGATGTAAGGCATGTGTACGTTTAGGAAGAGAGGAAAGTGATTGGTTCTCAGTGAATGTAGGTTTGCGGCAGGGGTGTGTGATGTCTCCATGGTTGTTTAATTTGTTTATGGATGGGGTTGTTAGGGAGGTGAATGCAAGAGTTTTGGAAAGAGGGGCAAGTATGCAGTCTGTTGTGGATGAGAGAGCTTGGGAAGTGAGTCAGTTGTTGTTCGCTGATGATACAGCGCTGGTGGCTGATTCATGTGAGAAACTGCAGAAGCTGGTGACTGAGTTTGGTAAAGTGTGTGAAAGAAGAAAGTTGAGAGTAAATGTGAATAAGAGCAAGGTTATTAGGTACAGTAGGGTTGAGGGTCAAGTCAATTGGGAGGTAAGTTTGAATGGAGAAAAACTGGAGGAAGTGAAGTGTTTTAGACATCTGGGAGTGGATCTGGCAGCGGATGGAACCATGGAAGCGGAAGTGAATCATAGGGTGGGGAGGGGGCGAAAATTCTGGAAGCCGTGAAGAATGTGTGGAAGTCGAGAACATTATCTCGGAAAGGAAAAATGGGTATGTTTGAAGGAACAGTGGTTCCAACAATGTCGTATGGTTGCGAGGCGTGGGCTATGGATAGAGTTGTGCGCAGGAGGGTGGATATGCTGGAAATGAGATGTTTGAGGGCAATATGTGGTGTGAGGTGGTTTGATCGAGTAAGTAATAATAGGGTAAGAGAGATGTGTGGTAATGAAAAGAGTGTGGTTGAGAGAGCAGAAGAGGGTGTTTTGGAATGGTTTGGTCACCTGGAGAGAATGAGTGAGGAATGATTGACCAAGAGGATATATGTGTCAGACGCGGAGGGAACGAGGAGAAGTGGGAGACCAAATTGGAGGTGGAAAGATGGAGTGAAAAAGATTTTGAGTGATCGGGGCCTGAACATGCAGGAGGGTGAAAGGCGTGCAAGGAATAGAGTGAATTGGAACGATGTGGTATACCGGCTGTCAATGGATTGAACCAGGGCATGTGAAGCGTCTGGGGTAAACCATGGAAAGTTGTGTGGGGCCTTGATGTGGAAAGGGAGCTGTGGTTTCAGTGCATTATTACATGACAGCTAGAGACTGAGTGTGAACGAATGTGGCCTTTGTTGTCTTTTCCTAGCGCTACCTCGCACACATGACGGGGGAGGGGGTTGTTATTTCATGTGTGGCGAGGTGGCGATGGGAATGAATAAAGGTAGACAGTATGAATTATGTACATGTGTATATATGTATATGTCTGCGTGTGTATATATATGTATATGTCTGCGTGTGTATATATATGTATACAGTGAGATGTATAGGTATGTATATTTGCGTGTGTGGACGTGTATGTATATACATGTGTATGTGGGTGGGTTGGGCCATTCTTTCGTCTGTTTCCTTGCGATACCTCGCTAACGCGGGAGACAGCGACAAAGCAAAATAAATAAATGATAAATATATATATATATATATATATATATATATATATATATATATATATATATATATATATATATATATATATATACATATATGTGTGTTTGTTTGTGTGTGTGTGTGTGTGTGTGTGTGCATAATAGAGTATGTGAGATAGACTTGATTAGGGCCTTCAGCTGCCCGTGCCGTTTCAGCTATCATTATAAAGAGAACGTAGTGTGGGTGGGTTAACGCGCAAGAATCATAATCAGCTTTTCAGACGCTACACACAGCTCTGGTTTATTTACCAAGTATGAAATGTTTCCTGTTTACTAGATCCTTGACAAACAAGAGTTAATGGTCGTATAGGAGTTCCAGAAGTCTTTGATTAATATTTCGAGGAGAGTCTGGAAGAAACGTAAGGATTTACGAATATGTACAAGATCTGTGTAAGGTGTTGACGGCCCAGTAATACCTGATTACCCGACATCTTACATGTCCGTTATCAACTCAGAACATGGAGGACAGGATCTTTATTCTGACACTAAATATTTATCTCAGCTAGGTTAGGTTAGGTTATCTCTGCTAGGTTGGATTATCTCTGCTGGGTTAGGTTAGGTTAGGCTAGGTTATCTCTGCTAGGTTAGGTTATCTCTGATAGGTTGGAAATTACTGAAAAATAATTTGAGAAGTTTCTGAAGGCAGCAGCACGGCCGTGGCTCCAACATTCCCCTTTGGCCTTCATTCATCTACACAACCGGGCCTTCATTCATCACCACACACGGCTTATGTTCATTCATTAACACATCCGGTTGGATTTCATTCATTTACATACCCGTCTGGCTTTCATTCATTACGGAACGAAATGTTTTTCTACAAACTCTGTTAAAAACAAAATTAATTAACATTTTCTTAAAGGGAAACAACCATAACTAATCCTCTACATGTCCATATAAAAGATAAATTGTGGTTCACCAACGTGCTCATTGTACAGCAAAATGTTATGGAGATTGTGCTCATCAGTTAGGTGAGTAGCAGGTTCCAGCGTGTGTTGAGTAGTACCTCCATCCTCCAGCGTGTGTTGAGTACTACCTCCATCCTCCAGCGTGTGTTGATTAGTACCTCCATCCTCCAGCGTGTGTTGATTAGTACCTCCATCTTCCAGACTAACCTCACAGTTTGACTCGCTTGCCTGACGCCATACTGTTGGTTCACCTTCCTTCTTCTACATGTCATTGTTTTGGTTTTTGCTCACGGGAGTTGACTGCCTGTGTGCCCCCACTACTAGTTAGACCATGCAATACTGGGCAAGCTGCTGCCTCACATGATTACTGTGTGGTCGTTGGCAAATCAAAGGTGGGCCGTTTTGATAACTGCTTCTTTCCCTACATCTCGAAGCTTTGGAACTCTCTACTTTCACATGCCTTTCTCAATAACTATGACCTGACACATTTTCAGACAGGTCTTTCATCCTTCAAAATTCGTAAATTCTCTCCCTTGTCTCTTCTTTCTCTCTCTTCTTTAAGCTCAATATATTTCAACTGAGGCCCCAATGTTTTATATATAAATATATATATATATATATATATATATATATATATATATATATATATATATATATATATATATATATATATATATCCTTCTTTCATAGCTATGTGTCTTCCTTGTATATCAACTGACTGTTCTACGTCTTCTACCTCATTCTTGTATCTCCCCTGACGATGTGATTACTACACAAAAGTGCGCTCAGGAATTTTTCGTTTTCCTCTTGGATATCTGCAAATACTTGATCACGCGCACCAATGTGACGTATTCCAATATATATATATATATATATATATATATATATATATATATATATATATATATATATATATATATATATATATATATTCTTTGTATGTTGTATCAGAATAAATCTGGCACACGTATAGTTTTCGATGTGAAAGAAATGAGATATGCAGATAATGGAATCTGCGATATTACTTGGTGAGCTGCAGCGTTATATTGAAGGTAAATTGAATTACCAACGGAACAAGGAAACGCAACCTTCACCCCAGCATCCCCCAGCCCAACCATCAGCGCCAACCTTCCCCAGGACACCCACTACAACCCCCCGCTCCTCCCCCAGGCAGCCTAGCACCACCACATAATCCTCCAATGTAGTGCACAGTGGACGGCACGTGCCGTACTCCCACCCGCACCCTCTCACATGACCCTTCCTACTGTAAATACACTTTGTAAATGTAGAACAGCAGATAATGACGGTAGTTCAGGATGATGTGAGGAGGGTGCCCACTGACCAACCACGGCCGCCGACGGCATCTGACCTAAGGCTGGGCACTTGAACCTGTCTGCTGCAGACGTGGCAGACAGGTTGTCTGTGTGTCGGCGGTGTGTGTAGGTGTGGCGAGTCTGAAGGGTTGCAGTGAGGAGTGTGTGTGTGTGGAGGTGTTGTCCTCCGCCACTTCCTCAGGTACAGAATATTACATTATCGAACCGCTACACAGTAATATATACAGTACACTGATGCAATAGAATACATTAATACAAAACATCAGCGTTAAGGGGAATCTTGTTACATGCGTTGCGTCATAGGACACCCGGCACATGGAATGGTCTATTTGGAAAATATCTGAAGTAGGCAGAGGCTGTCATTACTATGGTAAACTGATCATGGTTATTGATGTTGTAAGAAATCCTAGACCTTCAAGAAGGTGACATCTTTGTTCGTATCCTTTCCAGGAGTAAGGATATCTCTCAAGAATGACCAGCGCCTCTGGGAGTCCTGCAACATTCAGGGTAATGTGATGTTGTGCAAACTCTGGCTACAGCTCAATATGGGTGCAGGAAGCTGGGCCTCCAGCCATCATAACCAGATCGTCAAGTTGTTCTTGGATCAGTCGTGAGCCATACTTGCCCCAGAGCTGCTTCATAACAACCACGTGTACCCTGAACCACGTGTATCCTGAACCATGTGTATCCTGAAGCAATGTGCTTAGCCTTGTTTTATCATCGTGCAGACAGAGAACGTGTTATCATTGACCCAGGTGATGTTAGAGTTACTCAACATTACCACACACACACACACACACACACACACACACACACACACACACACACAGTGTAGAACTCCCTGCTCGTGCATTGCAAATACTGTAGGTAATTACGCACACACATTACTCTCTGTCTGTCTGTCTGTCAATCTGTCTCTCTCTCTCTCTCTCTCTCTCTCTCTCTCTCTCTCTCTCTCTCTCTCTCTCTCTCTCTCTCTCTCTCTCTCAACCCTTGCTTAATCCCTCCACTACTTCTCACGCCTCACAACTTTCTCGTTTTCCTGACAACTTTTTCCACTTCCCTGACGACGGGAACTGTGCCAGAATTCAAGAAATTCTCCTCTCTCTCTCTCTCTCTCTCTCTCTCTCTCTCTCTCTCTCTCTCTCTCTCTCTCTCTCTCTCTCTCCTCTAGGATCCCCGCCAATGATTATGTTCAAGACTGTGTTCTTCATTATTCTTAGAAATCTTTGAGTAATTTGGTCAGAAGTTCGTGAAACGGCTGGAAATCAACTAATTTTTACAATCGTTGGAGAGATTTTAATCGGTTTCTTTACCTGATGGTAGAGACGACTTCATCATTTATTTCTTCTGTTGTTCGTTTCTAACCATCTACCTTCCTACAGTCAGCCACACAAAACTCTATGGAGTTCTAGACTGATAAATAACAGGATCTGTATCATTAAGCAGTAAGGAGTTCCAAACCATCTGGAATCTTTATCATGTGGCAGAGATGATTGAAGTGAAGGCTTTCTACAAGTAGATGAAGGATGGAAGTGAAGGCTTTCTACAAGTAGATGAAGGATGGAAGTGAAGGCTTTCTACAAGTAGATGAAGGATGGAAGTGAAGGCAGCCTTCTGATAAAACGAAAGGATGACACGTCAAGGTGGCTACCTGCTGTCACCTGTTGTGTTGAGGCGACGTTGCTTCTGTTGTGGATCATGAACCTCTGGTTATCCAAATCATTCCAGATTTTGTGCATTTCATTTTCATGATACAGAAATGTGTATAAACATCCAAGACTTTGCTTAGGCCCCTAATTCTATTCTTAATATCATCCTCAAGGAAGTTACTAAAACTTGTCGCAGATATAAGGTTGCTTACTCGCAGTGGTTCACTGGAAAACTTGCCTGACATCAGTGTGTTTGCTTCCGGTGTCTTGCCCACTCACTGTCTGTGTGTGAGCCTTGTGGGATCTTATAACAGTCAGTACATCACGTCAAACGTGCTAGAAGGATAACCCTTCGACCTTAAACTGTGGATTTGTAGCTTATTCATCATGGCCACACACTCATGGCCATACCTGTCATGGCCACACCATCATGGCCATACTGTCATGGCCACACCATCATGGCCATACTGTCATGGCCACACCATCATGGCCATATGCTGGTGATGGAAACTGACCGGAGTAAAGGTTTTCTTTGTCAATAGGACGATAATGGAAGTCTGAAGTGGTCCAGAAACTACAATAATCCAGAGTCTGTTGAACAGAGTGTAACATGTTACCATGATTCAGGTCAACGTTGTTCAGTCAGTCATGATCGACGCAGACACACCAGCTGAAGGTCATGGTACAGTGTGCACTTTGTCCAAGAAGAAAGGAAAATGATAATAAAGTTGTCGACTGCTGTTCAACAACTGAGGAACTTAGAGTGAATTACGAACGAAAGAACGAAAGCAGTGTCCAAAACTGACTGACACTGATTTTATTTACAATTTCGTGTGAGAGAGAGAGAGAGAGAGAGAGAGAGAGAGAGAGAGAGAGAGAGAGAGAGAGAGAGAGAGAGAGAGAGAGAGAGAGAGGTCCAGCCTCTATACTGAGACAGACCATGACTACGCAGCTCAGTCATCGATTGGATGAACGTGACCGGAATCTCAGTGATGGAAGGCTTTTGGCAATACTAAATGGAGGAGATGTGGTGCAGGAGCTGTGGTCTCTTCTTGCTCGCTTGGTAGGACTGGAGCGAGAGAGAGAGAGAGAGAGAGAGAGAGAGAGAGAGAGAGAGAGAGAGAGAGAGAGAGAGAGGAGTGTACATCCTTGTTCTGGTGGTTGTTTGTTGGATGATTCTTAGTGCTGGTGGTCACTTAAGCTTCTATGATCATTACTGAGCCTTGAAAGACCTGGTGTGTCATAGTAGGAGTTGCACCCACAACCACCTGTTAACGGGAACTTCTTCGCCTCTCTGCCTCTTCACTCTCATCACTGCCAGCCATGCCTCCTACAACTTAAGATAAATGATGAGCGGGTAACTAATGGCACGACAAGGGTTTACCGAGACTATCAAGTGCATACTTTATTGACACAGTCGAGGAATGTAGTCAAGTGCATAAGCTGTTGCGAGACTTGTGGCAGACGGGAGGGTTGAGGTCGCTGTGGAGATGCTGTGTGAAGACTGCAGTCTGGCTGCTACTGGTGTGACCTTCCATCCCTGGCGCGGTACTTGTGGGCCCTCCAGCCCTAGGGGACCGCACTGGTAGCCCCTACAGCTGTGAGGGTCGTACTTGTCTCCACCAACCCTGGGGGCCCTATTGGTGGGCCATCCATCCCTGGAAGCCGTCCAAGTAGCCCCTTCCAGCCCTGCGGGCCTCGCAGGGGAGGCTGTACGTCGACCTCACTGACATTATCATCTGTGATTACTCTTACTTGCACATATGTAACTGGTACACAGTGGTCCGGCACATGAAACAGCAACAGTGTGTTGTATCAGTGTAGTTGATGTCACGTCTCTTGAACAGTTTATGGAATATCCCTAAGTGACTGTACTCATTCCTAGAACAATATATAGTTTGTATCAATTGTCATTTATTAACTCAGCCTGGGAAAGGCTTTGAAGCAATGTGTGTCTGTATCTTGAGCTCGAGTGTGTTCCCAAAACCTCAGTCGTTATTAGAGCGGCTGTAGGTGAGGGAACTCTGTGGTGGCCTCATTTCTCTCTGTATGAGTGTATCAGATGAGCACTACACCTGGTCTAGTCATACTGATGGAAAACAGTTGTACTCTGCCAACAGGACCAAATGGCTCGTGTGTTCCTCTTGATTTACTTCACTTCCTCTTCAACACCGACACTTCCCCCTTGACACTTCCCACACCGACACTTCCCACAACACCTGCTTGACAGTATTGAAATATAACATAATCAAACGTTTCTATACTTCAAATACTCATGGAAAACATCTCATTGTTTACCATAGCCGATTGGGACCCAGTGCATACGAAGCGAATCATCAGAAATTGTTTTGATATTGTAATAATTCAATGAATTAATTACGAGTCATAAAGAGGTTCAAACAATATTTCGACCCAAGATTTATATTGAGCATGAAAGAAAATAATTTTATCGAGGTTTTGGCGCAAATCTGTTTTCCTGAGAAAATACCAAAAACTACAGATAACAGTTCTGGGGATTCTTTAGCTCAAAATTCTTTTGTATCAAAATGTAAATATAACATTATCAAAATATAAATCTGACATCATCAAAATATAAACACATCATCAAAATATCAAAATACCAAAAACTACAGATAATAGTTCTGGGGATTCTTTAACTCAAAATTCTTTTCTATCAAAATGTAAATGTAACATTATCAAAATATTAATATAACATCATCAAAATATAAACACATCAAAATATCAATATAACATCTTCAAAATATAAACATAATATCATCTAAAGTTTCTATACTTTGTGGACTGCTGTTAGCCACATCTTCCCCCGACATCTCACGGTTTGCGCTCTGACCTCCAGCGATAAAGAGTGAACGGCTGAGGGTAAAGGAGGATATATGCTGAGGACATGGTGGGGGAGAGAGGGAGAGACCCCTCACTGTTCCATTACCACCATCCTAATCACAATCCCTGTCAACAGTCTACCACAACCCTTCACCATTTCCATCATCATCCCATCACCACTCACCCCACTTGACCTATAACCCCACCAACACCATCACCGTTCGTCCTACCTCAGCTATAGCCCTGCCAACCATCTACCTCAGCTATAGCCCAGCCAACCATCTACCTCAGCACCACTAGAAGTTCACATTTATCCTGCTGAAAAATCACTCTAGGTTAGTGAGCGGGAGCCAAGGATCGATCCCCGGTGGCCGCCTCTTTTACTCCTGCTGCAACTGCTGCTGCTGTAGCTGCTGCTGCTTATTCATCTTTTGCTCCAACTGTTGCTGTACGCTGTTATTTAGCAGTTGCTACAGAGAGGGATCGAGCCCTTAACGGCCGCCTCTGTTGCTGCCGTTGTTTTTTACTGTTCCCTCTGTTGCGGCCGGTACAAAAATGTTTGCTACTACCACTCGGGAGTCATCGCTGCAGCTGTTCTTGCTGCATCATCCCAGTTGTTCTGGCGGACGTAGTGAACCCGTCCTCCTCCACGTATTACCATTCAGGCAGTACCTACATGACTGGCCCAGGTGAGGCTGACACAGCATCTCGTCCATACGTGTCTCGTTTACTAGTCATGTAACTTGTTATATAGTTCAGTCAGCAGATCCTGGACCCCCAACTCCCGTCTTTGCTCCACCGTTCCTCTCGCCTCTCCGTACGCAAACCTCCGCGCCAGACCTCCACTTGATGACGCATCCGTTTTATTTGTTAATGTTGTCGAAGCTTCGGAGTTTTACCTGAAGCTGTCATTGTATCGAACCATGACCGTACAGTCCCACTGTAATGATACCTTGTGGAGTGTTCACTGTACGTGAACAAAGTGTACACCAGGGTTATTCACAGATAAAGTGTTTGCCACGACGTACGTACAGACACCTGTAACTTTATCTTACATGTAACTGAATACCAATACACGTAACACAAGCATAAGATTATGTCACAGAAATTCAATGATGCGGAGGGTCGAGTTACCTGTGTTGCTCTTGAAATGGGAACACCTTACAGGTCCCCCCATCTTCTAGGTTAGGTTCGGTCAAGCTGGGTTAGATGAGGTTAGATTATATTAGCTTGTTTAGATTAGCATAGAGTACAAACGTAACCTAATGCAGGTACCAGAGTGAATAACGTGAGTGTATAAAGAGTTAATGATCTTGTATTGTTCAGCGAGACATTAACAATGAAGGTTACAGAGCTAACGACTTACTGGAAGTTAATGACATAACTGCCAGTAACCATCACAGGACGAACGATGACCAGAGACTGTGAAGCGGGAGAGTAGAACTGGTGAGGTCCTCGTGAAGCGGGAAGGTAGAACGGATGGGGACGACGTGAAGCGGGAAGGTAGAACGGATGGGGACGACGTGAAGCGGGAAGGTAGAACGGGTGGGGACGACGTGAAGCGGGAAGGTAGAACGGATGGGGACGACGTGAAGCGGGAAGGTAGAACGGATGGGGACGACGTGAAGCGGGGAACAATAAAGAGGCATTGAGGGAAGGTTGGCACATGACCTGACTTGACATGAGGGCCGTGACCTGACTCCCTGTCGGCTACTAAGGCCGGGGCGGCGACGTGACCCGGGTCTCCATAGCCGGTAATGAGACTTGTTAGATGAGTCTCCGCCTCAGCTGCCAGAGGATCTCCTCTCCTTGTTCCACGACCCTGACCCACTCACTAACCTAACCTGAATATTTCTTTCTTTCGTAGTTACATGGGAATGTGGTTGTGGGTTTGTTACCGTGTGTTTGTATGTTTGTTTACCTGTCTGATTCTTAATTTGTGTGTGTGTGTGTGTGTGTGTGTATGTGTGTGTGTGTATGTATGTGTATGTGTGTGTGTGTGTGTGTGTGTGTGTGTATGTATGTGTGTGTGTGTGTGTGTATGTATGTGTGTGTGTGTGTGTGTGTGTGTGTGTGTGTGTGTGTGTGTGTGTGTGTGTGTGTGTGTGTGTGTGTATGTGTGTGTGTATGTATGTGTATGTATGTATGTGTGTGTGTGTGTGTATGTATGTATGTATGTATGTATGTGTGTGTGTGTGTGTGTGTGTGTGTGTGATCATGTGTATGTGTGTGTGTATGTGTATGTGTGTGTGTGTGTGTGTGATCATGTGTGTGTGTGTGTGTATGTGTATGTGTGTGTGTATGTGTGTGTGTGTGATCATCGTCACTACTCCTCCTCGTCACCCATCCCGGGGCTGAGGGTCGACCGTCCTCGTCTGCCACGGAGGCACATCACGTCAGCTGACTCACCAGAGGCTCACTGCCAAGTACGATAACTATAATCTAGTTTGCTCCAGACATGTTAACTACCGACAAAAGGAGACAGTAATGATAAGATGATAAGAAAACAAGAAAAACAAGGCAATAAGCTACACTCGCCATTTGTTTGTTTATTTCATTTTGGTAAAACAGAATTCAGGATCAATATTGGATGATGGTCCTGTTGGGCAGATTAATGTCTTCACAGCGAAGACACAACACCAGAGACTGAGACAGCTTGAGTCACAGGAATGAATAGATAATGAGAGGAGACACACACCAGCCAACAGCTAGACCTGCTCTGTGACATAAGGAAGAACCTCAGCTGGGTATACTGAGGACGGGCGTGTCCCATCCCCACCACCAACAACTGAGGACGGACGTGTCCCATCCCCCATCATTCATCTGAGCTTGCTAGGGACTAGGTATATCCTGACTACTGATCACCTGACATAGTTATTATAGTGCTGGCAGCCAAGTCTGGCGTGTACTTGACGCAAGTACACATCAATGTCATGCCAGCCACACGATGACACCTGCACATGTTGTCCTTGCCACAGGGAACCCTCATGTGATCCCAGAAACACTTGCTCCCAGGCAACATACAAGTGATGAGACAACACGACTACTGCTCGCCTGCCTCTGGTGATGATGGCAACATTATCATCATCGACCACGAGGATATCAGCTGGTGCTCACCCTGGCATCTCCCAAGTGCACCACGCCACCACGTGCACCACGCCACCACGTGCACCACGCCACCACGTGCACCACGCCACCACATGCACCACGTCCCCTTACACTCCATCACCACCACGACTGAACACACACACACACACACACACACACACACACACACACACACACATACACACATTCTCTCTCTCTCTCTCTCTCTCTCTCTCTCTCTCTCTATCTATCTATCTATCTATCTATCTATCTATCTATCTATCTATCTATCTCTGTCCATTTAGTCTGATAGTTGGATGATGAATTTCAAGCTGAGTAAATGTAAAGTAAGGAGGATGGGTGACAGTGGAAGTAGGCCTCGCCATGAATATCATCAAGCGGGAAATAAGCTGCAGGAACCTGTGGGGGAGAGACTTGGGGTCGACATCTGTCGCCAGTCCTACCTCAGAAGAGTAGTCAAGAAGACCAACTGCTTCCTGGCAAATATTAAAAATTGTATTCAGGTTTACCAATAAGGAAATAGTCAGCAAGCTGTTCACATCCTACATAAGGCCAACTAGAACATGCTTCCCACGTTTGGTCAACTGATCTTAAGAAGGACAAAGATCTAATACAGAAGGTATAAAGGAGGGCAACAAATACGGTACCAGAATTAACAGAGTTGCGTTATAGGGAAAGACTACACGACTTACGTTTGCCCACCATGGGAGAGAGAAGAGTGATGGATGACGTCATGACCACCTTTAAGTATTCGTAGCAGATCAATTACGTGAAGAGTGAACTGTTCATCCCGAGATGTAAGGACACGGCAACATGAGGACATAACGTGAAATTAAGTAAGAATCTTGTTAAAGGACATGTAAGAAGTACAGTTATAGTGCAAGTGTGGTGGACGAACGGTAAGTGAATAAGGTTATAGTAACGGGACTCTAACAGTAATAATGACGGAAACAGAGACAAGTACAAAAACAACAACAATCTTTGTAAAAACAGAAACACTAGTAAAGACAACATTAGTGGCAAGACATCAAGTGAAAAAACATTACAATAACAACACCAAACATTGACACCTGCAGTAACAAGAACATTATTACAACAAAGACAAAAACTATCAAAAACATAACACCGCGTCTAGCAAGGACACAGCTTACAAAAATTTCAAAGCAACGGCACGACCAAAGGTGTATCAGGCAGGTCGTCTAGAGTGACACATACAACTGGGATATGAAGTCGAGTACAAAGTCGTCGTGTTGGGTCCGCGTGCTAGGCTGCATCCTAAGATGTGGTGGGGCGCGGCGCCTCACTCTACCACCACTGTCAGCCAGGAGACACACCAACACCTTACCGTAACGTGAGAGGTCACCTCACTCATTCCTTCTCCCTCGGGTTATTCGAGTTCTTTGTTCTTCTAAAACATGACCGAAAAGTCATACAATAATGTCAACAGAAGATATAGATGGGAGTAAAGACAAAAGCACATGATAAAGTAATAGGAAACATTACAAACTTTTCTATGATATGTTCAATGAAAAAGAATACCAATAGAAACTCACATCGTTCACTTCGATCCAGTATTGACTGGAGTGGTTGATGCAGACACACGAGATCAGTCACATCAGATCAGGTGTTTCATTGTGACCAACATATCCTTCCAACATCATCACAGTAAATGAGTTTTTAGTATTGGGCCTGGTTTCCTCAAGACACAACCATAGCGACGGTGTCTATAATTAACTTTCTGTGTGTCGGACATTCTCTTGCATGATCAGGTCTGTGAGCAGGGTCAGGCACCGATGTGAGTTAAAGCAGTCTTGTGAGCAGGTCGAGATATTCTTATGAGAAGGTTTAGAGGCAGTGTTGTGACCGTTGGATGATGCAGTTTTGTGAGGAAGTTTAAGACGTCTCGCGTTGTCGTACCAGAGTGAATGTGTAACTGACACGTCTGAAGCTGGCTGAGAAGAGGAAGGTTTGTTTAGAGGTCTGGAGCAGACCTCAGCAGGACGCGTGTGAGGCCCACAACGAGTCAGACCATCGCAATGTTAACCCTGCAAGGCTGCGAAGGTCACCGTCGGCTTGTGTATTACCCAGCTAGTGTATTGTAATGAACGTGTTGAAGAACTTGTGACAGCTGCCGAGTTAGCATAAGATATAGCACGGTATGTTGAAGTTCTTAAGACAAGGGAAGCACAGTAAACCTTCACACTGTTAGAGTTTGATAAGCTGTGACTCAAGCCCGTATCTGCCTGCTTGGATGCGCCCTTTTTTATATCACAAGAATGTCTTACAAGCGCGATCTTTTTTTCTCGTGCTCTCTGCAGGCAGCAAATGGTTCGCTCTCAGGCAGCAGATGGCTCGCCCTCAATCAAAGCAGATAGCTCGCCCTCAAACAACAGAGGCCTCATCCTCAGGCAGCAGATGGCTGGCCTTTAGGAAGTGACCCTTGATGATAATTCTTTAAACCTCCACACAGCAGTAAGACCCTTGGGTACGATGGCATGACCTTGACCTAACCTTTAAGTGTCAGGTAGTCATATCCAAGGGTCGTGCCGTCGTGTTCATGTGAGTAAAGAGGCCATGAGTGGATGCCACGCGCCAGAAGACAATGTACGTCTAGAACGCCTTAAGGTGATCAGTAGAGTCGAGAAGACTTTCCAGTAAAGACAATATGTAAAGGCAGCAGCTGGCAGAGTGCCGCATTGCGCTGCCCATGCGTAGGCCTCCACGTGACCAACCCCATCATGCCTCCCGCGGGGGTACCCAGGGAGGGAGCTACTGTTTTCCAGGAGTTTTCCCTTGTGACAGATGACTGATGGGTTCGTGGTGCCAGACAGGCCCGGGCCAGGGAAATGACCTTGGAGGAAATCACAAAAAATGAAAGGAGGAAAAAACAACAACTATATATGAAACACAGGAGAGAATAGATCCATTTTCTGAGGAAAAATATGTATCCAACCAGAGGAAAACATTGTCGTGGGAGGCGGTCCTCTATGGAACAACTGACGAATGGCGGGAAACACACGACTAACGTACGATCACCAGGACGAATTGAGGACATTATGTCACACAACAGCAGGAACACTTGACCTCTGACCCTGCTGTCCTCTTACCCCAGAGACCGGCCAATAATTCATATAAGCTAAAACCAAAGTGTCAGTCTTAAAGCACGATACTTAGAAACAAAAATTCTTCCACTACAAGATCTTTTGTATTCATGTTGACGGATCTGCAGGATGTTGTCAGCTGACACCACACAGGACCTGCAGGATGTTGTCAGCTGACACCACACAGGACCTGCAGGATGTTGTCAGCTGACACCACACAGGACCTGCAGGATGTTGTCAGCTGACACCACACAGGACCTGCAGGAAATTGTCAGCTGACACCACACAGGACCTGCAGGATGTTGTCAGCTGACACCACGCAGGACCTGCAGGATGTTGTCAGCCATATCTCGCCTTGTTTCCCCTGTCACACTTTTACCACTTCTTGTTTTCACTACACCATGAATTTCTGGGACTGTTATATACCTTTTGTTTTCCACTACGTTGCTGTCAACATTCAGTGTGGCATCAAGTGTAGTGATGGACCACTCCGTCCGTAGCGTCCCCGACACCAGTCCCTCCACCTCCAGGGAGGGCATCCCTCCCTCACCGTACGTCCGTCTTCCCGGTCATGGAGTCATATGTTACAATCATGTGAACTACATGAAAGACGGACACCGTGGCTGGCGGGGGAGCTGCAAACATTGTGTTGCCTGCCCTCAGGTGACAACTGGTCACCAGAAACATGCCGGCGTTACTATGTCCACGATGAAAGTGAGGAGGCAATCATCATCATCAATTAGCTAGAGGAAAATGAACCGAAATTGGCTCGGAAGTTTCATCGTTGGTGACATAAATGTCAGGTGTGGGAGCAGCCGGGGACTCGCGCACGAGGAATGTGCAGACGTGGCTGGCTCTACCTGAGCGACATGACTGAGCTGTGTTGACAAGACCAAGTTGGTTGGCTAATGGATTGTCTCTCCGTCTAGCTATCAATATGTCTGTCCATCTGCCGTGTATCTGTCTGTAATGTGTTGTTCTCTGAGCCCAGGACGGGACCCACATTTGTTAAGTCACTACTGACATGCATACCATGCATACCTCGTCCTGGATGTCTGACTGTTTACTGTGGGTAAACAGAGCGAGATGTGGTCAGAAGGTTGTGTGAACATACGATTGATATACGTCATTATGGCACATCGAATCTGCCTGGTATTCACATGAACAAATATTGCCGCCCAGCAAGGAGGCAAGGGCTGAACTTATGCATAAATAATTGAACAAACGCGGGATACATTATTATTATCAATATTAATATTATCATCGCCAGGCACTGGGAGGTATACTGGCAACACATCTCCAGGTACTGGGAGGCACATTCTCAACACATCGCCAGGTACTGGGAGGTGTACTGGCAACACATCTCCAGGTACTGGGAGGTATACTGGCAACACACCATCAGTTGTACTGACAACACAAAAAAACTGATTCAGTGAACACTGGCATGGGACCTGGTGTTGATGATCCTGCTGTTATGTTGCACGATGACGTCAGACGTGGTGACGACAGTAATGTTGGTGATCCTTGTGTGAGGGTACATGGGTGGCAGTGCCAGCAGGGAGATCATGACAGTGTCATATGGAGGAAGTGGAGGTCTTGTCTTTCACTGGTGCGACATTCCTAAGCTGTAGTCGACCTGTTTATCTTGCCTGAGATGAATGAAAGAGAGGAAGAGGAAGAGGACGAGGAAGAGATGAGAGCAGGAGCGGAGGAAGAGGAAGAGATGAGAGCAGGAGCGGAGGAAGAGGAAGAGGACGAGGAAGAGATGAGAGCAGGAGCGGAGGGATGAGAGCAGGAGCGGAGGGATGAGGAATGGGTTCTGAAGGGTCGGCGGATGAAAGACGGAAGAGAGGACGGCTGAAGGAAGTTAAGGGAAGATGAATACAAAACGTGAGAGAGTGGAACTACCTGTCCCCTCATGTTTACTCTCCTGTTCTTCTGGAAGTGTGGGAAATTTGGCATTGTGAAAGTTTCACGGATCTCAGCTGAGGTACGCAAAAAACTGTACATGGGATGAGAGGGACAAGAAGGCTCACTCAGTAGACTTGTTTAGTCAAGAGGAAGTTACATACAAAACAAGGTTAGGTCTACAAGGCTCTACATGATGCTGTTGGACCAGTAAGGTCTTTTTTAGGTCAGAGGCTTCAGTCATGGACAAAAGTCCACATCAAGGCCGGAGTTTAACTGAAATACAGAGGGGATTATGAAAAGGAAAAAAGATGAGACATGGGAAAGTATTCACGAATTTTACGAGTATTGTGTGGTCTAGTTAATGATGGGGGCACACAAGCAGCCAACTCCCGGGAGCAAAAACCAAAGTAATAAGTATAGAAGAAGGAAAGTGAACCAATACTGACTGGGGCGCAAGGCAAGGGGGTCAAATTTAGAAGTTAGCTGGGACAGTTTATTACTCGTACCTCTTTCGACTCAATCTAAGTGAGATGTGGGAGATGTGAGAGCAGTACTCCGTACGAAGACGGATCAGCGGTCGGAAATTCCACAAGAGGAAATGAGCATATGGTCACAACATGTAGTACTGAAGATCCTCAGATGAGTAAAGACCAACTCAATACAACTAGAAGACGTCATGTTATGATGTTACTGATGCAATGATCACGTGCTCATCACTCATACATCAGTCTTCCTCATCAACAGCGCGTATTCATCCAGTGGGTCAGCCCTCATATAAATATTCTCAAAGACTAACTAAAGCTCGGCGGAAGTATACACACCTACTCGACATAATTAGTCTTAATAGGTATTTGAGGTTTCTACACAGGTTACCATCATCGTTCGAACTAATATTACCGGAACCCAGGCATAATGGGAAATGAAGCAGAAGGATACTGCTACTACCGCTGACACCCATTGTTGCCCACTCTCTCATGGTACACACTTGACCCGCGTATGTAGTAGCTGCTGCTTCCCTGAGTACCTTTCATGTCTAAGTCCACTCCAATCATTTCCTTTCGTCTTACCTCATGCAGTGCCTTACCCAATCTTCCCTCTCATCTCCGCCCCCCCAGATCCATCACACTCTCTATGTCTTGCCATCCACGTCGTTTCTTCTTCTATAGCTGATGCAAACTTTCACTTTCGCTCTGCATCAAAATTCCTGTCCCACATACCCAGCTACTCCCAAGCATTAGGTGATTTACGTTGATGAAATTACGAGTTTTCAAGGATTTTCGAAGGATTCTGCCGGAACAAGATGAATGTAAGGGGAGGACGTATCGATAGTGTAGGGGACATCACAGATGGGGAAAGAAGAGTAGCTGGGGGGAGACAGGGGGAGTTATGATCCCCAGCCAGGGCGTCTATTTGGTACAGGTCGGGTGGCCTGTGCCAGGCTGCCGCTCACCTGAGATGAGACAGCAGACCTGCCTCACAACCCTTCCTCCCTCCCTCCTCACTACTTTACCTGGGTCTACGTTGATGAATTATAATACCTGAAAGCCACTACAGACTGTCGACTGTCACCCTGCTGGAGGAGCCAGCGACTTTGTCTCCTGTCGGAGGGTTTGGTAGGGATTCACCGCCACGGGAGCAGTGGTGCCAGACCCGGCGTAGCCCTACACCCGTCACTGTTGCCAGGTCGATGCGATCCTTGGGTCTAAGATTTTGTTCCTCTCCCTCGCTTCCCAGAGTATTCTTGTCTTTCTCTTTGTTATGTCGTTTTATAGGTAATGAAAATGGTGAGCAATTTCAGTATCTCTGACAAATACATGGATGAAATACACACAGCGTTTTATAGCGAAGTTTACAATCATTCCACAATAAAGGTCAGGAGGCCAGCAGTGTGACCTGCAGGTAGTTATCACAGTACAAGATGAGAACGTGTCGGATACATGTTCCCTGACAGTTAGGTCGTCGGATGTTCACCTGTATAATCAAATGCACATCACACATGATTTACATCTTTTGACTCTAATATTTCATGGTATCAGAAGTTTCCTCTCCCATGTTACCATATTGATCCATCGTCGTGTGTAACTTCTGAAGGTTTCATCCATCACCAGACATACTCGCCAGCTGGGTGATAAGGAACACCTTCCACTGAAACCAGAAATTTCGTCATAAATTCTTCGGCAGGCAACCTTGGGTGTGGTGGGCCCCAACAAACCCACTGATGTGGAAGGGCGCGGGAGGTGCCAGTCCTGGCTCCTGCTGTCGATAGGATCCCCGTGTGGGTCAAGATCCTTTAGTATCCTGTTTATGTATTTTCTACATATTTCAGTGCTTTTGAAGACCTCCCTCCCAGTCCGCATCCTCGGCGATGGGGCTATGGTGTAGTCCAATGTGAAAATACTTTCGAATATCTCGTTCAATTCCTCACACATCTTCATCCTTTAAAGTTTATCCTTCCTAATCCCGTAGGCTGATGAGGCCGCTGCTGCTGCTGCTGCTGTGTGTGTGTGTGTGTGTGTGTGTGCAAGATAAAGACAAGTCAGATCAAATGGTGTTTACCATGAGACAACAGAATCATACGCTACGTTCTGCTAGTTACCTCTTAAGGTGCACCATAATGAGGGAGGGAGCAAGGCAGCGTTCCCTCCCTCTGGCCCAACTCATCGTTCTGCACAATTTTGCTTCAGGAAATGAAACATACAAGAATGGAGGAGGTCAACCCCGGCAGCAGGACCCTAGGGTGGGCTAACTACCAGCTAGTTCACGGTCAGCAAGTGAGATAAACAGTTTGTGTTTGTTTCCTTTAACCTGCAGCCAGCCTGCGGTGCTGGTGTCCTCCCCAGCCTGCGGTGCTGGTGTCCTCCCCAGCCTGCGGTGCTGGTGTCCTCCCCAGCCTGCGGTGCTGGTGTCCTCCCCAGCCTGCGGTGCTGGGGGCCCTCCCCAGCCTGCGGTGCTGGGGGCCCTCCACTAGCCAGAGGTGGGTGGGAGCACAGCAGTACCCCCACAATAGGTGTACTGTCGTGTGCATGTGACCCACTCTCTGGAATTGAGGATAGATGACAGTGATGCATGAGAGATAGTGAGTGTGTGTGTGTGTGTGTGTGTGTGTGTGTAAACAGAGATGTAGGATGAGAGAGTCTTTGTTGAGGGAGAACATACAGAACACTGACATATTAACTGAACCACTCAGTCTTACCTCTTACGTCAGCTGGTCCTGCCCATGACGTCTGTCCGACCTGCCTATGCCGTCACTGTCCTGACTTTCATTCGTCCTGGCTCTGACGTTCTCGGTGTGATAACGTCACTGGCGCTACTTATGACGTCACCGGTGTTACGCTGGCCTTACAGACAACTAGTGTTGTCACCTGTTCGATCCCAGGTCAGCCTCACTCCCTCCCGTCCAGTACTTAACCACAACAATGGTCCCCAGAGGTGGCTGGCCGGTCCCTTGACAACAGTACCATGCTGCCACCACACACGTAACACCACCACCGATACCCTCTCACCACCACCGATACCCTCTCACCACCACCGATACCCCCTCACCACCACCGATCTCACTTTAACTGTCGCAGGTTCGGTATGACCCAACCATAAACCACATCAGTATGGCGGAAGTATGATGATATCCATTCTTCAATAGTTTACACTATTTTGATGGACTATAAGACAACCACAGTTTATTTGTCTCTGGGAAGTCTTAATTGTAATGCTCTAACTTATATGTACTGGAGTGGACCACTTGGCATATCAAAAGTTTGTAAGTAGACAATTGAGTAATCATTGTTGGACGTGGTCAAGCGTAAGTTTTGTTTACAATTCCTGCAACTTGTTTTTGTAGCTAATTTGAATATTTGATTTATTTTCTTAAGTTATAATAGTTATGATGCACATTATTATGATAGAATTTCATCGATGGTGTTACAGCTGTTGCTGTAAATATCTTGGTTAAAGAGAGTGATTATAACGATTTCAAATTCCACTGTTCTTAAATATGAGTGAACGTAGAATGCGCTCGATCAGGCATTCTTTTAAATCACAAATATTAATTGTTTAAACAGTTATCTTGGACTGTTTATCATCCTCAATTATATCACAAATATTACGGCCTTTTCATGAAGGATGGAAATAGACTTTATCTTGATTCAGAAATTTCTAAATGTTTCATCATTACTGGAACATCATGTTGTACGGATAGTACCAACCAAATAAACCAATCAGTCGAACCCGAGCCGTGCGAACACTGGACGAAGGTATGTCTATGTTGCTCTCAGGGTTCTATGGATTGCCCTTAATTATTGACGTTTATTTCATTATTCTTTTGTATGGTCATTTAAGAAAGAAATTGAGTTAATTGAATCTAGAGAAGTTTAAGAAGTAAGAGTTTGCTGAGAACTTTTATTTGTACTTTTAAGGTCAAATTTTCGACTCTAAAAAGATTTTGACCAAATTGTTGGTATCTGCGTGTGAGTTAATACTCTATATACGTCCTAGGTGATGCTGAGGAAGAGTAACAGCGAGAAAGGAAGAACTGCTGACGTACGATGAGGGAAGTCGTTCAACATTCGCCAGACATTGGTGAAGTTGTTGTCTGATCGTGACCAGGTTAGTATGATGACCTCAGTTATCTGGTGGATGTCACCTGCCCGACCATGTCTTGCTGTTCTGGGTTTCCTCTTCGTTGATTCATTTTCGTCCATGACTGACTGCAATGTTTACTTATTTATGTGAGTGTAAAGAAGTTTCTGAATTTGAATATCTTATATGTTTCTTTTTCATGTCATACATTTTCTCCTAGTTTACAATTGTTCACAAATTTATATTTTGTTTATATTTCATAAATGTTGTTTGTTTGTGGCGGGTCGTCAGTCAGTCGTGTTTGGTATTCAAGAGTTCTCAAGTTTGAGTTTTCAGCAATACGTACGGTAAAACGTTTTCCATTTCTGTTCCTTAATCCCGATTTGTTGATCTTTGCAATGAATATTTCTTAACGATTGTCATATATTCACGTACATAGTATTCACCCGTGAACGAACACTGGTCAGCGAGCATTCGCTGGCGAATTGTCATCGCGCCTTCATATGGCTCCCTGTCCTCCCTCACTCGGTCATATTCACATACGTTCCTTCCAGTTCTGAGAGATGACAACAGTAGTATATTTGCCTCACGAATCAGTCGTGTCGCGGTGTAATGTCCAGGGAAGAACATTTGGTTGTAACTGTAGTTACGTCGTTATCATTTCTGCCACGTCGATAAATACGTACCTGCTGAGACCTGTATTTTATCTTGTGCCAGATTGTCTCTCAAGTTTTACACGAATCTTTAAGGTAATCATAAATAACTAGAAATCTGAAGGGATGAATTTGTCACAGTAATATCATCCTATGATTCAAGTGTATTGAGTTATGTGTTTGTTGTGTTTCCCTGGGACTTACTATGTGGTTCATACTGAAAATAACTTTTATCTTCCCATTTGTTGTTTTCACCTGCCAGACTTGTATATTCTAGGCTAATATTACTTACCAATGTAACAGTTCGTCATTAGTACTGAAATGAATGTATCAAATATTACGTTATTGTTACAGTTGAGATAGGAACATGTATGTTTATGACTGAAATACCTAAATTTAAGCTTACACAGTTTGAATCATTTTATGTAAGGTTAAAACTTAAGAAAAGCTTGCATGATTACACAGATGAAGTAGGTAGCTGTGTGAGTTGTGCCACACGTAGATACCATGGTATGTACATCCTGGTCTGTACATCTCTGTGAACAAGTTCACGGTGTAGATAATGCTGGGAGGTTCATGTGTCATGTCACTCTCTGCATCTCACTCTCGAGCTACACTCACGTTACAACTGATGAAATATGTTATCAGTGTTCGTGTAGCGCCGGAGCCAGCAGCCTGTGTAACCATTGTTTAGTCTCCGAATTAACACTGGACTGAACCAGTGTCGTCACCGGCTGGTGTAGTGGTTCAAACCATGACAGCAGTGAACCAATGTTCTCAGCGGATGATGGAATGGTTCAGTCTTTTACTCCCCCACACCCGACTGAGCAATTTATTTCCTATTTATTTTCATGGGTTGGTAATCCATGCTGATGAAATAAGCTCTTTTGATAATATATACAAATGGACAGCAAAATGCAAAATAAGATTTCGATAGTTTTTTTTTCCATATCCATTTATGATGCATTACCTGTGATTTATGTTGATGGATTTTTAAGCTTTGTCAATTAATGTAATTCGGTAAAAGCGCCGGTGTTAAATGATTCATTAATTAGATTATCCGTTTTTATTTTTTGTTGTGTTGTGGGTGTGAAGTGTATAGCCGTCCTGCTTGGGTTGTGGGTGTGAGGGGTGTAGCTGTCCTGCCTGGGTTGTGGGTGTGAGGGGTGTAGCCGTCCTGCCTGGGTTGTGGGTGTGAAGTGTATAGCCGTCCTGCCTGGGTTGTGGGTGTGAGGGGTGTAGCCGTCCTGCCTGGGTTGTGGGTGTGAGGGGTGAGCTCTGTTATGTACATTCTTGCTGTACGGATAACTCGTCATCCTCGGTCAGTTCGATGGCTCATCTGGGCCAAACATTGCCTCAATCTTCAAAGATCAACTTTGTTTACACTGGAGTTCCTGAAGCTAAGTTGACTGAGACGGTATGAGCCGTCTGCCATGAGCAGACAAATATCCTGGTGGTTACCGAGACGAAGGCAGAGCCACACCGTGAAAGCAGCCTGTCTTTGAGTCAGCTTGGAGCGTTAATGGCGCGGGACGCTGGATTTATCAGGGAAATGAGGACCTCTCCCGCCGGCGGCTCACTCGCTTCTTACCCTCATTAATAATGTGAGGCTTCATGCACTCATACATCTATCATCACGAGTGTGAGGCTTCATGCACTCATACATCTATCATCACGAGTGTGAGGCTTCATGCACTCATACATCTATCATCACGAGTGTGTGGCTTCATGCACTCATACATCTATCATCACGAGTGTGAGGCTTCATGCACTCATACATCTATCATCACGAGTGTGTGGCTTCATGCACTCATACATCTATCATCACGAGTGTGTGGCTTCATGCACTCATACATCTATCATCACGAGTGTGTGGCTTCATGCACTCATACATCTATCATCACGAGTGTGAGGCTTCATGCACTCATACATCTATCATCACGAGTGTGAGGCTTCATGCACTCATACATCGCTTTCATAAGTGCTGATCTATCATCACGAGTGTGTGGCTTCATGCACTCATACATGCCAGCATGTACCCTTGCCCTACTTACAGGAGTGCTGATCCATCATTACAGGTGTGTGGTATCGCTTGTAAAAAGTCAGGCGCCCCCCAGATGTACATCTCCCTTCCTGTATGTACAAACCAGTAAACATACCAACACAGAGGAACACTACTCCTGGCGGTTGCTGCGGGTGGGGCAGACGGTGCAAGTTATCTTTTTGTCCTGACTCATCAAATTCCGTCTCAAGTTCTGCGAATGTGGAATTCATGTGAGTTCTTGCTTTGAGCCACTATCTATAGAAAGTCTTGAAACTGGAATGTTACGAAGCTACAACTTAGTGTTTGATCATTAGTTGTAGAAGGCTTGTGAAGTTTTCTTTTTTTAGATAATGTATATTTTGAAACAATTCAAAGGAAGGAGATGGTATTTCGTACTGAAGTTTTCTGGAGATTAATATAATTTTGACTCTGGTTAACTATGTAAAGAATATCGTGTTTGCCTCAGTTCGTCTTTCGGAGTATCCATCATGGCTGTACCTGCAACCTTCATGGATTTGTGTGAACGTACAGCGTAGACACGATGAGAATCATAGACCCCCGATTGGCACTAGGCGGGAAAATATGATGAATGACTCATAGTGTATAAGAATAATTTGGTACTAGATTACGGTAACTTGCAGTATTTTGATGTTGAACCTCTCCTGGCTACTGGGAACTCTTATACCAACAACATTGCTCTCGTCTGCTGCACACTAATTACCTGCTGCCGCCCCAGGTCATGTCGAGAATACTTCACATATAAACACATAACTAGTGTAACGAAAAGTCTGCGTAAGTTTATAGTATTTTAGAAGCGTCATCTTAAACAGTCTAATATAGGAACTGCAAGGGCACCATCCCGTAGTCTCTTATATAATGTAATTCTCAGAGTTACGTTGAGGAAAACTGAAATTCAATTAAATGAATCGACAAGCACTAATGGATCCGGCCAGCGACGCCTCACTCCAGAATTACCTCCATTAGCAGGTCTTAGGAGCCCCAAGGGCGGCCAGACCGCCTCTGTGAGCTAATCTCTCGCTCACATCGGCAAAATGTTTTATTACAAAATATTTCTTTATTAGCAGAATGCTGTAGAGACGCTATGACAGGCATCTGTAAGTGTGATGGCTTCCATGTATGTATGTTTTTATGTACCTGGGAGAGCCAGATAACAGTGCACCTGATGGCCCATGACGAGGTTATCTGTTACGAGGCAGTAACGGTGTCTGCAGTTCGTCATCTTATTAGTCATAAAGACAGGATATTAAGCAGGTGTGTGTGTGTGTGTGTGTGTGTGTGTGTGTGTGTGTTGTAATCACCAGCACCTGCCGTTCTCGGTACGTCAAATATCATTTATCTTTCCCGTCCTGGAGCTCGACTGTTCAGGAGGACTGGATGGTATGTAAACGGTAGAAGTAATCACGTATGATAAGATGGTAACAAACTGAAGCTCCTCACACGGGGTTGGAGAGGCACCTCACCAGATGGCCATTATCTGTTCCAACAGGACACCTTCAAGTGCACTAGTACGTCTCTGTGCCAGCAGCAGGCTTGACCTCCTCCGTTACTTCTTCTTCATTAAGATGATACTTCCCAGGATGGCCAACATGACAGGTGCAGTTCAACAGCTGCTCTGCCCCTCCAAGTCCCCAGTAAAAAGCAGATTCGTGGGGACCTCATGTAATGACTGAATTTCATGAAGTGTCGTGTTTTGAGAAGTAAATTCTTTGGAACTCGAGATTTTGATGAATGTTTTGTCTCATTTGTGCTTTATGGTCCCTCAGCATCGTGACTTCTTATATCTGGTTTCATAAGTTTTCATATTGATGATGCGTCTCTGTCTCTAGATTTATCATGTTGTGGTGTCACCCAAGGTGAATGTTCAGGTCTCCAGCGAGTCATGCTAAAACTGACCAAATTAAGTTCAAAGGAGAATTACAAACTGGGAATCAGTATTACCCATTAAGCAATCAACTCCATCTTGATAATGAGGAAGACAAGGTTTCCCTGTTTAAATCATGACAGTAATTGCAACCATTAAAAGTTAAATTGTGCCGAAAATGTGCCTTTCCATTGTTCCGTTATAGAATTAATCTGAATATCGAATCGGCGAAGCGTTAAATGAATTCATATGACCAATCCAAACACATTTCGTGGAAATGGGGTGAGCTTCAGTGGGTCCACTGACACAACACAATTATTCCAGTTCTGATCAATGAAACTGAAACGGGACCATTACAGAAGCCCTCGGTTATGATAGCAGCAGTTAGGGGGATCAAGGGGTAATGTGATTTCGGAAGGAAATTCATATGATAGATCGAAGAACCAGATCTTTGGGGATATTGGATACGAACTTTATTTCCTTGAGTTTTGGCGAGAACAGTTTACATTTCTACTACTGGAAAAGAAGGATTTGAATCACGATTTTTTGTTGATGAGCTTAACGTGGGTTATGGTTATTTACATAATGAAAGTAACCAACACAAAGGAACTAGTGGGTCAAGACTCGTTAGTATTATGTTTGTATCTTCTCCGTTGCCTACCAACACCTTCCTGTTTCATCTCACTGTTGTTGGCACCAGAGTATTTTCCTCTATGAACCCAATTTTGACTTTGTCATGCAGCTTGTCCTGACATCGTCCAATACAACACTACCCAGGTGTAAATGATCTTGAAGTGATGATGTATTCCTGTATTTATTGTGAAGTGTTGGCTCATCTCTTGCCTTTAATACAATGTTATTTTCAATTTCCTCTGCTCCTCCTCCGTTATCCTGGTATGTTCGTTTCTTGATCTCTTGCCTTTCAGCTGCAGTGTGGCTGGGGAGTCTCCTGTCCCTTCGTCACAACACATAACTAAGATCCTACGTTTATTATCATCTCTTACTGAACCGCTCCTCCATCCTACTAAACTTCCCTCTGTATTTGAGGCTTAATGTGCTCATGTTCCCAAGGCTTCCTCGTAAACTTACAGAACATTCCACCACAATACTCTGGATCCCAGCTAGTGCACTCCATTTCCCAGTTCATGCTGCCAGAGTAACTGTTGAGTTGTGTATTTTTCATGATTACATCATTTTCAAGTTTTATCTCCATTCATTTTTCGTCTCCATTTAACACATAATCAGGCTGAAGCATTACCTGATGACTGCTTCTAGATGGTGTATCATATATGATAGTCTCAATATTCATATTACTATGTGTGAAGATAAGATCTAGTCATGATGATGTGTCAGTTCCACTGACCCTGGTATCCATAGTGACATGCTGCGTAGGACATGTTCCTGTATACACCATAACCTCGTATCTTAGTCACTCTTTGTTTCCATGAGAATCCAGATCACCTCAGTGTATCGCTTCATATCTGAAATCATTCCTGATCAATAATTGTCATCTCAGGGAAGTGAGTTGTACTGCTTATCGTACTCTTATCATCCCGGCTGTTCCTTCATCCTTATCATATTTGGTTCCTGCGTGCTTCCTCCAGACAGTTACTTTTCCCTTTATGAATTGTTTGAATGGGCCTTCAGCTAGTATTTCCTGATATCTAGGCTGCCTCTTTCTGAGAGGGTTATCCTCCTCCTTCTCCTCCGTTATCTTCTCTTTCCTTCCTTGCTATCATATATCCCGCTGGACAGTACACAAAAGATCTTTTCCCTTTAGTAAGTTTTCTCTCCTCATCTCCATCAATATCAGCTGCATTTTCCCTAACTCGATCTTTGCATTGCGGTTCTGTACCGCGTACTACTTGTCCATCTTCATTTGAATACATGACCATCAGTTTGATCTTCCCGTCTGGTACCAGTCCTCACCTCTCCGTAGTAGTGGTAGGGATGACCCGTCCTCTTGCCTTATGTGATGTCTCATGTTTGTGCCTTGTAACTTTATTCTTTATTTCTTCCCTTCTTCCCTTGCTGTATCACCTCTGATGATCGTCCCACAAAATTCCGCCATGTTTTTGATTTGCCCAGCTGGCCTCAGCACCTCCTGGCTGGATGACTCCAGCGTCAGGACAGCTGGTCCTCCCCTTACGTTATGCCTATATCCAATAATTCTATATCCAGTAATTCTCATACTTTCTTTTAGCACAGAAATGCCCTTGGCATCTCTGATCTACAGCAGTCTTTTACCGAGCATTCCTTCTTCCTCCATTCCTTCCCTCCTGTACCATGCAAATGCATAACTACAAATAGGTACAGTAATTATACACTCACAGGAGGAGACTGTTTCATTTAATTAATGTAATTAGGATCATAAGAACATACCTATTGCTTCAAATTTTGATCAAAAGTGAGTGCCAGCAAGGAACCATTATATATATATATATATATATATATATATATATATATATATATATATATATATATATATATATATATATATATATATGTTTATGGATGGGGTTTTTAGGGAGGTATATGCAAGAGTTTTGGAAAGAAGGGCAAGTATGAAGTCTGTTGGGGATGAGAGAGCTTGGGAAGTGAGTCAGTTGTTGTTCGCTGATGATACAGCGCTGGTGGCTGATTCATGTGAGAAACTACAGAAGCTGGTGACTGAGTTTGGTAAAGTGTGTGAAAGAAGAAAGTTAAGAGTAAATGTGAATAAGAGCAAGGTTATTAGGTACAGTAGGGTTGAGGGTCAAGTCAATTGGGAGGTAAGTTTGAATGGAGCAAAACTGGAGGAAGTAAAGTGTTTTAGATATCTGGGAGTGGATCTGGCAGCGGATGGAGCCATGGAAGCGGAAGTGGATCATAGGGTGGGGGAGGGGGCGAAAATCCTGGGAGCCTTGAAGAATGTGTGGAAGTCGAGAGCATTATCTCGGAAAGCAAAAATGGGTATGTTTGAAGGCATAGTGGTTCCAACAATGTTGTATGGTTGCGAGGCGTGGGCTATGGATAGAGTTGTGCGCAGGAGGATGGATGTGCTGGAAATGAGATGTTTGAGGACAATGTGTGGTGTGAGGTGGTTTGATCGAGTAAATAACGTAAGGGTAAGAGAGATGTGTGGAAATAAAAAGAGCGTGGTTGAGAGAGCAGAAGAGGGTGTTTTGAAATGGTTTGGGCTCATGGAGAGAATGAGTGAGGAAAGATTGACCAAGAGGATATATGTGTCGGAGGTGGAGGGAACGAGGAGAAGTGGGAGACCAAATTGGAGGTGGAAAGATGGAGTGAAAAAGATTTTGTGTGATCGGGGCCTGAACATGCAGGAGGGTGAAAGGAGGGCAAGGAATAGAGTGAATTGGATCGATGTGGTATACCGGGGTTGACGTGCTGTCAGTGGATTGAATCAGGGCATGTGAAGCGTCTGGGGTAAACCATGGAAAGCTGTGTAGGTATGTATATTTGCGTGTGTGGACGTATGTATATACATGTGTATGGGGGTGGGTTGGGCCATTTCTTTCGTCTGTTTCCTTGCGCTACCTCGCAAACGCGGGAGACAGCGACAAAGTATAATAAAATATATAAATAAATATATATATATATATATATATATATATATATATATATATATATATATATATATATATATATATATATATATATGTATGGTGAGCATTAGTTTGTGTGCATATGTAAGTTGTAGTTCACAAGGATACACACATAAGACCGCCAGTGTTGGAGTAAGTGTGCACCATGACGGTCTTCAGCCAGACTATACTTCCCACGTATTCCCTGCGTGTCGTAGAAGGCGACTAAAAGGGGAGGGAGCGGGGGGCTGGAAATCCTCCCCTCTCGTTTTTTTTTTTAATTTTCCAAAAGAAGGAACAGAGGGGGCCAGGTGAGGATATTCCAAAAAAGGCCCAGTCCTCTGTTCCTAACGCTACCTCGCTAACGCGGGAAATGGCGAATGATTTATAAGAATCAGAATATATATATATATATATATATATATATATATATATATATATATATATATATATTTTTTTTTTTTTTTTTTTCATACTATTCGCCGTTTCCCGCGATAGCGAGGTAGCGTTAAGAACAGAGGATTGGGCCTTTTTTGGAATATCCTCACCTGGCCCCCTCTGTTCCTTCTTTTGGAAAATTAAAAAAAAAAAAGGAGAGGGGAGGATTTCCAGCCCCCCGCTCCCTCCCCTTTTAGTCGCCTTCTACGACACGCAGGGAATACGTGGGAAGTATTCTTAATCCCCTATCCCCAGGGATAATATATGTATATATATATATATATATATATATATATATATATATATATATATATATATATATATATATATAAATATGTATATATATATATATATATATATATATATATATATATATATATATATATAAATATATATATATATATATATATATATATATATATATATATATATATATATATATATATATATATATACATATATATATAAATATGTCAGATTTAGGGTATGCATATGAGACCATTAACATTCACAGGTCATATTCATTATCGTAATGACGTACATCTCCAAGGAGAGGTTCCCCACCTGGTCAGTAAACACTCAAAAGTTTTCATTTCTGGAATTTCTTTGATACGTTATCTACTTCAGTCCCAGACTCTTCTGGAGGCCAGGCCTGAATGGTTCTTCTCCCGGTAGTTCTGGAGGCCAGGCCTGAATGGTTCTTCTCCTGGTAGTTCTGGAGGCCAGGCCTGAATGGTTCTTCTCCCGGTAGTTCTGGAGGCCAGGCCTGAATGGTTCTTCTCCTGGTAGTTCTGGAGGCCAGGCCTGAATGGTTCTTCTCCTGGTAGTTCTGGAGGCCAGGCCTGAATGGTTCTTCTCCCGGTAGTTCTGGAGGCCAGGCCTGAATGGTTCTTCTCCTGGTAGTTCTGGAGGCCAGGCCTGAATGGTCCCTGCCAATACTCCTCCAGCTCGGGATGAATGAAGTCATCTTACGTCAGTTCGTCTCGTATGTAGCACAGACTCATTATTGCCGGGCATAATCTCGCACTGTTTTCATTAAGATAAAAATTATCTTTTTCATACGTGTAGAAAAGTGTTTCAGTAGAGAGAGTTGTAAAGGACGAATCCTTCTGCTTTGCTGAGTGTGACCTACGTAGGGAACCATATATTGCCCCAAGTATTGTCGACATATTGGTGGTTAAGTCATTATTCGTTCGTTACTTACGTGAAGTGGATGTAGAAATTCACAAAAGAAAATATTTCCTGAAAATCATGTGGGCTGCTTTGAAATGCTCTCAGTACATGATCACTGGGCATGGGTCGTACCACACAAAGTGTATTCATTAATTACTAGTTAACCATATGTCGTGGCCTTCATTATCCGCCTAATGTTCACCATACCCGTACTATGCGTCAAATGTTTCATCATAAGAAGTACTCGTCAGTAAAGTCTTGCTGTAGGACATAAAGTATGACGTTACTGCCACCTTGTCAGACAGTCAATATCCCGCTCCTAAACCTGTTATTTCAGTAAAGTGCAACAATATCCCGCTCCTTCACTGCTGTCCTACTAAAGTACAACAATATTAGTTTCTATTTTTAGCTTCGGTCCAATTTACAGTGTTTTCCAGGTCTGTTTTGTACCAGCCCGAGGGAAAATATGAGACGCTGATTTGTAAGGAGCTATGTCAACGTCTGATATGGCTGACCCTCCAATTGTACATTTTGTGTGTCTGTCCTCGAGCTCAGACGTTGACGCGCATATTCCAGGATGAGTGCAGGTGGAGGGCATGGCGTGTGAGGACGTTCCCTCATTATATAGTCCGGTGAATCGGATTTCTTTTAAGGCGATAACACCAACTTTTATAGACAATGTCACTGTCAAGGAAGATTCTTCTAAACTCCAAGTCAAGGTTGTACAGCAGGGCTTCCTGGCCCTTTACATGCCTGGTTGTCTGAGGTCTAGTCGTGGTGTTGTAGTTGTAACAACCACGAAAGACCAGGGAACTAACTGGGCAGGTTGTTACACGCGAGTATGTCTGAGGTTTGGAGAGAGGAAACTAACAGGCAAGCCACGTCCTCTCATGTCTGGTTGTAGTGTTATGGCAGGACAGTGGCTACAGAAGAAAATCTTTCTTTTGGATTGTTAGCTGATGTGACTACCGATAGCTCGTGGAAGCTTTGTCAATATAGTTCTGTAAGTTTGATGTCTAACACTGTTTCTTCCTGCCGGATTCACCTTGGCTGAGGAGAATCGCAAGATGGACGATTTAAATATCTGTTTATGAAAACGATACATTACCTCGTCAGTGGCCCCGCCAGCCTTGATGTGAGTGCCGTTGCCTCGCATGTCGTTTCTTGAGTTGTTCTCCAGCCTTGTGCTGCACCAGGTCCTCCTCCAGCCGCTGCTGATCGTCGAGTCATACTCTGGATATAGATTATGGATATAGATTATTCTGTGATTTAATCCTGTCGCTAGTGAAGCCAGCATGTGTTTAAAATCCACACCGGCGTTAGGCATACGTTACATTGCTGATGCTCTGCTCCACACTGTGACGATGGTCAGGTTATTTAGGTCAATGATTACTTCTTTGATTGACCTGATATTTTGATTTCATCACAGTCAAGGACGTCCTTGTTATAACCTCTTGGTTTATCACGTCACCTGAGTCAGGTGCATCTCCTATGAGCTATGCTGCCTTGAGCAGTCTTAGCTTCCTGCACGCTCACTTCTCCCTCCTGGAATCTTTGATATGTTTCTTTTGCGTTTTGCTTTTGTACTTTAGCCTCATATTGAAATGTTGCTCTCTGGCTTGGCAGGGGTGGATAATATCCCCAAGGGAATCCCTCAAGGTGCTTTCCTATTCCCTAATCTCTTCCACCTCCTCATACATAGCCACTCACTTCTACCTTCCTGTCCTTCGGTACGCAGACGACCTTACCACCTGCTAACACCACGCCTCTATCACAACCCAAGGATAAACTCACAACATTACCTCGTAGTCCGCGAGCATTTCTTTCTTCACAACCAAATGTTGATATCTCCTCGATATTGACCTGTGACTTTACTAACATGTTTACATTCTATTCTTAAGAGGGTCCTGCAGCGCTCGGGAAGCTGGCTACGTCCACCGGTCGGGACCACAAGTCATCAGGTGTTGTGATGTTATGTGTGAGTCTGTGTATAGAGAGCATAGTAGTAAGTGCTCTGTGTCCTCTTTATGTGGTTACATCGTAGAAATGAAAGGTCTGAGATGTGTTGAAACTGGAGTGTTGTAGTGACGGATGACACCTATGAACGGATACTACTGCTACCACCACAACAACAACAGTTTACACACTATGTTTCCTCCTAAGTAATTTTTTTTTTTGCATACTCTCTGTTTTCTTCTCTCATGGAAAATATTGTATATATCTGTGGCTCACCAGGGGTAAGACCCCCAGGAAAATGTACAGGCGACGTAGTAATCGCTCAACACCTGTCAGTGACCTGGCGTCTACTGATGGAATTTTTTCCGCACCAGCGACTGACCTTCACAACCAGATCAGAGAAAGTGTTGGGCGGATGGGAATGTTTCACCATCTGTTGTCTCCACCAGACGCCTGGAGATGGTTCATGTATATGTAATATGTAAATGAACCAGCGAAGTGGCCAGCCCAGGGTTTCCTCAGTGTAACTCACCCGCAATCCTCCGCACACCAGACTGGCTGGGGAATAAGGTGCAAATAGGAATTTTTGTAATAGAGATTATGAATTAGCTTTTGTTTTCTTCGTTGGAACATCTTCAGCATATCTGGAGTATCATCCATGAACTCTACCGGCCAGATCATTATCAAAGGCAAGATTTAATGCGACTGTGGATCAGTTTATACATGACAACTTCGTCTGTTTCTGCTGCTACCTCGCTGACTCGGGTGATAGCGAGCATACATAATATACCTACATGCATGCATGCATAACATATATACATGCATACATACATACATATATACATAACCAGCTGTTGATGTAAGCCAAGGTCACCAGGCCTGTCGGTCTGCATAACATTTACCGTCGCTTATCATCATCATCATCATCATCATAACGGGTGATCAGCAACTTGATTTGTTTTTTTTGAAAACGTGTCAGGTTGAGGCTCGCCGTCTGCCGTGTTCTACAGTTGCTTTCGTGTTTGCTTGAAGCAGCAGCAGCAGCAGCAGTGGTGGTGGTGGCCGGCTGACCGGTGTAGCACAACGGTACGACCCTTGAGCACTAATGTGCGACTCTTGAGCACGACGGTACGACCCTTAAGCACTAATGTACGACTCTTGAGCACGACGGTACGACCCTCGAGCACTAATGTACGACTCTTGAGCACGACGGTACGACCCTTGGGTATCATGACCTGGCATTTTATCTGGCCGTTTAAGGGTCGTAGAGTCGTACTGAACAAGTTATGTTCCACAGTATCGTTCTGCTGTGACTTCATCTTTTCTGTCATTTTTTTTTGTGGGAGGGAGGGAGGGAGGGGGGGGGGTAGGGGGAGGACAAGACAGATATAAGTCATGGATTTGCTCATACTTCACAACAATGTAATGGTCATACTTCACAACAATGTAATGGTCATACTTCACAACAATGTAATGGTCATACTTCACAACAATGTAATGGTCATACTTCACAACAATGTAATGGTCATACTTCACAACAATGTAATGGTCATACTTCACAACAATGTAATGGTCATACTTGGCACATGTGATTCAGACCAGGAAACTTGATGTAGAGCCTTACAGTTTATGTTAGTAGATGATGAAGATGGACTATGATGACCGAGGTCTGAGAATGTTGGTTAAAAGTAAGGGAAACACCTTTACATAAGAACATGATCCATGATAACCTTAAATGTCTTGCGTTACTACCCCAAATTGACAATATTTTCGATTCATATATATATATATATATATATATATATATATATATATATATATATATATATATATATATAAGGGAACTTATCGTGTTTCATTTTCCTAGTGGACTCATAGGAATATATATATATATATATATATATATATATATATATATATATATATATATATATATATATATATATATATATATATATATATATATATATATCCCTGGGGATAGGGGATTAAGAATATTTCCCACGTATTCCCTGCGTGTCGTAGAAGGCGACTAAAAGGGGAGGGAGCGGGGGGCTGGAAATCCTCCCCTCTCGTTTTTTTTTTAATTTTCCAAAAGAAGGAACAGAGAAGGGGGCCAGGTGAGGATATTCCCTCAAAGGTCCAGTCCTCTGTTCTTAACGCTACCTCGCTAATGCGGGAAATGGCGAATAGTTTAAAAGAAAAGAAAGAATATATATATATATATATATATATATATATATATATATATATATATATATATATATATATATATATATATATATATATATGTGAGATTTTTCAGATTTGATAAAACGAGTTTCGTCAGGATAACAGTAAATAATCACCAGTTGGTTATCATTAACATTGTTAATATTCCTGTAAGACAGCAACGCATGTGTGTGTGTGTGTGTGTGTGTGTGTGTGTGTGTGTGTGTGTGAAGATGGGTCTTATGTATAACTATTCTGCCTTTATGTCATGTCTACAACATTAGTAAATTAGTTTACATGTAGATGGAGCAGTGGGCGAGCGAGGCTGTGCTCTCATGGTCAGAGGCGAGAGAGAGTGGCTCGTCCATGAGGACCTCATGCCTCCCTCACTCAAGGTGTGGATGGCATACCACACCGTGTGCTTAGCCTTATTTCTCGAATATACGGCGCCTAGTGTGTGTACTTCTAAGTCACCCCTTGTGTCTGGGATTCTGGGCTACGTCTGTGACCCCTTGTGGTAGGGTTATTCATCTATCATCTTTACCTTGTCTGTTGTCGCACTTAGTGTGTAGTCACACCCTTGGTGTGTGGCTTTCTTTAGTGTGGTAGCCACCTGCTGTGACCTCCTGCAGCATACCTGCGATGGGTACTGAGTGGGATTCCAATGGACCTCGAGGTTTTGTGCTGCATGATGTTACGTTGCTGGCTGGATGACGCTTGGTGATTCTCCGCCAGGTGCTTCACCCAGTTGGCTGTAAGGTTTCGGGACAATACTCAAGGTGAAGAGAACCTGATATGTGGAATTTAATGAGTGGACTTTCATACTCCATCACGAGGAAGTGGATGATGGCGAAGGTAACATCTTCCCTAAAAGATACGAATCATCAGTTTCCCCGAGACATTCTGGAGCAACCCCCTTCCCCCCCGCTTACCATCACCATGGCCACTATACTCATCATGGCCACACTTACCACTTTGGCCACCCTCTGTATCTTGGCCGCTCTCTCCCTACCCTCATCTTCCGCGTCTCATTAGTTTTCCATGTTTTCCTCCTCATTGGTGATGACGGGACGCGAGTAGACCCACAGTCACATGACTCAGGTCTTACGAGGCCTCTCTCTGCTATCCCCTTCCTCCTCCATCATGCTTCCTCCTCCATCATGCTTCCTCTTCCACCAACATCTCCACCAGCAGGGAACGTTGCCCTTCACCACCAAGGCCCGGCCACTACCAGCAACACTACCATAATCACCACCATCGTTATCACCACCACTAGTACGTCACCACCACCATTCCCACTACCACCACCACCAGCATCACAAAGATATTTGCCACCATCACCAACATTACCACCATCACACCTCCATCACCGTCACCAACATCACCACCATCACATGTCCACCACCATCACCAGTAACAGCGTCCTGAGGAACAGTAGTGCTAGTAGGAGCAACAGCAAGAAGAGCAGGAGCAGTAACGACAAGTAACAGCATCAGGAACATAGTGTATGAACTGTACCAACAACAAGAACAAGAACAACGGCCGTAACAACAGCAGGAACAAGAACAATGACCATAACAACAACAAGAACAGTGGTTGAGTAACAGCAGGAAGAACAATTACTGTAACGCTAAAAGGTCAACCTGACAAACACTACGTCAGTCAGACTAGAACAACAACAGAAACAGAACAACGGCTCCAGTAACAGTAACAGTATCAATAGTTGAGCAAAAGGTGGAGGGTTGGTAGTAACAAGGACATCAGCTGTAGTAACAACACGTTGCTGTATAGCAAGGAGTAAGAGTGCCAACCAACAGTAACAAGAACAGTAGCAGGAGCAGCAGGAGCAGCAGCAGCAGCAGGCAGAAATGGTGTGACGTCCACGTAATTACATTGCTGTTAGTCACAAGGACTGCCAGACCCAGCATGATGAACTGTTCCCAGGTCATACATTGTTGCCTCTCTCTCTCTCTCTCTCTCTCTCTCTCTCTCTCTCTCTCTCTCTCTCTCTCTCTCTCTCTCTCTCTCAGCCACCGGCCACGCAGGCATTACCAGTTCTACCCGCCTCAGTATCGAGAGGGTGAGCAGCGGCTGCGCAGTTAGCCAGGACTTTAGTGACTGTCAAGCTTCACTCCTGTGACCCAGGTGGCTGCCTTTTCTGTTATACTTCCCCCACACGTAGACTGCTGGCTTTCAGTCCATAATCATATACTCCCTCCATCTCACAAACAACGCTTGACAACACTATATTTTCTTATGGCGAGCGCTATGTGCTAGCCATGTCTTTTGGCAAGATGGATAGATGAATAGACAGATGCATAGACGGATGGATAGATAGATAGGCATATGGTGGTTACAGAAAGGAATGTTTTGTAATGACTGGAAGATATGCTTGATCACTGTGTGGGAGTCCGTCACAGTGATGGTGGGGGAGTGGGCCGGGAGCTCCCCTCCCTTTACCCACCTCCACAACAGAGCGGATCTCCTCAGCCAGACTTCGCCAAGAGCTGCCTCGGTAATTATGGCCGGAAGCCCAAGTTAGTCAATCCGCCGCCCTTGGTGTCCTCTGTGGCTTGCCAATGACGGCTTACGAGGCACTTGGTTCATCATAATAACGCTGGTTTAGCGAAGTTGGCTTAGCGAAGTTGGCTTAGCGAAGCCTGGCTTAGCGAAGCTGGCTGGGTCATTCACTATATCAAGTCGTGGTTGACAACAGAAGTCTGTTTACCATGGGAACCATGATACCTTCGGTACTGGCGTTATCAGGTCTTACAGACAGCTGATAGGACGACAGAATGATCACGTGAACGATCACGTCATCATACATATCATGGATCGTACTGAAGTGGTTGCTTACTAACATTCTTCATTGGTTCAGATATGTGAGAAGTGGGATTCATGTATGACATGTGCACATGTATCATCTGTGAGATTCGATCTCTCAGACTCGATGATGAAACTCTGGTTTACGATCATGTCTAATTTATCAGGAAGGAGACAAGGAGGCAACCAGCGATCACCGGAGTACTGTACACCAGCTGAGGAGACACCCACCAATTGTACCTCATCTTCACCATCATCCGGAACTGTTGTGAAGGTGAGTCATGTCTACTTCACCACAACTGTGATATCTTCCAGCTGACTCATGCTTACTTCATCACAACTGTTATAACTTCCAGCTGAAATGTTACTTGTTCTCCTCCTGGTCGAAGGCTTCCTGCTTGGTCTCTTTAGCTTTCGAGAGAAGAGCTGCTCCCACCCTGAGGTGTAGCTTGTGCTCCCACCCTGAGGTGTAGCTTGTGCTCCCACCCTGAGGTGTAGCTTGTGCTCCCACCCTGAGGTGTAGCTTCTGCTCCCACCCTGAGGTGTAGCTTGTGCTCCCACCCTGAGGTGTAGCTTCTGCTCCCACCCTGAGGTGTAGCTTGTGCTCCCACCCTGAGGTGTAGCTTCTGCTCCCACCCTTAGGTGTAGAGCTTGTGCTCCCACCCTGAGGTGTAGCTTGTGCTCGACCCACAGTACACCTGACCAATACAAAACCAAATCAAAACAATGTATAAGCAATACAAAAAATGTTGAAGTGCCTCACTTTAGTCTGTATAACTTTGCATCGCAAGTGTGTTGATTTGTTTCATTGTGCATGTTTATGATTGCCAATTGTAGATGTGATTATGTTTTTGCTTTTAATCAGCATATTTACTGTATTTGTAAAAGCAGATTATGATAACGTGATAACTTCACGAAACGTTAATAAAAAGAGATGATTTTGACACACACACACACACACACACACACACACACACACACACACACACACACACACACACACACACATGTCACCAGCTTCTGCAGTTTTTCACATGAATCAGCCACCAGCGCTGTATCATCAGCGAACAACTGACTCACTTCCCAAGCTCTCTCATCCACAACTGACTGCATACTTGCCCCTCTTTCCAAAACTTTTACATCCACCTCCCCAACAACCCCATTCATAAACAAATTAAACAACCATGGAAACATCACACACCCCTGCCGCAAACCTTCAATTACTGAGAACCAATCACTTTCCTCTCTTCCTACACGTACACATGCCTTACATCCTCGATAAAAGCTTTTCACCTCTTCTAACAACTTGCCTCCCACACCATATATTCTTAATACCTTCCACAGTGCATCTCTATCAACTCTATCATATGCCTTCTCCAGATCCATAAATGCTACATACAAATCCATTAGCTTTTCTAAGTATTTATCACATACATTCTTCAAAGCAAACACCTGATCCACACAACCTCTACCACTTCTGAGTGATCGGGGCCTGAACATGCAGGAGGGTGAAAGGCGTGCAAGGAATAGAGTGAATTGGAACGATGTGGTATACCGGGGTCGACGTGCTGTCAATGGATTGAACCAGGGCATGTGAAGCGTCTGGGGTAAACCATGGAAAGTTCTGTGGGGCCTGGTTGTGGAAAGGGAGCTGTGGTTTCGGTGCATTATTACATGACAGCTAGAGACTGAGTGTGAATGAATGTGGCCTTTGTTGTCTTTTCCTAGCGTTACCTCGCGCACATGAGGGGGGAGGGGGTTGTTATTTCATGTGTGGCGGGGTGGCGATGGGAATGAATAAAGGCAGACAGTATGAATTATGTGCATGTGTATATATGTATATGTCTGTTTGTGTATATTATGTATACATTGAGATGTATAGGTATGTATATTTGCGTGTGTAGACGTGTATGTATATACATGTGTATGTGGGTGGGTTGGGCCTTTCTTTCGTCTGTTTCCTTGCGCTACCTCGCTAACGCGGGAGACAGCGACAAAGCAAAATGAATATAAATATATATATATATATATATATATATATATATATATATATATATATATATATATATATATATATATATATATATATATATTTTTTTTTTTTTTTTTTTTTTTTTTTTTTTTATACTTTGTCGCTGTCTCCCGCGTTTGCGAGGTATATATATATATATATATATATATATATATATATATATATATATATATATATATATATATATATATATATATATGTATATATATATATCATCAGACCAAATTAAACTTTCAAAAATGTTTGCCACAGGTACATGTCTCCACCCACTGCCCTCTGATCTTCACCACTACAGCAGTTATATCATTCATCTTTTAAATCTCCAAGTTTGCAAAAGGTAAGTTTACTTATGTTTCTTTAAACAGTATGTAAGTTTTTTACGTAAATTAGCGCTTGCTTAGTAGAGATAATCTAGACTTACATCGATTTCCAATGTGTGCCCGCGTAGAGATGATCTCAACCTCTAGCAAGGTAAGTAGGTCTGGTGTTGTCAGGTGGAAGACCCAACTCTCACCGTCATAGCCTTTCTTGTCCCTGAGTCTTCCCCAGGTTCCATGTGTTCCTCACATGCTGTTGCTCCGTACGTCTCTGCTTCTCTGTTTGTTCCGTCCTCGGTGCCTCCTCCTTCCCACATCATCCCTGACAGACACTCCTTTCCATTGCTCCACGTTGCTAGCCTTCCCAGTACTTCAGGTCGCCGCCTTTCTCCAAATATCTCACATTCATCATAACTAAATCTTTACTTGCAAAACTCAGATGATCGTTTCAGAGATCTGGTTCAGACTTGTTCAGCACTACGTGCGAGACCATCTTTCATATTATATCAATTCCATTCTGAAAATATGGAAATTGTCTGAAGATCTAAAGCTAATGTCTGAGAGATGTAAACTGTTTATATAGGAATTTATTGGAAGGGATGAAGGCCGATCAGAGGGAGAGGTCGCAGCTGTTCAGTAGGAGGCCTTGAGTGACGCTCGGACTTAATTTCCTGTTGCATTCACTCACTGTCACGTGACAGTGAAGATCGTAATTGTCATCAGTTCTAGCGAGCGTCGCCCGCCCGCCCACACCCACCGTGGAGGAAGGCGTCCACAGCAGCAGAAGCTGCAGTTGACGTCAGACCTCCTAACGCTATTGAACGGCACCTCCTGAGTAAGGCAAGCGTCAGCCACCTGACTGCATCCGGCGTCAGCCACCTGACTGCATCCAGCGTCAGCCACTTGACTGCATCCGGTGTCAGCCACTTGACCGCATCTGGCGTCAGCCACTTGACTGCATCTAGCGTCAGCCACCTGAGGCAGTGCTCGGGTATGGGCACCTTTGCCTCTGCCGTCCTCCACTACCGTCCCCTCAGCACACTGGGTCCGTGTTTATCTTCTGCTCTGCTGACAGTCACAAGCGGTAATCATTTGCTCCATCACTAGTTGTGTTTACCCCAAGCGTACGTTGGTGTGCCGACTAGCAAGGGGTAATTAAGAGGCTGAGGTTATAATGAACATCAAGAGACTCAGGCGGGAGAGACCATTGTTTATTCCTCGCCATAGGTTTCACAGTGACACTTATTTGGGTCAGAACAACTGTAGTTTATCATCTTACCAGCGGCCCTTGTGTTCTGAGAGAACGTGACCGTAATTGTAAATTGGAGAGCTCACGAGTGATTGCGTCGAGACCTTCAGTGGTGAGGCGTGTCAGATAATCCGAGACCTTGACACTGTGAAGCTAATTACTCATGGAGACACTGTAGCTTGCACTACGCTCGCTGTCAACCCGGAAAAACTGCTGAGCGAAATACGGTTTCATCAGTTTGCCAGTCAGCGTGGCGCGTCCCCATCTTAGATGACCTTACTGAGCATTGGCTTGGAAACTGATTCAAAATACATATGGACTACATAAACCAGAGGAATGATTTGATAAGAACAGGCTTCTAATAAGTATGGGCCGCAGAAACTAGGGGAATTATTTTTGTAGAACTGGTTTCATATGTAAATGGGCTTCAGAAAGAAAGGAACAATTCAATGGGAACAGCATTTTATACTGATGTGCTGATGATACCGGAGGAATAATTTGTCATTAACATAAACGCTGGTTATGTCTTTTTACAGAAATTATAACTCATTGTACCTGCTCACAGAAAGTGTGCTTTGTACCTGCTCACAGAAAGTGTGCTTTGTACCTGCTCACAGTAAGTGTGCTTTGTACCTGCTCACAGTAAGTGTGCTTTGTACCTGCTCACAGTAAGTGTGCTTATTTCTTCGTATCTGCTCACAGAAAGTGTTACCACCCGCTAGATAGGTCATTGAAAGTCGAGAGTCAAAAGACGAACAAAGATGTTATGGATAAGATGGAAGGTAAGGAGCGAGGGATGGGGAATATTGCTCCTGCCAGGACCGGGGTCTGTGGGTCAGACCATCCTGGGAAAATCATCCTCAGCAAACCAAGGTAAAAACACAATATTTTGTAAACGGACGGTCTACACCTGTGCTGTGGTGGAATATTTGGTTGATAGTGTTGTAGAGGTTTTCTGGTTTGTTGATAATGTTGTAAAGATGCTCCAGTTTGTTGATAGTGTTGTAGAGGTGTTGATAGTGTTGCAGAGGTTTTCCAGTCAGAATTTTACATGACAATTGAAATCAAATAACTGGAAATGTGAAGCAAAACAAAAGTACTGAGATGGTGTGGTCAGTGGCGGCTAAGAGGTCTGTAGTGGTTTACTGAACAATAAGTCATTACTTTATGTGTGTTATGTTGGGATGGGGGTATTACACTCGTGTTGCCCCGTCCCTTAACCTTTTATATATACCATTTATTTATTCACACACACACACACACACACACACACACACACACACACACACACACGTCAGCCTTAGCCAAATACAGTTTTATCGTTAAGCCACGAAGAGAGTATGAACACCTGGTTTGGGCGCAGGCTGATGCGACCCCTGGCAAGCCGGTCATGACTGATGGTTAGCGTGTGTGTGTGTGTGTGTGTGTGTGTGTGTGTGTTCAGTGGACACAAATCGTCGACCTAAACTGAGTGGTGATCGGCCACTCAGTATGAAGAGACTGGAACCCTTCATCAGTTGAGCCAATACTGCGTCACTAGCTGAGGGAGGCTGCTTTCCACACTGGACCCTGACGCTGGCTAACTTATGCCATATTACAGCAAGATATTGACCAGTACACTCACTAACATCTGACATCATCACACAAGGATTCATGTATGTATGTTTTATCCTCTCGTTTGGTCTGGCTACTCTTTTACTTAGTTATCCTCTTATTATCTTCTTGTTTAGCAATCCTTGTACTTAGTTATCTTCTTGTCCTGCTGCCCTCTTGTCTGGCTATCCTTCTGCGTGGCTATCCTTTTACCCAGCTGTGCCTTCGTTAATTACTTGCCCTCGTCCTTGCCTCAGAACACCACACTGTCAACATTAATTTGCGGCAAGTTAGGAATTACTGATTCCATTTTAGAATCAGAAGTTATCTGCACCAGCTGCACATGCCTGACCCACTCTATCATAAACCACTTGCCAGCGCTTCACATCACCGCGGCACGTGTGGCAGCTCGGAAATTACTGATTTCATTTTGGAATTACAGATTACCTTCATCAGTTACATACCTTTTAGTCACTACCTCCCTCACAGGCCACTTCAGAAATCGCATATTCCTATCACCTCACTGTCCACGATCATTTCTCATGATGCAGCTCTCGTGCGCTCGGTTCATAATTATACCCGCTCCATCCATCTCCATCTGATTCTGTTATCATATATTCCCCTCACCTCGTTACCGATGACCACTACATATGTTATCTAGCAGGATCTGACGGTGTCAGTTCATCATAATAAATGTCACATCGTCTTGTGCTTCCGTCACTACTTACTGATATCACCTCTTCATCTACAACCATTACACATGTCATCCTATATCACCAACCATTCGCTCTCGTCACACCCTCGACCATACAAACTTTACATTTTGTTAACTCATTGGTTTGTGTTACCCGTGGAAGTGGTTACATATAGAGTGGGAAGCCACCTTCGGTGAGGCTGTGTCATAACCAGTGGACGTATAGGGGTATAACCCCGTCGAGGAACTAATACCACCAGAAGAGTCCATCATTTCCTTGCTTCAGAGTTGAGCCACAGAGCGGCAGGAGCCTCATAAATCATGTCTACTGTTGTATAATCAATTTATTTCTTTATGAGCTGATGAATCTGTGCGAATGACTTTTTCTCTAAGAGACGTTGCCATGATATGTGGGACATTTTAGTATGGTCGATGCTGTGCAGGTGGGTCTTCGGTTTAGGTAATTCTACGGTACAGGTGTATAAATGGCGGAGTGGACCCCCAGCTCCTTGTGTGACTTAAGTATTTGTGTTTTTTTTAAATGTCTTAAGAATCGTAAGAGAACCTGGTGACACACAGGCGAAAATAACTACAAGGGAATGGCAACCTCCGCAGATTCCTCCCATGCTTCCCCTGTATCTAATAGCTTTGTAGATCATTTGAAAGATTATAAGAATATTCTACTTGTTTCGAACCCATGATATCCCTGATTCATGAAACATTCTATAGTATTAACCTACGTAGTTTTTCTTCTCGTAAGGTCGATATGCAGTTTACATTGTGAGTATAGACCCAGCTTGTAACTGTTGACGGAGAAACTTTACATCACCGACCAATAAATCATTCGAGTTTGCCAGGAATTCCTCGATGTAGCAGCAGTGTTAGCGCTGCCTCAGCAAAACATTGGACATTCTCCAGGTACAGGAACTATCCTCGTTATACCAGTTTAGAAAGTCTCCAGAGGCGCTCGCTCGTCTTGGATCATCGGCCGTCTTATCTGTCCTCATGGTTACCAGTTACCCAAAGCTTGAATGACCTCAAGTACCCCCCAAACATGTGTAATGCACCGAAACCACAGCTCCCTTTCCACATCCAGGATTCGCAAAACTTTCTATGGTTTACCCCAGACACTTCACATGCCCTGGTTCAATCCACTGACAGCACGTAGACCCCGTTATACCACAGCGTTCCAATTCACTTTATTCCATGCACGACTTTCACCCTCCTGTATGTTCAGGCCCAGATCACTCAAAATCTTTTTCACTCCATCCTTCCACCTCCAGTTTGGTCTCCCACTTCTCCTCGTTCCCTCCACCTCTGGCACATATATCCTCTTTGTCAATCATTCCTCACTCATTTTCTCCAGTGTGACCAAACCATTTCAATACACCCTCTTCTGCTCTCTTAACCACACTCTTTTTATAACCACACATCTCTCTTACCCTTTCATTACTTATATATATATATATATATATATATATATATATATATATATATATATATATATATATATATATATATATATATATATATATATATACATACATACATACATATTACTTATCTATGTCTCCTTCACATTTCCTGAGTACGTCACGATCCATCTCTCTGGCCATCTGGGGCAGCCATTCCATCTTCACAATCACTCCATCACCATCCACTGTTATTATCACTCACTCTTATCACCCTGTTATCTACGACCAATTGTACCCGTCATCATCCACCTGTATCAACACTTACAGTAACACTACTTTATCGTAGCCACACACACACACACACACACACACACACACACACACACACACACACACACACACACACTATCAATAGAGGAAACTTCCTAATCTTACTTAAGACACATGTACACCCCACCAGCGTGATGACCGTATGTAGATGTGTTCAACATTTACTGAACAGCTGTTACATTATGATAGCAAGTCCACTCAAGTGTCTGGCAGCTAGCGAGTACAATGCCACTCAAGTGTCTGGCAGCTAGCGAGTACAAGGCCACTCAAGCGTCTGGCAGCTAGCGAGTACATGGCCACTCAAGCGTCTGGCAGCTAGCGAGTACATGGCCACTCAAGCGTCTGGGAGCTAGCGAGTACATGGCCACTCAAGCGTCTGGCAGCTAGCGAGTACATGGCCACTCAAGCGTCTGGCAGCTAGCGAGTACATGGCCACTCAAGCGTCTGGCAGCTAGCGAGTACATGGCCACTCAAGCGTCTGGCAGCTAGCGAGTACATGGCCACTCAAGCGTCTGGCAGCTAGCGAGTACATGGCCACTCAAGCGTCTGGCAGCTAGCGAGTACATGGCCACTCAAGCGTCTGGGAGCTAGCGAGTACATGGCCACTCAAGCGTCTGGCAGCTAGCGAGTACATGGCCACTCAAGCGTCTGGCAGCTAGCGAGTACCAGGGGGATGAGATAACGCATCACTGCCAAGCGCCAGGTGTCCATTTATCGAGGAACGGATGGATACTTGGGTTGGCTGTGGGCCAGCTGGTAGGACTGGAGGTCGAACCCAGCCAGGCCATCTGATTCAGAATCAACGACTCTGACCACTGCGCCACATGAGCTCCATCTATTCATTTTGTTCTTCATCGTTTTGTAGTTCTTCAACGTGATAACTCATTATTTATGGGTACTTACGTCACTCTCATAACATTCTGGCAAGTGGCCATGGCATAGACAAGTGATGGTGTTGCGTCATGATGACATGAACGAAGGATAATGATGTGCAGAAGCAGCCAGTGAGCGACCGCTCCGTCCAGCCTATGTTATACAATGAATGGCTCAGGAAATGGCTATGACGGGCAATGAAAAACCTTCGGTACATCATTCGCTACCTTCTTCACTTCATTCATTTTGTACCATTAACGAAAGAAGTGGTCAATAATTCCGTGGTCTTGTGTATTGTTATGGTGCATTACTGAACCCTCACCATCTACTGATGGTTCCATCATGAGAGACGGATGGAATAGAGAGATGTAACCACAGAAGGAAGTGGTTCAGAACATGAACGGTAGATCTGTGATGAGACATGTTAAGCAACCTTGTTGACTGCAGATGTTTGGGGTAGAAACATTTTATGCCGATGTTGAACACATTCCAGGAGTGTTGTAGATCTCCGTCTGGGTTACGTCTGTTGATCAGCCACAGTTATGAGGCGCCATAAAGACTCACGACCTTTCTCCCCCACTCCTCTGGTCTTCACTTCATTAGATCCTGGAGACCTTACTGCTGACGTGGTCACCTGCCCGGCAGCCTCACGCACACACAGCCCACCAACATATACGAACAGACTGCTGAGCCAGCTCCTCCGCCCTGAGCGTTCTCATGAAGCAGCAGTTCGAAAGGATTTCTAGACTTTCCTGGATCCACCCGCACTGCTAGATTACCTCATATCCTAGATCCAATTTAGCTCTTGATGAGGTAAAGATTTATAGAAGACCAGAAATGTACCATCACAACATTCACAGCATTTAGTGCGCTGCTCTGCCGTGATGGCTGACCGTTACCACAGTCACTGCTCATAAAACTTACTGATATCAGGAGAGACGACTCTCCCACGGCCAATCACGGTGAAGTCGGCTTTCCTGGCGTAAAGTTTAAATGTCTGCGGGAAATGGTGGAATTGAGAGATCACCTCCTGGCGCGCGGTAGCTGCCACACCGTAAAAAGGTCAACTGGAGAGACGAAGGCTGGTATTCAGTACCGGGGTTCCGCTCCAGTACTGTGGATCTTCAGCTCACCTAGGAAAAGAAAAGTACGAGTTGGTGATGCTCGTGGAAGTGAGGAGGACAGCTTATCTTCCTCAGCTTACGTTTTCTTCCCTTTTACCGACCAGCGTCAAAAGGGAGGATGAATGGCTTGGGTGACTGTAAGCCGACCACCCTGGCTTGGATTCGAACCCGAGTCCGATAATTTCTAAACCTGCAGACTGATTGTAAGACCACGGGAGCTCCCTACCCAACATGTATACAGTCCAGTGAGAACAGTATGAATATGTTTGAACATTATTTGGTAACGTATTATCTTTTTCTTGAAACACTTCCGTAATCAACCCCCGAAGGTCAGAGAACAGAGACTTTAATGAATAATTTCACACCATGCCACTTGTACCACATGAACAAGAGAAGAAACACGAAGTGAATAAATCTTGCTGTAGATCATTATGTTTATGATGACTTTTATATTTAATGATTATTTGGTAATCATTATAGTCTTCTGATGGCAGCAAGTTAGCAAGTGTTCGTGTCACGATAAGCGCACGCATACCGCCGCCACTCCAGCTGGCTGTATCACGAAGGACACACTCACTTACCCTTGCTGGATGACACCAAAGCCTCTGACAGTGTTCGGTAAAGACAACTCAAAGGTTGCTGAAAAAAAAGTCTGGAAACACACGTAAAAATACGACGCAAGCATGAAGTCGGTTCCGTAGACCAACGTGAGAAGAGCCATTCTCTCTCTCTCTCTCTCTCTCTCTCTCTCTCTCTCTCTCTCTCTCTCTCTCTCTCTCTCTCTCTCTCTCTCTCTCTCTCGGTGTTAGCTGCTGCTACTGTTGGTGTGTTGGTTAGCGAGAGTAGGTCAGGGAACACTAGGTCGTCTTACCAACATTTAAATCACATTATCGGCCCATAACCATCCTGCTCCCACCACCCAACGGTTTTGATGATATTTACACCTGGCTCAGAGGATACATGCGTCAGAAGTGGAGGGAGCAGGGGAGGCTGATAAGGAGGTGGAGGATGAAGTGGAGGAGGTTTAGGGGTATCGGTGCCGGAACTTTGTGAGGGGCGAGAGGCGGGCATTAGATAGAATGAATTGGATGAATGTGGTATACGGGGGGGCAACGTACCGTCCGATGGATAAACCATGACATAAAGTGGTGAAGGTAAGCCATGAAGTGGTGTATGGGATTTGGCTTAGGATGGTTAACTCTGGTTGCGGTTCATTGTAGATGACAGTTAGAGAACGGATGTATGCAAATGACATCATGTTTCTGTGTCCCTGTTGATACATCACTAAGCGGGAAGGGCAAATTATATATATATATATATATATATATATATATATATATATATATATATATATATATATATATATATATATATATATATATATATATATATATACGCCCACACACGCACGTATACATGCCTATATATTTCAAAGTATACATACATACACATACTCAGACGTATACATATATATACACATGTATATATTCATACTTGCTGTCTTCATCCATTTACATCGCCACCCCGCCACACATGAAATAGCACCCCTCTCCCCCCGCGCGCACGCGAGGTAGCGCCAGGAAAAGACAACAAAGGCCACATTCGTTCATACTCAGTCTCTAGCTGTCATATATATATATATATATATATATATATATATATATATATATAGATAGATAGATAGATAGATAGATAGATAGATATAGATAGATAGATATAGTGTTTGGAAACGTAATATTTATTGTTTATAGACATGCTTTCCTTGGAACGGTAACAAAGAGTGGCATTTCCCGGATATTTACGCTCAGCTGTTACAGTGGCCACCTACCTGGAGTGGGTGGAGCGACAATCATTGCTTCGTTGTAGACCCTGTTGCCCTTGGTGACCTTGTTATCCCCCCCACCCCCACCCCACCAACCCCACCCTAGCTAGCTAGGTGGCCAGAATGCCAAGCAATTCGTTATATGGATCAACATGCCTTCCTACATGATGTGCTTAGCTTTGATTTTGAGACATAACTTGTGATGATTACACCACGGTTGATGTAAAGAGAAAGTTATAATTAAGTTATTGTTTCCATCTTCTATGTACGTACGTTCTGCTGTTGGTAGCGTACCTGAGGGAGGCTTGGCGCTGCAGTCTTCCACTTCCTGTTCCTGTTACCGATGAGAAGGTTAGAATGTTGTCAGGTGACCACTTTATGAAGCTCCATGAATATTGATGGATACCGACATGATGTATGTTGTAGGTAGCTGGCTGGTTGACGGCGTGTGTGGGTGTGTGTGTGTGTGTGTGTGTGTGTGTGTGAATTTGCTGGTTTGTGCTGGGTTATGCTGAACTAGTTGCATTTGGTTAGACTGTTTGACTGGTTATGTTTGGTTAGGTTGGAGTAAGTTCGATGAGGTTGCAGTAGTTCCTGGTAACGTTAGCTACGCGTTAATTCACAATTAGGTTAGGTTAGCGTTGGAGTATGATGCATGTGATATCTTGACTTTTCATGTCGACTGCCATGTCACTGAGCGTGGTTCAGGGGTCAACTTAGAGGTCAACAAGATCTATATTTGCCTCTAGTGAGTTAATATCTGTCCTTGGTCGGCCTTGTGGTATCATAGGTTTATATAATTGGCCTTGACGAAGGATCGGTATCCTTGGCATTGACCATGAATCTCTGTCTTGATGAATGACCTCCATCCTTCGCTACAGAAGCACTTCACACTCAGGAATAACCTTCCTCCCCTGGTGTAGGAATTGGTCACCTACCCTTATCCTGAGGTGAAGACGTTCATATCAGTCTCGGGAAGTCATGTCTGTCCTGCTTTATGAATATCCTACATTCAGGCATGTGAGTATACGTGCGTGTGTGTAACCTTTATACTCAGGCTATGTGAGTATCCGCTGTCCTCGACCCAATGAAGTAACATTTATCAACAGTACTTGAGGTTAATGTTGACGACCTTGGTGTTAGTGGGTAACGTGTGCTCTTGGCCTTAGCTGAGTAAGCTGGCAGTGCTGCAGGGGGCGTCCAGGGTCGAGGGGTCGAGCAAGGCAGGCAGTTAGTACCATGGTTGTCTTGGGATGCAGGAAGAGGGCCAGCCAGTCGGCGTCGCCTCAGTCTTCAGCAGGGAGGTATCCGTTCGCTCCCCGCCTCCCGCCCCACAGCACACATTCTCGGGCTCCTTGCTTCTCTCCCCCCCAACCCATTGGCCACCCCTCTCCCACCCCTCACCACCTATCTCGTAGATTTTCTCTACCTGGTGAACTTGGTAGAGGCTTCGTGAACCTGGATAGTACGCATGTGACCATATCTTGGCGAACTTCGAGAGCTGGTGAAGTTTAGTTGCTACCTGGTGAACTTGCCTGAGAACTAGTGCGCTCGTCAGCTGTCTGTCTGTTTGGACGGTGGCAGGTGACGTGCGTCAGCCTGGTGAACCCCGCCGCTGGTGACTGTTGAACAACTTGTCCGACATTTAGTGAGCTGTGTCCAAGAAGACAAACTAATCCACCAGCGGCAGGAAGAACTTAACTCTACTTGCAAATCCATTGATCTTGAGTCGTGGGAACTTTCACTGAGAAGTTCAGCAAGTGGTGGAATGTGTTCATCTACCTGACCTAAAGCATCGCCTACATCGACACTCTTACCTGTGCTGAGGCCCACTGACAAGGCTGAGTACAGGGGATCCTAAAACAGACGGTCACGTGGAGTTGAAACAGAATCATCCTGATATTCGTTCGACCGTGAGTGTTCTACAGTTTTTGTTTATGTCTTTAATGTTATAATGATGAAAATTGGATAAGAAAATGTATGAAAGAAGTGGAAACATCAATGGAAGAAAACGATCGTGTGGTGTAGTGTGAATCTTGAGAGATGTGGTATGTGCGTATCTGCGTGCGTCAGGTTGTGTGGGGGGAAGTGGAACAGTCTTCAGATCCCACCTGCAAGGGAGGCCGCTGGCTCCCAGCCAACACCTGCTGCCTGCCCCACACAAACACCTGCAAAACATTTACATATATCGAGCTGTTTACCACCGATGGTATTAATTTTGTTGTGGGTGATGGCTTTACCTGCTATATTGGGTCTTAATGTTTTGATTGAATGTAAGTTGTGTGTCAGAGGAGGAGGTGAGGCGTTCTCCTACAAGGTAGCACTGTATGTTGTCTGGTTGTCTCAGGAGTCGAGGGGAAGCCATGTGCAGGACTTCTCTTTATTATAACGATATTGGACGTAGACGCAGAAGTAAAATATATCATGATGATTTACTGTCGATACGAGTAAACAGAAGGATAGGATTAGAGGCTGATAAAGGTGCTAAAAGACGTTGGTAAAGTTTATAAATGGAAATTTAACGAAGAAAAATATGTGTAGTTAAGACGTAGACTACTGACGCAATGTATGGAGGACTCATCCGGGAAAGTGAAAGTAAATTTAAAGTTCTCACGAGTCATGACATACGAGACATTGGTGTTCCAAGACTGGACTGAGAATATATCTCTCTCCAGCCAAGTGACGACCTGTATGTATGTGAGACTTTTATCACAAGCAACACAAGATTGCTCGCAATAACTTGTGAACAGAATCAAACTTGAGTCCTGCTGTGTCGTATGATTACCAATCACATAGACTTAGAGAATTTATAAGCACTTTACGAGAAGATTGGAAGATGGCGTGTATCATATACCATGTGAGAATAAATGACTGCGATTTATAGCCATAAAAACAGGAGAAAAGAATAGACGTATAATGATCTACGCATGACAACAAAGTAACAAGATAAAGGACAATACTTTGACATGAAAATTTTGACAGTCAGGAAAAAGTTATGATGATATCAGTAGAAAACTTATGATAAAGTTGATCAGTCTAGGTGAACCAGGAGCGAGTCCCTGAATCCCTCTCTCTTACTCTCTCTCTCTCTCTCTCTCACACACACACACTCCTCATATCTATCTGTTTGTTCATCTATTAGTCTATAAATTCATCCATCTGTCTATCATCTCATAAGCCTAAAGTACCACTGGCCAGTCCAGAGCTGCCAAGAAAACTTAAACACACACACACACACACACACACACACACACACACACACACACACACACACACACACACACACATACACACACACACGCACACATACACACACATACACACAGAGTGACGTCATTGGCAGACAGGCGTGACCTGTGTAAGAATGTCATTAGGTGTCAGGTGGTTTTGTAGGTAGTCAGGATCTGATTCACTACACCATGAGAATAACAACAGCGCGCGCCATCCAGGGGTGATGAGGGACATTTAATGGCCAAGAATTCAGGGAGACAAACTGCTTGTTAACTTGATCAAATTGTTGATGAAGAAAATGATTGTTGTAGTGGTTAACGTACTCTCATCTGGACGGTACGACCCCTGACCACCACGATACGACCAGTCCGTATGATAGCCTGAACTTTGAACTGACCCTTAACGATCAGGTCAAAGGCTGGGACCATAACGCTAGCGTTCCGCCATGTTCAAGAACGCCACCTGTATGTTCAAGGACGCCACCTGTATGTTCAAGGACGGCACCTGTATGTTCAAGGACGCCACTTGTATGTTAAAGGACGCCACCTGTACGTTCAAGGACGGCACCTGTATGTTAAAGGACGGCACCTGTATGTTCAAGGACGGCACCTGTATGTTCAAGGACGCCACCTGTATGTTAAAGGACGCCACCTGTATGTTCAAGGACGGCACCTGTATGTTCAAGGACGCCACTTGTATGTTAAAGGACGCCACCTGTATGTTCAAGAACGACACCTGTATGTTGGGAGCGGGGGGCTGGAAATCCTCCCCTCTCGATTTTTTTTCTTCTTTTTTCTAATTTTTCAAAAGAAGGAACAGAGAAGGGGGCAGGTGAGGATATTCCCTCAAAGGTCCAGTCCTCTGTTCTTAACGCTACCTCGCTAACGCGGGAAATGGCGAATAGTATGAAAAAGAATATATATATATATATATATATATATATATATATATATATATATATATATATATATATATATGTATATACAGATAGATAGATAGATAGAGAGAGAGAGAGAGAGAGAGAGAGAGAGAGAGAGAGAGAGAGAGAGAGAGAGAGAGAGAGAGACAGAGTTTTGGACAGTAGAGAGCAAATCCACTTTCCACCCGTTGGGAAAATCGAGAAATTCTTGACGTTATCCGTTGCTCAGGAAGTGATGGATCAGCGTGTTGCATGAGGAGATGGATCAGCGTGTTGCATGAGGAGATGGATCAGCGTGTTGCATGAGGAGATGGATCAGCGTGTTGCATGAGGAGATGGATCAGCGTGTTGCATGAGGAGATGGATCAGCGTGTTGCATGAGGAGATGGATCAGCGTGTTGCATGAGGAAATGGATCAGCGTGTTGCATGAGGAGAGATTATAAGAGTCTGACAGATGATAAGACGGTAGAGTTACACAGTCTTGCTGCTGAAGTAGACAAGTACACACATTATTACTTAATGACCCGTTGTGCACACCACAGTCGTTAGCACAAGTTATAGGTGTTTCACCCCTTGAACACGACGGTGCGACCCTTGAACACAACGGTGTGAAACTTGAACACGACGGTGCGACCATTGAACACGACGGTATGACCATTGAACACAGCGGTTCGACCCTTGTGTATGATGCCTTTGACCTGATTTTGAAAACCAGGTCAAATGTCAGTGTATCATGCCCAGGAGTCGTACCCTGGTGAAGAGGTGAGGAGCATCAAATACCAGAAGGCAAAACCATCTGGTCTCAGGCTCGAGAGTCACCTTGCAACACTCACTTTCCAACACCTGTAACACACTTTCCAACACCTGCAACACTCACTTCCCAACACCTGCAACGCTCACTTCCCAACACATGTAACACACTTCTCCCTGGCACGACCTGTGGATAAGGTTAAAGATAACATATTACGGGGTCAGTGGAAGGCGGGGTACCACTGAACTACTGACCACTTGCAAGATATGACCTCTGGACCCTCCCTATACCCCAGACGTGTTACGGATGTGTCAATGAAACGATACTTTCACTTTATGGCGGAATTTACTTACAAAAAACGCACACACACACACACACACACACACACACACACACACACACACACACACACACACACAAACACATTTATCGAAAGATGCGAATATAGAAAAAGTAGAAGCCATATCATATCATGAAACATCTTAATACAACTGAAATCAGACAGTAACAGACCGTTGGGTCCTAACGAGGCTGTTAGTGATAGGGGAAGGGAATAGACTCATACATTGATGTGGTAAGAGCAGAATGACAAACACATTTTTCAAAGAGGATAACCTGTACATTTGTCGTATAGCTAAGGTGGAGCAAATAATGTTAGTCGTGGATATGAAGCTCAATATTGATCAAGTGTGAACGTATCTACGGCGCTGCTCTCAGTTCCCCAGACTGGGAAATCATTCCAAATGTAAACAATTTTAAGAAAAAGTGTTTCGTCTCATTCGAGGTAAGACGTTTGCCCACGAGCTTGTAGCCATTGCTACGAGTGATATCAGACGAATCCTCCTTAAGTAGTTGGTTAGACCGAGATTATCGAATCCTTTAATGATTTTAAACACCTTTATTAGATCAGATCTTAACCTTTTCTTTTCTAAGCTAAACAAACGCATCTCGTTTCGTCGGCTGTCATGGGATTTGTTGGTCAGGCCGGGACAGCATACATTGCATGATTTAGAAACTGTATGACAGCAGAGAAAGTTTAAGATGGGGCCCCACGAGTGTAGGACTCCCTCTCCGTACAGTATTGATAGATAGTTATATTTTGACACTTTCGACAGACGGCCCTGACCTGTGGATAATTCGTAATTGATGGAGACACCACGGTAATCCGCTCACCATTACCTCGCTAATCTAATTATGTCACGGGAATTTAACTCAATCTGGCAAATAACAAGCACTGAAGACAGTCTGGCTGTAGGTCAAGCACTATGTAGTGCGGTTGTGATTTCTTAGGTTAGGGTGGATGGTTGTGATGTCATGACCATAGGACTTGGTAGCACTTGGTAGTGGTTGTGATCTTATCATGATCATTACATGTTTAGAAACATTTATTCTTACGTTACCCAAACATTGAATCACTGAACAGTCAGTGAAACGATTAAACTTACTGAGGTTCATAAGACGTGCGCAGCTCACGAGAACTACCACGTTGTGGGCCGAGACCACTTGGTTTCTACTGCTAGAGACTTGTGATGTGTCACTAGGTCACGACACACTTGGTTTGAAATACTGCTCGTCATGACGTGAGCCAGACAGTAGGTTACTGTCACAGATGTGTGCTCGGTCATTTCGTCACGTCCGAAGCGTTACAGATTTCGTGACCAGCGACACTAAACATGTTATCGTTGTACCGCTTAAGTCACACATCACAAAGCACAGACGTTGCACAAGGCCGAGTGTGAGGGTCTGACCCGTCCCAGCGGCATCTTGCAACACAGCAACTAATCAAAGGTAGCAGCAGCAGCAGCGGAGGAGAAGTAGCAAAAACTAGCGTCTGCTGCTACTGCACGAGGTGTGTAACCAGGTTAGCCTCAAGTTATGTGTACCAGGCGGGCGGGGAATTATAGGCTGGCGCTCCCGCCAAGGTGGGAATTAAGTTTTGCAGAGACGCCGCCCTGTGAGCGTTGTTGTCATTATTATAGTTTCTATATATCTTCAAGGAGACGAGGAAGGATACTCACGCACACCCTCACGCACGTACACGTACGGGTCGTAATGTGACATGGGCCAGCCTGGAGTCGGGCTCGATCGTTTCGAATCCAAGGCGCGGTTGTCTGCCTACAGCTAACCCGGCTGTTCATCGTTCCTTAGGGGACCATCGATAAATGGGTACCTAGTCTAGCCTGGGCTAAGGTGTGTGTGTGTGTGTGTGTGTGTGTGTGTACATAGATAGTAGTAAAATACATGGTACATATATACAAGGTTAAGCGACGGGGCAAAACGAGTGTAACACAGATAGTGATCACCCACACCTTCCAGTCCTCCAGTCGACACATAAACGATGTTGTAATGTATATATCTTCTGATGGAGGGACGTCAGCGACCCTGCCACCAGCACCAACGTTGACAACAGCTTTTCTGACCACATTGTCCTCGAGAATATCCAAGACCGTCTCCAGACCTGGGCCACCTCACCATCAGGCGCCTCCTTCCAAGCCATGTCGACCACCAAGCTTCTCGGTGTCAGTATGAAAAAAAGATATTCGTTGGTGTTACCGGGCTCCGCCTGCAAGTGGTTGCACCGCGAATGGAAAGTCACCTTTCATGCGACTATCATTTAGTTACTGGACGAGAATGGGAACAGCCACATCGACGACCTTATCGCTCCAAAGGAGTCTATTGTTCCCCTGCTCCTGCGTGGAGCGCAGCCTCAGAACTGCAGTAGAGTCACAAAAGGAGCGTTCTGTGAATATATGATAAATTAGTTATTAATCTTTTTTATAACTGTACGTCGTTTCCCGCCACAACAATGTACTTCAGTAAAAGATGACATCATGAGAGAAAAAGACACTTTTTTTAAATTATAATACGAGAGGGGAGGAACTCCAGGCCCCTGTCTCGCCCTTGTGAGTCGCCTTCTGCGACATTCAGGAGATATGTGAGTCAGATTCTTATCACCACACTGAAAAGAAGTACAAGGAACTCATAGAGAATGTCCAGAGGAGGTCAGTTGCAACTTGGAAAATGACATTGTGAATATGGACATCATACAGAAGATGAAAAGGTTGATAGTGGAGGATATTCAAGAGGCTGGAGGGAGGGGGGTAAACTCCCCTCCCTCACAGAACAAAGACGGTAATTATACACAAACACACACACATACACACACATACACCCTTCGATTATAATTACACACAAACACACACACATACACACACATACACCCTTCGATTATAATTACACACAAACACACACACATACACACACATACACCCTTCGATTATAATTATCGAGTGTCAAAAACTTCATTATACACAGAATTTTGACTCAAAGGTATCTCTAGTTTTCCCCTGTGGTCTCTGGCTATATTGCTGATAACTAGATAAACAAAATTAACAGGGATAAAGTATGTTCACCACAAAAGAGCAGTGCGGTATAATTTATGAATGGAAAAAGCTTGTTAACATAATATACATACCATGTATACATGTGATAGTAGTGATCATTAATACATTGTTAACAGGATATACATACCATGTAAGTTTATTAAGATTAACACTAACTTTTCCAACTATCTATTGTAACCAGCGAATAGGGTCATGATCAAGTTATGATTATTGTGAAGTGGGAGAGAATAGCCTGAGCCTGGCTGGCCGGTGGTACGTTACAATAGCCCGGGACAGAACACAACACAGTTGTGGTTGTAAACATTGTGATTCTGGCCAATAGTACCATGGATCTGGAAGGTCTGCAACACCTGAATATTTCCTGCAGGAGGAAGATAAGGACTCTGAGAGGAATTACCAAGAATTGCTTGGGGCGCTCACAATATAAGGCGCCAGGTTTGTTGTGCGTTAAAAAGAGTTTGTGCCTCAGGTTTACTAGAATGAATCTTGCTACACTATCCTGCTTGACTTAACACACGAGGAAAATCCACTCAAGAAAAGTGAGAATAAACTTCAGGCTCTTCCGTATTTCCTGCAGAGTTTAACGTTCAGTAATTAGTGTAAGCTCAGGGCTGAGTGACAAGCAAGAAAGGAAAAAGCACGGCCCACTGAGGACGACGAAGATTATATAAATTTTCTTGTGTTTCATCGTTGGTACGTGTCTTGCAGTCAGTCGGGTAATGCTCTCCACTCGACACATCACATTAGCATATACGAGATATAAGCAGCAAGGAGCCGAGCACAGTCTGACGTTACTCAGAAAATAAAGATTAAGAATTATGAGAGAGCGTGCTGTCACCGCAGGTTGGTACAGTACCCTGCTCATAATATTGGTACAGTACCCTGCTCATAATACAATGTACCGTCCGTAACAAGAGAGTCATCACAGACCACCAGGTATAAACAGACCCAAGTGACACTGTACCACAGACCACCAGGTATGAATAGGCCTGAGTTGCAATACACCACAGAACACCAGGTTTTAGGAGATCTATCTGTCTTTATATCACAGTCATAGATTACGGCTATGTAAAACCGTAACTTATGATAAAGAAAAAAACATTTACCCTGGTCTGTGACACTGACCAATTACCAGGGACATAATGGGTCTGGACAGATCCATGACCATGCATACTGTGTGCCTCAGGTGTGGTGTGACTCATAGTTCTATACAGAAGATGAAAGAGAAGGAGAGCAAAGGAAGAGTAAATCCAGTGAACAGTGACTAGAGAGGGAGGCGTTCTTGCCAGGAATATCTCTCTCTTGCTCTGCGATATATTGATCCAGGTTGATGGTATAAATGTGTCGCATTTTAGTGGAGCCGGCAGATCTAGACTGGAAATACAAAGGCTTTGAGATATGAAGCCAGAGCAGCAAGAGTGTTTCCGTGTCGCAGTTCTTCAATTAAATCTTTTCTGAGGGTTGTGGGAGGTGAGAGACATGGGAAGCTGCCGCTCAACCTGCCACCCGATGCCATCACTCACCACCACCAACTAAATTACTTCCTTTTGTGCCGACGGAGGCTACGGCCGGCGGGGCCATCCTCGCTCCGCTGGCTCGGGATAATGTGATGGTCCGCCCAAGCTGGGATCCTCTCCATGTGGCTCATAGACTCTGCTTTTACACACACACACACACACACACACACACACACACACACACATACATACATACATGCACACACACACACACACACACACACACACACACACACACTCACACATACACACACACACACACACACACACACACACACACACACACACACACATACATACATACACACACACACACACACACACACACACACACACACACACACACACACACTCACACATACACACGCACATCGTGGATGAGAGGAAAGTGAGGGTTACGTGATCACAACCTTCAAGTTATAAGTTCAGTTTGATGAAGTTGATACTGAACAGTTCCACGACAGACGCAGGTTAGAGCGACCAGAGGACATGATGAAGTTAAGAAAGAACTTGTTACAAAGGATGTGAAGATGTACTTTATGCTATAATGGTGGTGGCTGAATAGAATGAACTAAACGAGGAAATAGTAAATGCGGACAACAGAGAAGTTAACGAGTTGTATGATGTTAGAGATGGGTCAAGAGTTGGAGCCCCACCAATGTGGAGCTCCTTACCTGCACAGTATAACTAGGTAATGACGCACAAAGGAGTAGGGCGAAAGCTACTTCGATGGTCAGATCATATTACGGGAGGACAACAAAGGACGCATGTCAAAGGAACCCTCTTGAAATGAGGTCTTTAGCGGCGTGCCACAGGGGTCTATTCTGGGACCATTGCTCTTCTTGATCTCTGTTTACAGATGATGCCAAAACAATGACGGAGAGGAAAAGTGAGGAGAAAGGCATCCACCTACAAAGTGACCTAAACAATCTCCGAGGGTGATCTGATACATCGCTGAGGAAATTCAATCCTAATAAATGCAAAAGTAATGAGGATGGGATACGGTGAAAGAAGACCTCAGTGTGAATATTGTCTAGAAGGAAATAAGTTGCAGGAACCTGCTGGTGGGAGCGGCTCGGAAGTTGACGTCGTGACTAACCTGTCGCCAGAGTCCCACATCTGGAGATCAGTAAAAGAGACAAAGTCTTCGCTGGTAAATATTAGAATAACATTCAGTAATAAGGTTAAGAAAATATTCATCAAGCTGTTCGCATCCTAGGTTAGACCAATATTAGAGTATGCTTCTCAAGTTTGGTCATCGCACCTAAAGTAGTACAATGAGCTGATAGAGAAAGTCTAGAGAAGGTCAACAAAGATGATGCCGGAGTTAAGAGCTGAGTTACAGAGACAGACCAGAGACTGTGCACTGAGTTGCCCACCTTTCAGCTTGATGGCATAGACTGAACAGTTCTCGGAACCATACCACAGAATGAAATTAAACAAAAACTTTCTAGAAAAGATATATGATACTTTTCAGTGTAAGAGTGATGGAAGAATGAAATAAACTTAATTATGAGATAACGAATGCGGGCAGCGTGCTGAAGTTTAAAAAGTTGTATGACACAAGAAGAATTTGAAGAGATGGGGGTCCCATGAGTGTAGGCCTCCCTCTCCGTACAGTACATATAGGTGATCGCTCACGTACATATTTTTTGTATTATTTTTTTGTTTCATACTGATAGGAGAATGTCAAATGTCTAGTGAGACCCTTTATTACACATAGGGTCTGTGCGCATCAATGACTTAAGTCATGTTGACAAACAAATCATCGTAAAGGGCGCCATTGGAGTGGGCGGTGGGGTAATGTGGGCGTGGTGTAGGACGATGGGGTAATGTGGGCGTGGTGTAGGACGATGGGGTAGTGTGGGCGTGGTGTAGTGTGGGATTTCTGTAGGTCGAGACCAGTACACTTCACTGCTCAGCCGCCTCTTGTTCAACCATGCTGAAGGCTATAACAGTTTTCCAGCAGCGTTCCCTCATGTGGCTAACAACCATTGACTCGAACGAAAACCAAAAATTCAATTAATTGCTGATCAAAGTTTGCCTGATGGAAGAAAGGTCAGTCATCCAGCTGACACCAGTTGTTACCTCAAACGACTATTCCCGGTAATTGCTTTGGGGCTTGTCAGGGATCAAAAATATATCCCCCTAGTTAATAGTCTGTATTTCGACGAATTTTAACTGTACGTTAGAGCAGAAAATGCCTATCAGTCCAAAAACGTGTAAAGTGGCTGAATAACAATCTTCATTTACAGATAGGCTTTGGTACTATATTTATACATGGTATAATTGATATTATGGTAAACACTCTTGATCGCTTGGGAGGAAGGGATTACGAACTCATCTAGCTATGATGAATAATCTAAATTACGATGCTTAATGAGATTTAGTGATGAGGGTAACTACCACAGAAAACGGTGTGCTGTCGAGACCTGCTTCAGTTCAAGGACTGATGGCCACAGAAAATGTGTAGAGAGGATTCGCAGCTAATTCCAGGCTTTGGTAAGATTCGGAATTTTCAGGTTAGCATGTTTTGCTCAGCTTTCTGCTTTGCGGGGTTTTCCGCAGACCAGCCAGTAGGGGTGGAGGGCCGGCATTGCTAGCTTCAGTGACGCAGACACTAACCTAAGATAATGTTGTCTTTCTGTCTGGTTCAGCAAACGTGCAATGTTCTGTCCTATAATGTATTATATCTGTCATTCTAAATACACGCACACACACACACACACACACACACACACACACACACCTGACCTAGGCTGGGTCAGATGTATCGTTGATGGATCTGAACCCATGTAAATAGCAAGTAATGAGAATGTAAGAGAGTTGAGGAAGGTGTCAGTGAGAATGTAACTAGCAGGAAATAACCCACAAGAACTTGTGTGAGAGAGGAACATGGCGGCCGATATTGTACGTAGCTTGTCACCACAACTGTGTCTGAGGAGAACAGTAAAGGAGACAAGGTGTCCGCCGCTGGCCAGCACATGTATCATGTGTGTAGAACATGGAAGAGTAACCTGCAGGTTCTTCCATATCTACGTAAGTGCAAAACTAGAATATTATCATCAGGTTTAACTATAAATGAAGGAGCATGAAGAGCTAAGGGTGGCAACAAAGATGATGCCATAATCAAGCAAAACTGAGTTACTGTGAGAAAGTAGAGGTCATTAATTTCTTCACCATAGAAGAGAGAAGAGTAATGGGTGACATGATCACAAATTTCAGTGTTTAAATCAGTTTGATGACGTCAACATTGAACAGTTCTTAGAAAACCACAAAGATAGAACCACCAAAGTTTGTAACATGAAAGTAAGGCAGAAACATGTGAGCAGATATGTAAAGAAGTACATATATGGTATGAGGGAAATAACTACACATGATGAGCTGGGTGATGATTGATGTAGACGGTATATAGAGGTTGAAAATCTTTTTGATGGTAGAGAACGTTTCATGAATTGGGATCACTCGAGTGTACAAGACCTCCCTTACAGTTATGACAACAACAACAACAACAAAACAACAGCGACAAAAGACGAAGTCCAACGAGTGTAAACCTCCCTCACTATACTCACATATAAACAGTAATCAGACAGACATAATTACACACATAAACGCAGACATCTATCATGAATTAGACAGTGTTGAAAAAAGACACAAACATTATGGTTGGAAAGTGAATGAGTGAGATTAGCTTTTCGTTTGTGGCAAAGGTGTGTATTGAGCGAGAAGTATCAGATATAAAGGTCGTGACATGGGTTGTCCACAGACCTGTGTAACATAACAGCATCTGAGGCACCTGCTGGCTGCTCACGACAGCCCGGCGTATCACTGTGCAGTTTAGTACCGTGAGGAGTCTGGATCTTCTGGTGTGTAGAGCGTATGACTGTAGGTCACACACACACACACACACACACACACACACACACACATATATATATATATATATATATATATATATATATATATATATATATATATATATATATATATATATTCACTCTAACCTAAGCCTGGTAGTTGTGTATTGACTAGCCTTGAGAGAAGGATGAACAACTGGTTTTCCTGTGGGTGAACTACCCAGCCTAGGGTGATCTGGTGTGGTCCGTCAAGCCGGGTTTAACAAGCAGGAACAGCCCAGTCACGAGCCTTTATTATCAATCCTCCTCATCGACTTAGCCTCACAACACAACTGGGGTTAGCAGGATGATGACTGGACTCGCCAGTAACTAGTGCCATTTAGGGCAGAATGTGCTGATGGTTGACATGTACAGAGCCAACCTTGTTGGTGGCAAGTACGCCATGAAGAGTTACAAGATCTGTTGCTGACACAGATTGCTGACGAAAGTGCATTTTCTCCTTCGTTATGATGAACATCTGAGTAGCAACACTGACCAGAGTGTCATTTGTGACCACTACAATGATAACAGTGCGCCACTGACTTGATCACCACTGTCTACTGTACAGATCACAGTGCCACCACTGTGGGGTTGGCATTACATCAGTGAGTGAAAGTCCAGTTATGATAACAGTTGGAAATAATGTGACCATAGTAAACTGAGATGCGAACCTGGAGCACGACGGTGCGAGCCTTGAGTGTGGTAGCCTGGCCCTTGTCCTAATCCTTAAGGGCCAGGACGTCATACTCAAGGGTAAGACCATCATGTTCGAGTTGTACCATCGTGCTCAAAGATCGTATCATCTGGCTCAGGGTTGTGCCATCGTGTGCTCAAAGGATTAAACAACTTCACTGTTGCACTCTGGTGTTGGTGGTGTTGCATCCTGGTGTTGGTGATGTTGCATCCTTGTGTTGGTGGTGTTGCATCCTTGTGTTGGTGATGTTGCATCCTGGTGTTGGTGATGTTGCATCCTGGTGTTGGTGATGTTGCATCCTGGTGTTGGTGATGTTGCATCCTGGTGTTGGTGATGTTGCATCCTGGTGTTGGTGATGTTGCATCCTGGTGTTGGTGATGTTGCATCCTGGTGTTGGTGATGTTGCATCCTGGTGTTGTTGGCCTCATCAAAAAGTAAGTGGTTGTGTGACTCGTGTTGGTCGTGGCCACACACTCCTTTGGTGTTGACGTTTCGGTTTTGCCTCGTCCTGAAGGCTATGTGGGCCGGAGGCGGCTCACATGGGCAAGACTGAACACATGTCCTGCATGACAACATCGTATTTACTATCTTCATAACTTCAGCTTTATATGACTAATTCTTCACGGTTCTTCATTGAGGTAACTGGTATACTGGAGGAGATGAAGGCCAGGTGTGTGTGTGTGTGTGTGTGTGTGTGTGTGTGTGTGTGTGTGTGCGTGTGTGTGTGTGTGTGTGTGTGTGTGTGTGTGTGATACAGAGGAAAGGTAATCCCAGTCGTGGCTGCAGCTCCCCCAGGTGCACTAGGGGATTACTGCCTCCAAATGTCACTGGCCCAATTACCTCCAGATTAACCCAGATCTTGTACAAGAGGAATATGACGTGGACTCTGAAAATCTGTGTTTTTCATCCACGTTCGTCGTGGAGTTCCTCGATGATACATCGATTTATTTCATTTTTCTACACATGAACAATAATCAATGGTATTGTTTATAAATTCTCAGAAGGCCGACACCACCAGGAATAACGCAGTGTTTCGAAGGGAGTTTACCACATTGGGTTGGTCCAATATGGCGAACTGTTTCATCTCCCTCTGCCTGGCTCTTTTGTTTCCAGTATTCCATGATAATCACTTCAAAAGGAGTTACAGTATAAATTAATTCATTTAATTAAACTGAGCTCGGACCATCAAAGCATCCATTATGAGCTTACATCTACGAGGGTTATAAAAGATCCCATCATCATCAGGAAGCAAACGGAAAATAAAGTAAGAGCTGAACTTGCACTGCTCCTTCCTCCTGCCTGTGTGTTGCTGACCAGAGAAAAGTTTGGCTGAAATGGGACGGAGTTTCGTTCAAGAAGATGGTTGTGAAAAAACGATGATGATAAATGTCTGAAGGTGTTGAGCTGACGATGTCTGCAGAGCGTGTGATCGTCAACACCATGTTCTAACGACTGTCTCCAAACCTGACGTAGCCTTACTTAACGAAATTTGCTGCGTCAGTGTAGAGTGGTGGGTCAGTGTAGAGTGGTGGGTCATTGTAAACTGGTGGGTCAGTGTAAACTGGTGGTTCTGACTGATAGTTTCAGTATGATGAGCACACCATCAACACAGGCGGGTCATTATGATAACCAGTACAGAGGCTGTAGTGTCACACGTGTCGTATGGTATGTAGTGTCACACGTGTCGTATGGTATGTAGTGTCACACGTGTCGTATGGTATGTAGTGTCACACGTGTCGTATGGTATGTAGTGTCATTTACGATGACACTGTAAGGCCGGCACACTCGACAGTCGTGTCACACACATCGAGGGAACTCATTTGTTGTTGACGGATGCAGACCAGCTTATTGTCGAAGAAAACGCGTCTTACACAAGAATCAGACAGAGAACTGCTTCCGCTCTTACCTCAGGCGAGAGGTAACAAGCCACGGCTCCACCTCTCTCAGTCTGCCTCAGGTGAGAGACAACAGAACCACGGGTCAGCCTCCCTCACTCGACGTAAGGAGAGAGAGAAAGAGAGAGAGAGAGAGAGAGAGAGAGAGAGAGAGAGAGAGAGAGAGAGAGAGAGAGAGAGAGAGAGAGAGAGAGAGAGAGTAAAGCCAAGGACGCACCTGTCTGACTCACCAGATGTCTTTCGTCAAAGCAGCACTTCTAACCAGATGTGTCAACACTTGAGTGGCCTGCCTGGCGTCCGTCTGTTCTGGTTCAAGTTGAGTTGCGGCAGAGGATGTCATTATTCTTCCTCGTGCCACAACCAACCACCACACAACAGGTTATAGCCCATCAGTTATTGTAGCTACAAACTACAACCATCGCTTAAAAAATCCTACACAGAATAATGTTTCTGAAGTCAATTGTAGCGTAAGATGAAGTGTTCAGACGGGTTTTGGGTCATGACGCTGACAAGCATGACAACCATAAAGTAAAACTTCATGACTGTGTCTGTCAAGGTTGTGTTACATCTCAGGCTACACACGCCATAGAGAAGGTCCCGTGTCAAGCGCTGCTTCCCCACCATCATCCAGACTGTCGTGTTGACGAAGGCGATACGCGGGGGAGGGTCTGTCTTGTGGTCTATGTCATACTACCCTCAACATTCATATCACTCAGTCCTTTCTGAGAGCTTCTCCAGTTTATTAAGATACCTAATATCTTGACGTAGTAGCATAATTATGATAATTGACGTAGTAGCATAATGATGATAATTGACCTCTGGAGGTATTGGCCTCGTTGTAACTAGGGATGTCGCTTCTAGACGACATTGTCTAGCAAGGCCAGTAATCTGTACCGATCACCAAACTCTGTAACCCCCCCCCCCCTTCCCCCACACACATACCACACCCATATATATATATATATATATATATATATATATATATATATATATATATATATATATATATATATATATATATATATATATATATATCACCACTACGGAAATGGTCACCTCTTGGAGTGTGTGTGTGTGTGTGTGTGTGTGTGTGTGTGTGTGTGTGTGTGTGTGTGTGTGTGTTCGTGTGTAAGCATTCTCGTCTGAGCATTACCACATGAATCATGTATAACAAACTTCACACGTACACCATACAGACCTACAGCAGAGAGGACGAACATGTTAGAAATCGAGCCACGTACTGGTATAAATTTGCATTCTAATTTGTGTATTGATTAGCAAAAACATTTCATGTGTTGCAAGTGAGGTAACTGAGGAGTACTGCATGAAGGTTTATGTTTATGTATCAAGTAAGATAAATGATAAAAGACATAAAAGCTTTGTGATGATAAATAGCTTCTTTGTGTTTACACGTGTCCGGGAACGCAAGTCTCTTTTCATTATGATGATAATTTTTCACTGTTGTATTAGAAGAGGACATTAAGTGCCGGGGTTGGCAGACATGTTGTTAAGACGCTTGCGTTAATATATTCCGGACATAAAACGCACAAGTCAAGATGCTCTTTCGTCACGTTACTGCAAATTGTGGAGCAGATAACATCTGAGCTCGTCTTCTCTCTTATCGTGATAGCGATGAAGGTTAGATGTAGTTTTCCTTTTTCTACAGGAGAAAGTTTTAGTGAATTATTAAGTCAGTGAACTGTCGTCGGGTCACTGCTGACCGGAACTGCAATTAAAACTGATCAGGTCAATGAACATGGCATTTGAGTATGATGGCCTGGTCTCAGACATGATCAAGAGAGGTCAGGTCAAAGATCAAGCCATCATATACAAGGATGGTGCAGTTCTGCTCGACAGGTAATGGCATGGTTGACTGGCTGTCGTGTCACTGGGACCAGACCTTGCAGTCACCTGGAATTGCTGTGGCAGTCATGGAGGCCGGCGCTGCTCCAGGACAGAGCAATATCTTTTTTGCTCTTGACATCGAAGGAAGTTTACACCGGCGAGGGAGGACACACTGAGGAAGCTGGTAAGACTGATACACACACGTCGCCAGCCTGGAGAAGATAACCTCATCATTGGTAATTGTGGTGGCTGTGATGGCAGCAGAAGGACACTGCAGAGTGGATATGAATGGCTGATGATAACCTGAGATCCGTTGGCCTTTGGCACTCAGTGAATATATTGTTGGAATTTACTGCAGGTACTATGCACTACCCAGTAACCACAACAACAACTGACTGTGGACTAAAGATCTATTATGATAGATACAATTCAAGTCTGGCTCACTGGGCCCACATTCCGTTTTTGGTCACTGTTTATTGTAGAATGTCACAACCCAACTTCTACTTGCAGTCACCGGTGTAATTGTGTGTATGTTTTGACCTCGTACTGTCACACAAACTCTGAGATGTTTCTCGCCTCGTGAACCTTCTTCCTCATGTCACATCCGTTGCGTCATGTATTCCAGGACTCGGCGGCCTCAGGGGGTCAGAGGCAGAGCTTGGATATATAAGATCTGTGGCGTAGTCCAGTCCTGCCTGGTCTCACATGAGGAAGTAGGATGAAAGGCTATGTACTTCAGCCTCTCCTCGTGTCGAATGTCAGGTGAAAAGGATTCTATACTGTTCAGATAATCTTGTCAAGTTTTCGTAGCTTTTCCTAAGACCCATCTCATGCCAGAGTCACTTACTTACATTACAAACTGAAGCTAGAAGTGAATCTACATGGGAACGGGAGATACTCTCAGCTTTAATAGTTACTATCGAAGAGGTGTGTGAAGGATGCTAATTCTCACACACACACACACACACACACACACACACACACACACACACACACACACACACACACACACACACACACACACACACATATACACACACACACACACACACACATACACACACACACACACACACACACACACAAACACACACACACACACATATATATATATATATATATATATATATATATATATATATATATATTTTTTTTTTTTTTTTTTTTCATACTATTCGCCATTTCCCGCGATAGCGAGGTAGCGTTAAGAACAGAGGACTGGGCCTTTGAGGGAATACCCTCACCTGGCCCCCTTCTCTGTTCCTTCTTTTGGAAAAAAAAAAAAAAAAAAAATACTTAGAAAAGCAAATGGATTTGTATGTAGCATTTATGGATCTGGAGAAGGCATATGATAGAGTTGATAGAGATGCTCTGTGGAAGGTATTAAGAATATATGGTGTGGGAGGCAAGTTGTTAGAAGCAGTGAAAAGTTTTTATCGAGGATGTAAGGCATGTGTACGTGTAGGAAGAGAGGAAAGTGATTGGTTCTCAGTGAATGTAGGTTTGCGGCAGGGGTGTGTGATGTCTCCATGGTTGTTTAATTTGTTTATGGATGGGGTTGTTAGGGAGGTGAATGCAAGAGTCCTGGAAAGAGGGGCAAGTATGAAGTCTGTTGGGGATGAGAGAGCCTGGGAAGTGAGTCAGTTGTTGTTCGCTGATGATACAGCGCTGGTGGCTGATTCATGTGAGAAACTGCAGAAGCTGGTGACTGAGTTTGGTAAAGTGTGTGGAAGAAGAAAGTTAAGAGTAAATGTGAATAAGAGCAAGGTTATTAGGTACAGTAGGGTTGAGGGTCAAGTCAATTGGGAGGTAAGTTTGAATGGAGAAAAACTGGAGGAAGTGAAGTGTTTTAGATATCTGGGAGTGGATCTGTCAGCGGATGGAACCATGGAAGCGGAAGTGGATCATAGGGTGGGGGAGGGGGCGAAAATTTTGGGAGCCTTGAAAAATGTGTGGAAGTCGAGAACATTATCTCGGAAAGCAAAAATGGGTATGTTTGAAGGAATAGTGGTTCCAACAATGTTGTATGGTTGCGAGGCGTGGGCTATGGATAGAGTTGTGCGCAGGAGGATGGATGTGCTGGAAATGAGATGTTTGAGGACAATGTGTGGTGTGAGGTGGTTTGATCGAGTAAGTAACGTAAGGGTAAGAGAGATGTGTGGAAATAAAAAGAGCGTGGTTGAGAGAGCAGAAGAGGGTGTTTTGAAATGGTTTGGGCACATGGAGAGAATGAGTGAGGAAAGATTGACCAAGAGGATATATGTGTCGGAGGTGGAGGGAACGAGGAGAAGAGGGAGACCAAATTGGAGGTGGAAAGATGGAGTGAAAAAGATTTTGTGTGATCGGGGCCTGAACATGCAGGAGGGTGTAAGGAGGGCAAGGAATAGAGTGAATTGGAGCGATGTGGTATACAGGGGTTGACGTGCTGTCAGTGGAGTGAATCAAGGCATGTGAGGCGTCTGGGGTGGACCATGGAAAGCTGTGTAGGTATGTATACACGTGTGTGGACATGTGTATGTACATGTGTATGGGGGGGGGGGGGGGTTGGGCCATTTCTTTCGTCTGTTTCCTTGCGCTACCTCGCAGACGCGGGAGACAGCGACAAAGTATAAAAAAAAAAAAAAAAAAAAAAAAAAATATATATATATATATATATATAGTAAGAGAGAGAGAGAGAGAGAGAGAGAGAGAGAGAGAGAGAGAGAGAGAGAGAGAGAGAGAGTACTTACCTTCAAGTGACGAGATTTAGCAGTGAGTCAGGGGTGGACTGAATGTTCAAAAAGAAATATAAAGTTTTATGTTTCGTCCGAGAGAATCAACACTCACGTAGGGGCTTGCTGAGCCGTGTGATGGCCGGGGAATATAGCCTTGTGTATGGCTCTCACCAGGCTCTGTGTCAACAGGGCAGGAGAGGTGTGTGTCACACGTGATCTGTGTCAACACAGCAGGACAGATGTGCGTGTCACACGTGATCTGTGTCAAAACGGCAGGACAGGTGTGCGTCACACGTGATCAGTGTCATATGGTAGTGACCCTGGACCCCTCCGTTGCTGCTGGGGTTATTTTAGTCTGTCGGCCTCGCCCAGGCCCCCTTTCCCTGCCACACCTCTTCTCCATATCTAGCAGCCTCCATAACAACACTGATAGCCTCAACCTCCACCTCCTAGCCTCAACCTTCAGGTGCTCAACCCTTCACTGCATTCCCTCCCCATAATGTAAATACGAAGTAGAGCGAGAGAGAAAGACTAGAGAGAGAGAGAGATAAATAGATAGATAGAGAGATAGATAGATAGATAGATAGATAGATAGATAGAGAGAGAGAGAGAGAGAGAGAGAGAGAGAGAGAGAGAGAGAGAGAGAGAGAGAGAGAGAGAGAGAGAGTACTAGCTTTTTATGACGTAGGGAAGGGATGATCTAGACAGGTTGGCTGTAATAAGATAATGGAACATTCTGTCTTGCTTATGGTACAAAAATGGTTTACTTTTGTTTGGTTATAAAGATAATGTTCGGAAACTGTAAGCTGGCTATAACTTGCTGGGGATAATATGGTTTGGCTATAGAATGATAATAGAATACAGTTTTGGGCTGTGATAAGACCTAAGGAAGTGGGTACGTGTTTACTTCAAGGTCATGAGATATTCGCTAGATGTCCACAACATTCAGTGATAAGAACATCCCGGGGCAGCTTGACGATGGGCATTCACCAGTGAGGAAAAGAGATGCGTGACTCTGGGAATGTGTGGTAAGCGAAACAGAAGGTTGTGATGAGAGGAGCAGAACACAGTGAGTTATTGAGCTGAAGGAGCTGAGAGGCTTTAGTCTCGGTGTGTCACGTAACTAGAAGGAACCCAGATACAGGATCAGGATTTTGTGATAGCAGGATAATAGGATGGGGAATGGGATAGTAGGATTACCGCACACAGTGTCCCGCCACTCAAAGGAAGGTTTTACGAAAATCAGAGAAGCAGACACCTACATACTCGAGCTGGCCACCATCAGGGAAAATTTTTTACCTAAAGTAATTTTTGAGTCTCACAGATGCAGCCTCGTCTGTGAGACAGACAAGACCCACAGACTTGGCTCTCTGGGCCATATGTAGTGTGAGACACTACTAACACCATCAGCTGACGTACGTACACTTCCAGGACGTAGAACATAAAGTATCAGTTATGAAAACAACGTGAGTTGCGCTCTTCTCGAGGGTCGTGACGTGCCTGCCAGAGTGTGGATCAAGCAGGCACAAACATTGCCAGTGTTGTAGTGGCGTCCAGCTCCGGGCAGTGTGAACAATCATACAGTGTTCAGCTGTCATGATATATTTTACATAAAGCAACGCTCAGGACATAGTAGCTTAGGAAAATTTTAAATTGAAAGTTTGATTAGAGACTCGTCTTTCGTTGATTCCGTACTATCTTGACATTTGTGGAGAAAATAACTGGAAATGAACTGCAGAATGAGCTCTATAGCCTCCCTGGATTTAACATATGTCTTGTTTATATTTTTGGTCATCACAAATTATTCTAAGACAACAAGTTCCCAGCGATGGCTGGGTCTGAAATGAAACTATGACAAATTCAAGTTTGGCTGACTTAAACCGTGTTATAAGATAACGATATGATGATTGTATAATGTATAGATAAAGATGGATGATTGTATGATGTATAGATAAAGAAGGATGATTGTATAATGTGAAGGAAGATGGTAAGTCAGGTCCAGGAACAGACATCCAGGCGTGGACACTGTGGCTGTGGTTATGTGAGAGAAATACAGTACACTGGGTACGAATTTTGTTGATCGCACGAAAAAATGAATTAATAGTAATTGCTGCTAATGCATTCTTAATGGCCGCTTTTGCTAGTGTTTTAATTAAACATACCATTAATGTAGTTCTGAGTTTTTTATTCTAGTACAATGTTATTGTTCTTAAATCACCGACAGCATGAACCAGTCGAATCCATGCTGTCAAAAAACGTTGAAAAAGAATAGAATAGAAGAAAAAAGAAATCAAATGATCTGTGATAATGTTATCAATGTGCCTTGTGTTCAGCATGATGACAGCGACGCAGGTGCTTGGTACAGACCTGCACAAGACGTGTTGCAGTACATGGCAATAATATCTGCACGTTAAACCTGAGGTGTCTTCTGAGGTGGAGTTGAGCCTGGAAGTTCGAGTATGATACATATGATTAACTTTCATCAAGACTGATGTCGGAAGAGAACACGTAGTGAGGCAAAACATCTATTTGTAGATGGCATCTGGTACTACATGGCACCTTGTGTAGTCAACTAGTGTTGTAGAACACCTGTTCTTGCACAACATCTTGTGTTACGGGCACCTAATGTTGCAGAGCACCTAGTGTTACAGAATATTCAATATTACATGTGCCTAGTGTTGCACAACATTTAGTGTTGCTGAACATGTAGTGTTGCAGAACATTTAGTGTTGCTGAACATGTAGTGTTGCAGAACATTTAGTGTTGCTGAACATGTAGTATTGGTCAACTGGTGTTGTAGAGGACGCAGTGGTGTATTACATCTAGCGTTACTCACCAAGCACATCACTCAGTCAGGTCCCCTTCAGGGAACTCACTCACCTCTTCCTCCCTCTTCCCTCTGCAATGATTCTAATGATATTCCTAAAGCAATTTTCATTAATGTTATCACCAAATTCAATTCCTTTCTTCATGTACTTTTTTTCCAACATCATAGTTTCTTGCATGGAGTTAGAGCAGATCTTGCCACACAGTTCTCAGTAATTCCCTACCTTAAGTACTGTATCTTCTTGTGTGAACTCCTTAAGAATACTTTATAATGATTCTGATTCTTGCATTAAGGTTATATCGGTCAATTAGTCAGTCACCAGTAATCCTTCAGTTAATGCCCAGGTGATAAGAGGAGTCTACCCCTCAACGAATCCCAGTCAACTCACTCAACCATTTCCCTGAGTTAGAGCAATCAAGGAGTCCCGCCCAGGTCATCTAGAAACTTGAACTCCACACCCAGGTCATCTAGAAACTTGAACTCCACACCCAGGTCATCTAGAAACTTGAACTCCACACCCAGGTCATCTAGAAACTTGAACTCCACACCCAGGTCATCTAGAAACTTGAACTCCACACCCAGGTCATCTAGAACCTTGAACTCCACACCCAGGTCATCTAGAACCTTAGCGTCTCTTGCTCAGTCTATGCTCTCTCTCACGTCGTGCATAACCTTCCTTCATTCGTGTTATTTTTCCATGTTGTCGTCTTGTGTGCGTCCCCTTACATTTGCATAATACCAAGCTTTAATGGTGGCCTCTAACAAGTCATGAGGACGCCCCTGTCTGGAACACTCACCATTACCTTCCTACTTCCCTCCTCCCATTTTCTCCTGCTATCTAATTCTCTTTGTCATGCATTACGTTACCTTTATGTCATGCATTACGTTTACCTTTATGTCATGCATTACGTTTACCTTTATGTCATGCATTACGTTACCTTTATGTCATGCATTACGTTTACCTTTATGTCATGCATTATGTTTACCTTTACATCAGCCGATTTCCTTAATTTTTGTGATAATTACCAGCAAACACCAATGATTCTGTGTGCTGAGCCGACCCTTCCCTCCAATGAATTTTCAGAGCTTATAAGTTCCATTCCCATATGGGATATTGTTTTTCTTGGTGCTAGGTTATAGTACCAGCTGGTGCCAAGTTATAGTGTCAGCTGGTACCAGGTTATAGTGTCAGCTGGTGCCAGGTTATAGTGTCAGCTGGTGCTAGGTTATAGTGTCAGCTGGTGCTAGGTTATAGTGTCAGCTGGTGCTAGGTTATAGTGTCAGATGGACTCCATGTCAAGAGCTCTTCACCGGGCGGGCTTTCATGAAGGTAATTCCTTAACTCATACTTTTTTATGTCACCAGATGAATATCTTTTGTTATTTCTTGATTAATCTGAATATAATTCTGTTGATTATCTTCTTAATATCTTATGATTGATTTTAGATGGAATCTTTTTCATTTCGTTTAGTTTCTTTATATCTATTCTGCCTAAACTCGGACTCTCTTGGGCCAGAATCTTTGTGTCGATAACAAAAAGTCAAGCTGCACAACAGGTTAAACATGAAGGACTAGGAACTAATTACGGCTGCATCTCGAGCCAAATAAGACGAGAGGAACTTTAATGCGTCTTTTACGAAAAACGTTTTCAAAACTGTGTCAAGGATAGACGGTTTAAGTGGGAAAGTATGAAGAGCGATAGTGCAACTTGTAAGTGCCTTCAAGTTGTAGCCGAGAAGTTCATAACATGCGGTTGCAAGCATAATTGACTGGACGACATTGTAACACTGATGTTTGTACGTCTACCCAGCGCTGGTCCAGGCTGTGCTACTTCACAGTACTTGATGTTTCCAGGACGTTTGTGTGGCGTTCTGGAGATGTGTGAGCGGCGGCGCGGAGTGGAGGAAACCCGGGAGGTTGTTACATGTAAATGAGAGTAAATGACCAGAAAAAAATGTGATATTTCTAGAGAGTTTAGAAGGTCTGGCAAGCAGTCGTGGATGGGATGCTGGTGAAGATCTCGCCTCACCCTTGTCTTCACACACCCGCCACCCTCCAGACCCACTACAGCTCCGCCTGGCCCTGGGGTCAAACGAGAGAGTAACAAACAAGAGAAAGACGGAGTAGCCATGACCAGGGAGACGGTGGACCTGTTACCATTGATGTAATGGTCAGGGAGATGGTGTGAGCTACAGTCTCCCATTACCATGTTACAGACAAGCTACAGTCACCCATTACCATGTTACAGACAAGCTACAGTGACCACATTACGTTACAGCTAACTTAAAGAGTCCGAGTATCAAGTTACAGCTAAACAATAGTATCCTAATATCATGACGTAAGCAAGTTAGAATAGTCGCTTATCACACCACAACCAACATGCGTAGATTACCTCCTCTCCTGTGTCATAAAAAAGCTACTCTCTCTCTCTCTCTCTCTCTCTCTCCTCCTCTCAGAACAATCAGCGATTCTTCACAAGCAGAGCTCTACGGCGATACCTTACAACGAACACTTCACTTTATCACACGTAGATTTCGGACAAGAGTTCCCAGCAGCTGAGGGATGCCTGGGATAAATGGATTTGTAGCTTGTTTGTGTTTATCCTGAACCAGCGTTTGGCGAGAGAGAGAGAGAGAGAGAGAGAGAGAGAGAGAGAGAGAGAGAGAGAGAGAGAGAGAGAGAGAGAGAGAGAGCGTAGTTGAAGTGAACAATCACATATGACACATATGAGCGATACATGACCCGTATCACCTTCAAGGAAGACACATTGGTTCAGGATGTCAGCACTCGGGGAAATTAAAGACTCAGATTCTCTGGCAAGATGTCAGTATTCGTCAGCCTGCCACCATTAATCCAGATCACACTACGTACTTCCCCGGGACCGACCCAGATTTTATGAGGATAGAGAGTCAGTGGCTGAGCTTTGGTGGTACTATATAGAGATGGAGACCCGCACTCCATCTTTCTTACCTCCTTAGTCTCTTCCTTCTTGTATACCTGCTGAACTCTCACTTCCATCTACTCCTCCTCCCTCTTTACCGTACTAATCTCTCATTCCTTCTGCTCTTCCTCCTTTACCACCTTCTCCTCTTCTTCCTTCTACTTCCCCTTCTTCTATACCGCCATATCGTATCATTCTTTCTATTCTACCTCCCTCTATAACGCCTTAACTTCTCCCCTTCTTCTTTTGCGTCCTCATGTCCTTTATATCCTCGTCTTCTTGATATCTCGAGGGTAAACAATGAGATGGAGGAGGGATGGTGTGTGTGTGTGTGTGGTGGGGGGGGGGGGGGGTCACTGAGCTTAACAAAAGTAAATTCTGCGTAGAAATAAGAAAATATTATTTCAACCTGAAGATATTTTCTTTATTTTCTTACGAAAAGATTTACTTTTTTCTCTCTCTACAGAAGATAGTAAGGTTGGAGGGGGGGGGGGGATATTTGTGATAGCTGGGGGAAGCATCCACACCCAGCTGGGCTCAGCCAGACAGTTCGGGAACCTCGACAGCCAAGCTCTACAGCACAGGGCTCGCCTGATAGTTGTGTACATCTCAAGATTAGAGTCACAACGACAGTCCAGTTCTCAAATTCGCCACTAAATAAAAACCAGTTATTCCTGGCTCAGACGCGTTTTTCCCCCAAACCAAAGTGGAAATGTGGCTTAACATGAGTTTGCCATCAGGCGCGCCGGGCGCTCTCAACCAGCTATGAAAGGCTGGCTTGGATAAAAGTTCCTACCTGGTACTTTTCCTCCGTGACGTTTGGTGACGGATGGCTGCCGGGCTGTGGGTGGGGGCTGGTTGTGAGGCCATGCTGTAGGTAGTAGGTTGGTTGTGAGGGCGGTGTGTGGTTGGGGGCTGGTTGTGAGGCCATGCTGTAGGTAGTAGGTTGGTAGTAGGTTCACTGCCAACACTGATATTTGCATCTCACACCAGACACGTTCTCTGAGCCACAGGTTATGTATCATGTATTCTCTTTGTTTTACCAGTTTTCAGTCATGTGAAAAGTATCTCTTTATTGTTATAAGATTATTGGTACTTGGAATGGATATGTAAAATCAGGTTATATCAGAAGTTTGGGTAATTAACGTAAGTCTTCATAAAGTTTGGCAACTGTCGCATTTTAGGTGGACTGGTATTGTACTGTACGTAAGCTGACTCGACACAGATAACTGAACGAGAAACATTTGACCAACATCAACAATGTAGCAACATAACCGAATTACTTTTGATACAGAAGAGAGGATCTATAGTTGAATGTGTCCTGGATGTTAGGATACAAGGAAAAAGAATCGCTGTAGGAAAGACATACTCTATATTTTTCATCTTTGATAAGTTATAACCTTGTCAGTTCTGAGAAACTCTAACGCTCCTTTGTAGTGAAGAGGATCCCACTTTCCTCTTCTTCCTGTGAAGTTATGACAGTCGGTACACTTGTTGTCAAGTGATGAAGGACGTTACAACAACGTGAGCATCGTTTTGGTCAGCCACAAAGAACAGTAGTGCTGAGTGTGCTGGTGTTCTCATTCAGTCAGTAAATTTATCTCGTAAGCAGTGCTCATAAATCACGATGATTGAGCGTTGCATTATGTAATCTGACGCAGCCACTGCCAGTTCAGTTAGGTGCCACAAAACGGAAGTTGACGGTGTAAGGGGCAATGAAGGACTAGTGTTGAGAGTAGCCTTCACACTCTGCGTCCGTCCGTGTTTTCGTCCGCGTACGTGCAGGCTTATCCACATCCAGTCGACGCACGCTGTGCTGGAGCAGGTCCCAGAACGCTTACGTGGGTCTGGAAGTCCGTCATTCGAGGAAGTGTCTCTCCTCGGTACCTGGAGGATACCTTTTGTTATATGGGTCTCTGTCCTGTGACGGATGTGAGCTAGTGGTGCTGATGAGTCTGTTCAGCTTGGTCATGAGTTGTTTGGTGGGGTCGCGTCTGATTATCTTAATTTTGTACTGCCGTTAAATTTGTGTTTGTGGTCCTCTCTGTTGAGGATGACATAGATGTCTGACTTATGTCTTCCGTGTTACAATGTCTTTATTGCTTTTTAGTTCCTTGGCTGGTGAAAGGAGAATTGGAGTCAAGATACAGCTCTTCTTGTAACTGCGTTGCTTCGTTCCTCCTGCACATAGCTGGTCTTTTAGATCGTTTTTGTTATGATGATAATATTATTAATCTCCAGGTTCTTGAGGGAACTATAGAAGAGTTCAAGTTCCGTTTACATATAGATAAATATCTTATTTTTCATACATCGTCATTTCTTGAGTTAGCGAGGTAGCGCCAGGAACTGACCATTAATGGCCTCATTCGCTCTCATTTACTCCCTGACCTTCATGCATAATGCACCAAAACCAGACCTGCCATGCGGAGTCTTATTAAGCGAATGTAACGAAGGGTGAAGACATGATAGTAATGTGGTACAGGTTATGATATGCCACAACCAGTGTGGCGTGGTGGTGTTATAGGAAGTGTTGGCGTGGTGGTGTCACGGGCAGTGTTGGCGTGGTGGTGTCACGGGCAGTGTTGGCGTGGTGGTGCTACAGGCCTCACGTGCTGCCTGGCTTTCATTACGCTTGTTACCTCGCAAGATAATTGTCCCAGGACTGGAGTGGAATCATTGTAATCCACTTCCATTCTGAAATGATTCTCGCTGCGGTCGGTGTTGGTAACTGATTCTGAGGCTTATGATATGCTGGCCTACCACAGTGTCTTACCTGAGGCTTATGGCACACGCTTGCGTGACACAGGGTCTTACCTGAGGCTTATAACACGGTGTTGTACTACAGGCGGTGGTACGGTTATAAATGTTGTTGTGGTACGTGTCTTCCTTGTTGTGAGTGGTGTAGTACCGTGGCTGAGGTTGTTACATGGTCGGTAACGTATCATCATGGCTGAGACTGGCGGGTTAGTGAGCTTCTTATATAATCAATAATATTCATGTAAGCTGCTCGTGGAATTTTCTTGTCGTATATTTGTAGTTGGCTTTATGGTTGTAATTATGATATTGTACGATGGAGATTTTCGTTTCTGAGCGAGAGTGAGACAGAACTGATGAAGATGTGATCTTGTATGTCAGTTGTGAACTTATGAATACATCAAACCCGAGCACCAGGTCACGCTGTTACGTCCAGCCATCTTGATGTGACTGTAACACTTGTTATGTACACGTAACTGTGTCTCTGGTGCACTACATGGGTCGCATATATTCTACATGTTGTAAAGTCTTCTCTGCTGTAGATATGATACATACATGTAGATAAATAATCTTTTGGAATTATTTACATAAAACGTTGTCTATGTAAGTACGTCCACCTCAGTGTAGGAAATGCTACTGGCAGAAGAAAGGTGAACGCAAGGGTCACACTCCTTCCTAAGACAATAGAAGTTTGAGACATTATTGTGCCTCATCAAGCGTGAATGATCAGCCTTGAATGTAGTACAGAAGTCAAGCCATGTTCGTCTGCTGTTAACACTCGGCGGAGCTGATCAGCCTGGTAGTGGTAACTGGATATGTTATCATCATCTTGTCTGGTATTTAAGCCTTGTATATGACTGGTCGGGCAGGGGTGATCGATGGAGTGAACTTTGCTTGGTATTGAATTGGATTTAGACCATTATTGACTTAAGTAATTATAATGCCAAAAAGTTTGTTACCTTAATGACTTTTGGCACATTGGACGTAGTGTAACCTGATGATTCCTGGTTAACGTAAAGCGTCAATTACTTATTTTGATTTGCGTAGCCGTGTTCGCTGAGTCAGTCTTTCATCTGAGGCGCGCAGTCTTTGACTGACGTAAGCCATTGTCAAGTGTCGCTCTTACCCGAATGACTCCGAGAGGTTCCTGCATCATATATCCTGATCCTTTGTCTCCTGCCCTCCCTGCCTGCATCCCCCCTCCCCCCCGGGAGTCCTCGCTCCTAACACCACAACAACCTGGTCTACCCGACCTACACGTCGCCTCGCCCGTCTGTACTTCCTCTCACACATGAACCTCCATCTTATATCCTCCATCGATGATATCCACTTTGGTTATGGTTCTCTCATCTGCAGCTTCATGTATAGACAAACCACATCTTCTCTTGCGGTAAAAATAAAAATAGATTTTTATTTTCTTTACGAAAATATAGATTCTTTTTTAACTTTCTTCCAGAACATTTCTCCTAAAAATGTTTGTTTTCGTCGGATTGCTTAAGTTCTTTCGCCAGTGACTAACAAAGACTCGGGTCTCGTCCACTCGATGACAGACACACAGAGATCCCCGATTAACATATTGGCATGGCGTATTTAAAGAGGTGCGTTTGCACTCGTGGCCTGAAGATCATGTTCTTAGGTTGTTCCCTGCAGGGACGCCGTCAGGATGTTGTGATGACGAGGGCATGTACGAACTCGGATAGGTTCGATGCGACTGCTGCGCCGAACTACAACTCTGGTGTTGTAAAGATAATGTGAAAATCGTCCTTCGCAGGGGCGCTCACACGCACAGCTCCGGCTTTACCGTCAGCCTCACCATATTGCTGCTACATCTTCAGGAGGAGGAAGAGGAGGTGCTGCACTGTGCGTTTAGTGACCGTGACTCTTAAGTCGGTGCTCACCTTGCAACCTGTTGAGCATCTGTATTGACCGCAGACTTGTGCATGACGTCCTGGATGCATCCAGCTGACACCCGTACAAGAGTTTCTCAGAGACTTCTTTCTCTCCAAACTTCAGCATAATTTATGGACGTTTGTTTTTTTATTAGCTATTGCCAAAGACAGCCTCGGCCCCAGCCTTCTGGTGTACAGCTTATGTATGGTAGTAACTGTTGGCCATAAAGCATGGATTATAGATTATAAAGGTAATAATTCCTCAGTGCTCAAGCTAGTACTGTAAATACTTTTGAAATATACTTAAGTAAATATATATATTTTCATGAGAAATAACGGGCAGCGGTGGAGTGTACCCCTTTCATCAATGCCTCGATCTGAGGCGAGCGCAGGCCACCGCGGGACTATATTATTGTTGACAGATAAAAGCAAAGTCATCGTCCCAGCTGACACGTCCGCCGGTGTCACAGAGAAGACAACTCCTGCACCAATATAATGGACACCACTTGTCATCAAGGAGGACCAGAGAGACGTGCGTAGTGCTGCACAGGTCTGGGTTATGGATGGTAATGTTGTGCGTCGGGCAGGTCCCTCTGTGTACCTGAGAAGAAAGGGGTTACATGGGTGACCTGTCGTCAGGGAACACGTGGTTCTTGGTGAGGTACACATGTGGTATGATGAGCCCCGTCAGGGCGCTCTGTGACACGTCTGGTTGACCTACATGGGCAGCCGGAGACGTGCATGAGTGGGCACCCGGAGTGACGAGTTCAGACACATACACACGACCTTAAAGGTTTACCTTCATCTAGGCGGGTCAGAAAGAGGAACGTTTACCACCCACATCACATATTCTGTCTAGTTACTTGAAAATATCAGCGCGATATGGGCTACTCAGTTGAGCATTTAGACATTTCTGAGAGAAGTTCAGACTCTGATCAATGATAGGTACCTTCAGTCTGTACATCTGGTCCAGCGAAAACTTCTTATTGGAAGGTAAGGAGTCGAGGAGACGCTACTGTAACATAGTTGAGCACTGGGTCGTTGAGCTAGTGTGGTTGGGAAAGCAAAAGATTAAGCCGCCCAGGTCAGAGAAGGTCAGGGATGCAAACACGACTGGCTCTGGTGTTGTGATGGTGTATGTATGTAGACCAACATGACACAGGACAGCAATTGACAGAGGACCTGAGAATATGCACCCCCAACCACCATGCACTCTGACTCAACGTGTGCATAGGAAAAAACTTTAAGCAAGATGGTGCCGGCGCATGTACCACACGCAGGAAGGCAACACCCTCATGTCTAGCAAATTGTGCTGCGCGTTTCCTCCACCTGAGGACCAACACGGCCAGAAGGCAACACTCCCATCAGCCACCACACGATGAGCTTTGTGAGGCAGTCTACACCTCCAGCCGTTCCTGATAACGTGTTGGCGGGGTGGAGCCGATAAAGCCACAGTGTGGGCTGGTAACAAGGTCGGTACGATAAGGCCACAGCGTCGGCTGGTATTATCAATGACGAGGGTCGTCAAGGTTGGCTGTCATTTACACAAACGACCAATCGTCAGGGGTCGTTGCTCAGCGCTTTTGACCTACGTTTGCGAGTCAGTGAGGCCAACCAGTGTGGGAGGAGAGAGAGGGCTGGTGTGTCAAGCCCTCACTCAGCGGTTATGCCGTGGATTCTAGCCTCCGCCTCACTGTGGCCTGTCTTGGCACTTCCAGATGCCATCCCTCAGCCATCCTCAGCTGAGACTGTCCCTACTAAGACAGTTATCGGTCAGATGATGAACAAGTCAGAACTGTAGTACTACTGCATTAAGAACTCCATTATTATTTCTACAGAGCCAAATCTCTCGTTCTCCGTCTTACAGTAGAGCGAGAGCATATAGAATTCCTTCATTTTCTATGCATTAAATCTGTTTTTTCCAATATGCTCCATTCTTATCCGTTTCCTTTATATCCAACACCCTCCAGAGACACAAATTTAATTTGGCGCAAACTGATTTACGTTATTGGTTAAATCACTTACTTTCTCTCCAAAAATTCCGATGAAAATCTATCTAGGAACAGGAGGAATTCTCCCCATGACTATCTACGTCCAGATTTGTAACGTTTTCTAATGCATTTTTTGGCCAGATTGTTAGTGTTTCCAGCTGTGGTAGGAGACTGTGCCAACACCTGCCCCTAAGCCAGGCTGAGCCGATGTTAACACAGATATTCTGTTATTCATGGCCAGTGTGATGGTATGAATCACTTGGAGCGTTGTATGTGAGTGGTAGAGGTCAGTGGTGAGGCAGTGGGAGTGAGGATGGGCAGGTGAGGGGAAGTGGCCTGGGGGGGTAGGGTAGGGAGTGATGGGGCCTGACAGCTGTCATCCAGAGGCCATTCCGCCGTCAGCCGTCAGCCAGGCCGCACCACACCAGTACGTACCTACGGTCACTCCTGCACTGCCCGCCGACAGCGAATTCCTGAGGCTAGTGGTCGTCCGCGATGTGGGGAGTTTATAACGAGACTGGTCTCCCTGCCATAGGTGTGTGTGGGGAGTTTGCTGTCTAGCACGAGAGTTGTCTTCTCCCATTTATGGCGAGTGTACATTCCCCGCCTTGTAGGGTGTAGTGTTAGCTCCGGTGTAGCAGGATTGCTGTGGGGTGTAATGACCCAGGTAACAGTGTAAGAGGAGGGTTAAGTCGGTGGTCCGCAGGCTTGGCGTGGCTGGCAACAGTTTAGACTTGATTAACGTACGATATATATCAATGTCAAGGCAGGTGTGTGTGTGTGTGTGTGTGTGTGTGTGTGTGTGCGCAACCAGTGCCACAGTGTGGCTGGTGCACCGACACAGAAGTTCGTTGCTAACCTCTCGTGTTAGCTTCAGTGGTTTATCTATCTGCTTATGTTGTAATGTTGATTTAGTTGTTCAAGCTGCAGATGTTTATATCTTTACACTCTCAACTAGCCACTTCTCAGGACATCCACAAGGTTCTTAGTTATACCAACTGATGAGCTGGAGAGGAATTTTGCAAGTCAGAAATACATTTGGCCAGCCATAAGACTCGATTTATTGGCTCAGGTTCAATGTCAACTTCTCAAACGTTGACTCACTTTTGTTACCAGTCGTGCGCAATACTAACCATCATCCTCTCTCTCTACAAAAAATTAATGGTATACTGAAATATGTATATTGTCACAAAATATGTGTCACAAAATGTGTATATTGTCACAAAATATGTGTCACAAAATGTGTATATTGTCACAAAATATGTATGTCACAAAATGTGTATATTGTCACAAAATGTGTATATTGTCACAAAAATGTGTATATTGTCACAAAACTGTGTATATTGTCACAAAATGTGTATATTGTCACAAAATGTGTATATTGTCACAAAACTGTGTATATTGTCACAAAACTGTGTATATTGTCACAAAAATAATCTTTATACGTTCAGATTTTCACAGTTGTGGAGGGGAACGATTGTGACTAACAGTCTGGGTGGTAGTGGTGGATCTGTCTGAGGGAATATCTGATGTACCACGACTTTCAGTACAGCGTTATACGTCATACATCTTGTTTTGTCGAGGTGCTATAACGAGCAACAAAATGACACAAAGCTCTTGTAACCTGTCCTCACAAATGGTTCAGACATCAGCATGGGTAGTGAGTAGATCACACATATGCCTGATATAGCCAGGCACTGCCTACGCGTACGTTGTTCATGCTTGCTCGTCCATTGTTTTTGAGAAACGTTCCCAGGACTACAGATCCCCAGGTCGATCCACCTGACTGTCGTTACCCTGAGAACACGGGTCTTATATAATCAGCCGACGTTTGTTATTGACAGACCTTGCCTACCATACGTTATCTTGTGAAATACCTCCACAGCCATAAATGTCAGACCTGCAAAGACCCACTTCATACTCCGGGACTGATGGGGTCATCCATCTGGCGTGGAGAGAATGTCTCCGTCTGATGGTGGTGACTCCCTGGTGGGGACCAGACAGATGCCGAGAGACAGAGTTGAGACAGAATAACAGGGATAGACAGTGATAGCTGAAGAGACAGATAGAGAAGTAAAATGCCATAGATAGAGGAATAAAGATACAGATAAATAGAAACAGAAACGAACAGATGCAGATAGAAGTTCGGAGAGAAACACATTGAGTAAGATCTAAAGAAGAAAATATTTACAGACAAGAGATATAGATATATATAGATTGAAGACCATGTATATATAGAGATATGGAAGCGGATTATGAGACTGACTGATATATGATGAAATTTATATAGATAAGATAAAGAGATTTATAGAACTAATAACACCTCAGCATGGGACATAGGGATGTTAATGATGTTTATTAGAGAAACTATTGCAATGTTACCAGCATAGGTAGGTGATAGGTGAGTGGTCGGGGGTTTCAGGAATTAACTCGCTGTTCCTTACATCCAACCTGGATCCTGGTGTGACGTCTTGGCTGGTGGCAGGTGGGAAGGTGCAGTCCTGGTGGGTTCGTCTGCGTGCTTATGATGGTGGCGGCTCAGTGTTAATTACTTCATCATGTACTTACTCAGACATTACCTCCCTCACTCTCACTATAATGACTGATTATCTTCCAGCACTGTTATGTGCACTGGAGGAAGGCTTGTGCACGGACGATAAGCGTATTATAAACACAGATTATGAAGAACGATAATAGAGAATGATAAGAGTGAACGACTTATTGATTTAAGTATTGTTAACCTACGGTAAATATGTACAGAGAAAATACCTGTACATGCATTAGTAAAGATCTTCATATCAATAAATTTGATAATAAAGATGATAATGATAATCATTATTATATGAATGATAATGATGTTCCTAATAATAATATCTTACCAGGTGTTACCGGACTCCACCTGCTCGAGATTACACTGCAAGGGAGAAGTCGCCTTTGGTGAGGCTGTATCACTTGAGCACAATCTCGTCAAAAACGCTTCTCCAGCCAAAGGAACTCACATTTCCCTGCTAACCGAAGTAACGCAACCTTGTGGTTGGGTTAGGTTGGATATGTACAAGTGCAGAAGTCAATCGTTATGCGCATGTTGTACCTGACCCGTCTATCCTGATCACTGTCAACAGACAGACAAGACTTCCTCACTACTGTCACCTTCCTGTCTTGTACTCTACTTGTTTATGAGGAATTTGATATGACGTCTGTGTCTGTCTTTCTACTGTCTTTCTTCACCTCATAATGTGGTCTGTCTTCCTCATTCCCCTCTATACTGCCCTTACAGTCTCCCATCCGCCTCCTCACCTCCAACCACACCTTGCCTCTCACCATCCCGACAACGCGAGCATCCCCACCATCCTTCCTCCAACACCACAGCTTCAACGTCATCCTTGACCCAACACAGAACTTTTCTGTGCCATTCTTCAACACCAACGCTCCTCTGCCATCCTCTCTCCAACACCCGCACTCCTGCATCACCGAGTCCCCTCACCACCAACGTTCCCCCAACACTAGGGTGATACAAACCTGCCTGCGCCGCCGCCTGGGTTGGCGGGTCTCCCTCACCTGCCTAATCTCCTCCTTCCCCGCTGATTAGTCAGAAATTGATGCCACAAATGACTAAATGGCGGTATGGTGTTGGCCGCTTCCCTCCGTTCGGCCCGGCGGTCCAGCCCGCCAGTGAGTTTAATGAGATGAGCGGGCCTTACTGGCCCGGGCCAGTGGTCCACCTCAATAGTGAATATGCTAAGATGGATGTTACGTACCGGGCCAGGCCAGTGTGCCTGCTAACATGCTTGCTCCTCCTCCAGCCACACTTCTGAAGGACCAGACTAACGCAATCGCTCCCTCTTCGCTCGTGGCTGGACCAACGTGAGGGTCCGTCCACGTAGCCTCGTGCAGTGGGTGCTGGTGACGCCTCTGGGGATCGTCGAAGAGCGGAGTTTATTCTGGGAATAAATCGGTGTTGGCCCTGCGTGCCTGGAGGCAATGGTGGGTAATTGTGGGTGTGGGGAGGAGGCACGGTGACCCTGCCTTACTGGGTGCAGCGAAACGGCCAGTGGTGCACTGTGCTTGTTAACGAAGTCTGACTCTTCAGCGGATAAGGACCAGCCAGTACAATGTACCTGTGTGTGTGTGTGTGTGTGTGAGAGAGAGAGAGAGAGAGAGAGAGAGAGAGAGAGAGAGAGAGAGAGAGAGAGAGAGAGAGAGAGAGAGAGATTCATATATAGACCGATAAATAATGAAGGAGAGAGACTCAGTGACAGACAGAGAGATAAACAGATTAATGGAAGTAGATAGCCAGACGACCTAGCACAGAGAGAAACATTAAGGGGAAGAAGAGACACGGAGGGACGGACCAAGAGGAGAACAGAAAAGGAATGCAAACTGGTTGATGGGAAATTATCATAAATTGAATAAATGTATAATATAAGGAATAACAGTGAATGATGTAGTGGGGTGAGGAGGGTCGACCTGGCCCAGGATGTTGTGGTGGTCACCGTGGATGTGTGGGGTGAGGACGGTCGACCTGGCCCAGGGTGTTGTGGTCAGCTTTCAAAATTCATGTACGTGTTGTTGTGTTGTTCCCGCCTTCCACTACCTCCTGCTGCCGCCCACATCATGACAAAGTATGACGCGTTTTTCAAACAAATATTTGTATCATTTTCATGAACTGTTTTATTTGTGGGTGACACTACACCTGCGGTGATGTACGACATTATCATACGTCTGGGGTTGACGTTGGTGACGGAAAGTTTGTCGTATCGTTAAGTTTAAAGCATCAGATGAGGTAGTGTTGTATCTCGTTCAACCTGAAGCCACAACTGCCAACCCTCTGCCCACTTACAAGGTCAGGATGACCATCTGCCAATGTATCAGGGTTTCAGTTCCTGCCCTAATGAGAAGTACAGTAGCGGCGAAGCTGAACATTAACATTCCGTCTCCTCTACTAACGCTGGCTGGTGCGTTGTGCACTTGCCGTAAACATGTCTCCCGTAAGCAGGTTTTTCATATCTACGGGAATTAACCTTCCCTGGTGTGGGGTACTGCTCACCTACTGCCGAGTGGCATCAGAAGCTTTTCGTCTCATTAATCATCCATGCAGCATCTCTCTCCAACCATCTCTTTGTGTCTGTTCTAATGATCCTGTCGTCTCCCTGTCCTTCACTTATTGTTTTGACCACTGCTCTCGTAAATTGTGTCCGCGTGTCCTCGCTACCGAGTTTTGAGCCAGTGACACTCGCCAGGTTGCCTCTTCCCATAGTTTTTTGTATAGGCCAAGCACACGTGGCTTGACCACCATGATACCTCCTTCCCAAAACAGGAAAGTTGTCCAGATTTCTTCCTTCACTCTTCTTTCCCGTTCCGACTCAGGTGCACAAACACCTGAGGAGCTCTGATTAATGTTTCCCTTTTTATCTCATTATTTTCTTTTAACCCGAGATGGCCATGATTAAGACAAGTTTCGTGTGTGTGATGTTGGTCGCCGTAAAGAATAGTTCTGCTGATGGTACAGTGACTGTTGTACAGTTATGGTGACGACACAGTGACTCGTAACACATATAATGTCCTGGTACTGAGATGTGTGACGGAAGGAATACTAGATGTAGCATGTACAAGTATGGTTCTCACACTCACACATACCTGCTTACTCGTTCAATAGTTTTATCCATTATTTTATCCATTATTTTCCTGTTGAAGTGAAACGTATGCATCAAAAATGGCATCTTGCATCATTCTCGTACAGGAGACTTTATGTAGAATTATCATACAGTGACGTTGGTGGTATCAGACTTTCATAACACACACACACACACACACACACACACACACACACACACACACACCTGGGGCTTGTATAACTGCGTACCATGAAGAAAATCTTGATAAGTGGGCATCATTAAACTCGCTTATAAAATATGGTTTACCTTGGTATAAGGAGGGATCGGGCAGCGGCAGGAGCGGAGTCCCTCTGTAACACAGTAACTGGAAATCCTGTGTTTGACATTTTGGTTATTGGAGGATAATTCAGGTCTTAGAAAGATGTCTGGATATCCTGAGTAGCAATTGGGTGGCAGCGTGGAGACTGCCTCTGTTGGATTGTTGTGTACAATATGAAGAAACTTCTGTTACTGATGTATCAAATGATATTAGGTATGTAATCCAGCAGATATAACCTCTCTCTCTCTCTCTCTCTCTCTCTCTCTCTCTCTCTCTCTCTCTCTCTCTCTCTCTCTCTCTCTCTCTCTCTCTCTCTCTCTCTCTCTCTCTCTCATGTATAAAGAAATGTATCTGTGTCTGTTGGACAAAAACGAAGTTCATATCAACACAAAATATGGGTAAATATATGAGACTTACGCATGAGAGAGCGTGCAGTGGTTGCCCTTGTCATCTTTCTCTGATACATAAGAAACGAACCTTCGCTTTGAAGTTATAAAGATGTCGTTATTATTAGCACACAATGATTGGACGGAAATATATTACTGTATTTCATTTGTGAGACAAGAAACGACGAGGGGGCTTTGTCACTGTTGCTTCCTTGTCTTGTTGATGATGGCTTACTTACAGTGACGTCAGCCTCTTTATTTTCCGTGTTGCAACGTCACTGTGAGATACAGTGACGTTAACAGTAGCTTCTGTAAGGGGTCGTAAGTGGGCTTTGTCGTCACGTGTGGTAACGTTGGCAGCTGAAACTTTGTTAGTCACGCGTGGAGCGTTGGTGTGACGGTTCTGAGATGTACTACCTGTAACGTTGTTGTCCTCTTGCTCGCTCGTGCACAGGTGAGAACAAACACTTGCTCTCACAACCCTGGTGACACACATGCCTCACAACCCTGGTGACACACATGCCTCACAACCCTGGTGACACACATGCCTCACAACCCTGGTGACACACATGTTCGTTGTTCTGTCTCGTGCAAGAATGTCATCTGGCTTCAGAGACAGAAGTTCCCGTTCCTTGCTGTCTCTCACACCGGAGTGACGGGGAGGTGGCTCTTATTCCTTATTCTGTCTTATATATTTCAGGATCTTAACCAACATTCACCTCTCATATTCACTTGCTTTTACTTCTTGTGAATAACAAGACACAAAACATTTGAAATTAATTTCTTAACTAATTTTGTCCACTGAATATGGAGACATACACAGCTGGTAATTTTTGATTATGTCATCAGCCATCTGTGACATCCACATGTTCCATTCACGTTAATTAGAAACTTAATTCCGTAGTTTTGCTTGGATGTAACTGCCAGTCACAGTGCGCATTAATTGATAAGTAATGCTGGCAACCATATCATCATTGCATCAAATCATCCTAAACATTTCTTGTTTCTTCTTACATACTCGACTGTTTAATGATCTTTCGTTAATCATGCACATATAACGAGAGGACAGGTCGTTAATCATGCACATATAACGAGAGGACAGATCGTTAACGTAGTGTTTTGAAGGTCACTCCCTCAGGCAATGCTGCATATCATAACTGTGTGCACTGATGAGGCTTCATACTTCAGCAAAAAGGGAAAATTTTGCCGGAAAAGTCTTTCCCTCGTTGAATTACAGAATTCATTTGTAGTTAACAGTTGATTCCTTTGAAAATATCTTCACATATTTGTATAGTAAGTTCATGATATTCATGACAGACGTGCGTGCTACGCGGGCATATTGGTGAGGAAAGGGAAGGCAATCAAAGCAACGCACTCACTAATGGCAGTAAAAGAGAGATACTTTAATCATATGCTATGTTGCCTGTTACATAATGCTCTCTAAGATATATATATATATATATATATATATATATATATATATATATATATATATATATATATATATATATGTATAATGTACATATTCATACTTACTTGCCTTCATCCATTCCGGCGCCACATCGACCCACAGATAACACCATCGCTACCCCCCGCTTCAGTGAGGTAGCGCCAGACGATAGACAAAAAGGCCACATTCGTTCACACTCAGTCTCTAGCCGTCATTCGTAAAGCACCGAAACCACTGTTCCCTATCCGCATCCAGACCCATAGATCTTTCTGTGGTTTACTCCAGACGTTTCACATGTCCTGGTTCAGCCCATTGACAGCACGTCAACCCCGATATACCATCGTTCCAATTCACTCTGTTGTTTGCATGCCTCTCACCCTCCTGTATGTTCAGGCCCAGATCGCCTAATAACTTTTTCACTCCATCCTTCCACCTACAATATGGTCTCCCGCTTCTTGTTCCCTCCACTCCTGACACATATCCTGTTTGTCAACCTTTCCATATTCATTCTTTCCATATGTCTAAACAATTTCAAAACACCCTCTTCTGCTCTCTCAACCACACTCTTTCTATTACCACACATCTCTCTTACCCTTTCATTCATTAACTCGATCAAACCACACCACATAGTGTACCTAAACATTTCATTTCCAACACATCCTCCCACCTCCATACAAAACTAACTATAGCCCACGCCTCGCAACCATATAACATTGTTGGAACCACTATTCCTTCAAACGTACCCATTTTTGCTCTCCGAGGTAACGTTCTCGCCTTCCTCACATTCTTCAACGCTCCCAGAACTTTGCCCCCTCCCCCACCCTATGCCTCACTTCCGCTTCCATGGTTCCATTCGTGCCAAGTCCATTCCTAGATATTTTCAACACTTCACTTCCTCCTATTCTTTTCAGTTCAAACTCATCCCAACTAAACTGTCCCTCAACCCTACTGAACCTAATAACCTTGCTTTTATTCACATTCACTCTTAACTTTCTCGTCTCACACACACGCCCAAACTTAGTCACCAACTACCGAAGTTTATAACTCGAATCCGCCACTAGCGCTGTGTCATTAGCTAACAGCAACTGACTCACCTCGTAGGCCCTTTCATCTTCCACAAACTGCGTATTTGTCCCTCTCTCCAACAACACTCTCGCATTTACCTCCCTCATCACTCCATCCATAAAGAAATTGAGCAACAATATATATATATATATATATATATATATATATATATATATATATATATATATATATATATATATATATATATATATATATAACATAAAATTATTTACGTATGTATATAAATAACTCTATATTCCCCCACAGCACTATTCTCAATTCTGTGGTGTGTTCCCTCTGCTCATCAAGCAGTCGGTAGCACGACGCACTCCAGATTTATGGCTTGTCCGAAAGTTTAACCCGAGATATTCTTGGCTGGAAGTTTGGCAACCCTGTGAGGTTCCTGTCAGACCCTGGCCTTCAGGCTTAGCCCAAAGGAATGATATGAGAGACGTGGTAAGACGGAAAGGGACCAGAGATGGCAAGAGAGAGAGAGAGAGAGAGAGAGAGAGAGAGAGAGAGAGAGAGAGAGAGAGAGAGAGAGAGAGAATGGGCATTAGATGGTGTGTGAGACAAGAGAGACCATATAGAGACTAAGAGGACATGTGATGAAAATGAGGGTAAGAAGCAGTGTTGTGTGTGTGTGTGTGTGTGGGTGGGGGGATGTTTGCCACCATGACTGAGGTAGGATATGTGAACACCAGGCATCACAAACATTGTGGAACAGAACAAAACATCCTTCGAGAAGCTGATGAAGAAAATCTCTTAGTGAGGACTGATTTGAATCCTGCGTTAAGGAGGAAAAATGTGAGTGTAGGATGAGGCTTGGAACACGAAGCTGAGCTGTTTTACTGCTGCTGGAAGACGAGGGTTGCGCTGTGGTTGTCTCCATACAGTGTGTGGTGAAGTGTAAGATTCCAGGAATGCGTAAGTGGGAAAACTTGAAGATCGCAAAAGTTCCAGCTATCTGAGAGTGACTGGAAAATTCTGGAACTTCCTCCTGGTGATACAAGTCAACATCGGTCACAGTCATTCCATAATGGTCTTTTATAATCCGGTAGTTTCCTCTATGAGAGCCAGTGATGCGCTCCCAACTAAAAGGGTTTCTGGAAATGATATGGCCGTGATGTACCATAAGCCTATTATCGGAAAATGAACAGCATGAGAATGACGATAGACGGGCAGGGAGGTGAACAACTCAAGTCTTGTGGGAGGAGGTAGTGAGTGTGCGCATGTGCCGGGAATGTAAGCTGATACAGACCATAGAATAAGACTGTGGACGTAGAGGAATGGTAGCTTGCCATCAGCCTTATACTTGGTCTTGAGGTAACACGACACATACACCAAATGTGTGTGTGTGTGTGTGTGTGTGTGTGTGTGTGTGTGTGTGTGTGTAAAATGCAGGTAAGGTTAATCCAGTCTCAGTAACATAGAGGACATCGTACCTCACTATAGTCCTCAGTTATTATTCTCTCTCATTGGCTCCTCGCTCTCCTCAACTGCGTTAATTTCGATGAAGCTTCGCTGCAACTCACATCATGCCTCTCTGGTAATGGCATCCCACCACCACCACATTGTGACAACAGAAACATTATTAGAATTTCGAGGATTCTGTTCTAACATTATCAGTTGAATGTCTGACTTATGAGTCTATAACTTTGACGTTATTGTAGACCTCGGAATTATGGCATGTCAACCATTTTTCGTTTCATATTACAAGATTTATTATAAGAGCAGATAAGACTTTCCTCCCTGAACCGTACCGAGTGTCTTCTAGTGATTGATAAAGTGTTTGGATTTCTGATTGCAGTGATTAATGTTTTGTTTGAATATATCAGGTGTAACACAAGGTGGGTAGAGCTTGGCTACGTGTGTGTGTGACGCTCGTGCGGTGGTAGATGTCTCGTGTGACACAGAGTAGCATGAACCTGAATTTGAGGATCGTGTGGCTGGTGAGTATACCACTGTCTTAGTTGGTGATCGAAGCTGAATCATCATGTTCATTCGGTATGGCTCAACTAGTAATACGTTTACTCGTCTGGGATGTGAATGATGGAGTACAGTTATTGTACGATGAAACCAGTATTGCCCTAGAGTCCACCGGTACTTGAAAGTTGAGACACTGACAACTTGTCACGTAAAGTAAATGAAACCGATACACATCTGCCAGGTATAATCTGTTTGTTGAAGGAATGGAAAGGTTTCCAGTTAGTGGCTTTCCTCTGGACTGGTGTTTCTTTCATACCATTCGCCATTTCCCGCGTTAGCGGGAGAGCGTTAAGAACAGAGGACTGGGCTTTTGAGGGAATACCCTCACCTGGCCCCCTTCTCTGTTCCCTCTTTTGGAAAAAAAAAACGAGAGGGGAGGATTTCCAAGCCCCCCGCTGCCTCCCGTTTTAGTCGCCTTCTACGACACGCAGGGAATACGTGGGAAGTATTCTTTCTCCCCTATCCCCAGGGATAATATATATATATATATATATATATATATATATATATATATATATATATATATATATATATATATATATATATATCATGTACATGGTTGTTGTGTCATGCGTTGCTAACATCAGTGTACGTGGATAACGACGGCTTTACGAGTAAGTTTGTGACTGAGGAAGTTTGTTGGTTTTTGTTTCCTCAATGAAAGGATTTATTGACCAACCTGCCATGATGGACTCCGGCTAAACTTTCTGGTTTTTATCTATATTCAGCAGAGGGCGTGGGTGGCGGCGCTGGATGGGCTAACTCCTGCAACTTCTGAGTGATCCATCGCTTATATAAATCTGCAGAGACTTCAGGGAAAGAAGGGACTATCTTCTTTTGTGGTCATATACATATCTTTTTTCAACAAGATAGTCAAGATACTATATGAAAAAAAAATGGTTTTTCTACGATGATGTTCATAGATTTCGTTCAAGAGTTTACCAAACATAATCTTTGCGGTAATGTAGAACTCTGTCACTGCTAACAACTGGTCTGGTAAAAAGATGTTTCGTCTTGTATAATTTCCTACGATAATTATGATTACATGACGCGTGATGTAGCGTCTTCGGTAACGGTACAGTGAACTACAGGTCGTACCATCGTGCTCGTAGGTCGTACCATCGTGCTCGTAGGTCGTACCATCGTGCTCGTAGGTCGTACCATCGTGCTCGTAGGTCGTACCATCGTGCTCGTAGGTCGTACCATCGTGCTCGTAGGTCGTACCATCGTGCTCGTAGGTCGTACCATCGTGCTCGTAGGTCGTACCATCGTGCTCGTAGGTCGTACCATCGTGCTCGTAGGTCGTACCATCGTGCTCGTAGGTCGTACCATCGTGCTCGTAGGTCGTACCATCGTGCTCGTAGGTCGTACCATCGTGCTCGTAGGTCGTACCATCGTGCTCGTAGGTCGTACCATCGTGCTCGTAGGTCGTACCATCGTGCTCGTAGGTCGTACCATCGTGCTCGTAGGTCGTACCATCGTGCTCGTAGGTCGTACCATCGTGCTCGTAGGTCGTACCATCGTGCTCGTAGGTCGTACCATCGTGCTCGTAGGTCGTACCATCGTGCTCGTAGGTCGTACCATCGTGCTCGTAGGTCGTACCATCGTGCTCGTAGGTCGTACCATCGTGCTCGTAGGTCGTACCATCGTGCTCGTAGGTCGTACCATCGTGCTCGTAGGTCGTACCATCGTGCTCGTAGGTCGTACCATCGTGCTCGTAGGTCGTACCATCGTGCTCGTAGGTCGTACCATCGTGCTCGTAGGTCGTACCATCGTGCTCGTAGGTCGTACCATCGTGCTCGTAGGTCGTACCATCGTGCTCGTAGGTCGTACCATCGTGCTCGTAGGTCGTACCATCGTGCTCGTAGGTCGTACCATCGTGCTCGTAGGTCGTACCATCGTGCTCGTAGGTCGTACCATCGTGCTCGTAGGTCGTACCATCGTGCTCGTAGGTCGTACCATCGTGCTCGTAGGTCGTACCATCGTGCTCGTAGGTCGTACCATCGTGCTCGTAGGTCGTACCATCGTGCTCGTAGGTCGTACCATCGTGCTCGTAGGTCGTACCATCGTGCTCGTAGGTCGTACCATCGTGCTCGTAGGTCGTACCATCGTGCTCGTAGGTCGTACCATCGTGCTCGTAGGTCGTACCATCGTGCTCGTAGGTCGTACCATCGTGCTCGTAGGTCGTACCATCGTGCTCGTAGGTCGTACCATCGTGCTCGTAGGTCGTACCATCGTGCTCGTAGGTCGTACCATCGTGCTCGTAGGTCGTACCATCGTGCTCGTAGGTCGTACCATCGTGCTCGTAGGTCGTACCATCGTGCTCGTAGGTCGTACCATCGTGCTCGTAGGTCGTACCATCGTGCTCGTAGGTCGTACCATCGTGCTCGTAGGTCGTACCATCGTGCTCGTAGGTCGTACCATCGTGCTCGTAGGTCGTACCATCGTGCTCGTAGGTCGTACCATCGTGCTCGTAGGTCGTACCATCGTGCTCGTAGGTCGTACCATCGTGCTCGTAGGTCGTACCATCGTGCTCGTAGGTCGTACCATCGTGCTCGTAGGTCGTACCATCGTGCTCGTAGGTCGTACCATCGTGCTCGTAGGTCGTACCATCGTGCTCGTAGGTCGTACCATCGTGCTCGTAGGTCGTACCATCGTGCTCGTAGGTCGTACCATCGTGCTCGTAGGTCGTACCATCGTGCTCGTAGGTCGTACCATCGTGCTCGTAGGTCGTACCATCGTGCTCGTAGGTCGTACCATCGTGCTCGTAGGTCGTACCATCGTGCTCGTAGGTCGTACCATCGTGCTCGTAGGTCGTACCATCGTGCTCGTAGGTCGTACCATCGTGCTCGTAGGTCGTACCATCGTGCTCGTAGGTCGTACCATCGTGCTCGTAGGTCGTACCATCGTGCTCGTAGGTCGTACCATCGTGCTCGTAGGTCGTACCATCGTGCTCGTAGGTCGTACCATCGTGCTCGTAGGTCGTACCATCGTGCTCGTAGGTCGTACCATCGTGCTCGTAGGTCGTACCATCGTGCTCGTAGGTCGTACCATCGTGCTCGTAGGTCGTACCATCGTGCTCGTAGGTCGTACCATCGTGCTCGTAGGTCGTACCATCGTGCTCGTAGGTCGTACCATCGTGCTCGTAGGTCGTACCATCGTGCTCGTAGGTCGTACCATCGTGCTCGTAGGTCGTACCATCGTGCTCGTAGGTCGTACCATCGTGCTCGTAGGTCGTACCATCGTGCTCGTAGGTCGTACCATCGTGCTCGTAGGTCGTACCATCGTGCTCGTAGGTCGTACCATCGTGCTCGTAGGTCGTACCATCGTGCTCGTAGGTCGTACCATCGTGCTCGTAGGTCGTACCATCGTGCTCGTAGGTCGTACCATCGTGCTCGTAGGTCGTACCATCGTGCTCGTAGGTCGTACCATCGTGCTCGTAGGTCGTACCATCGTGCTCGTAGGTCGTACCATCGTGCTCGTAGGTCGTACCATCGTGCTCGTAGGTCGTACCATCGTGCTCGTAGGTCGTACCATCGTGCTCGTAGGTCGTACCATCGTGCTCGTAGGTCGTACCATCGTGCTCGTAGGTCGTACCATCGTGCTCGTAGGTCGTACCATCGTGCTCGTAGGTCGTACCATCGTGCTCGTAGGTCGTACCATCGTGCTCGTAGGTCGTACCATCGTGCTCGTAGGTCGTACCATCGTGCTCGTAGGTCGTACCATCGTGCTCGTAGGTCGTACCATCGTGCTCGTAGGTCGTACCATCGTGCTCGTAGGTCGTACCATCGTGCTCGTAGGTCGTACCATCGTGCTCGTAGGTCGTACCATCGTGCTCGTAGGTCGTACCATCGTGCTCGTAGGTCGTACCATCGTGCTCGTAGGTCGTACCATCGTGCTCGTAGGTCGTACCATCGTGCTCGTAGGTCGTACCATCGTGCTCGTAGGTCGTACCATCGTGCTCGTAGGTCGTACCATCGTGCTCGTAGGTCGTACCATCGTGCTCGTAGGTCGTACCATCGTGCTCGTAGGTCGTACCATCGTGCTCGTAGGTCGTACCATCGTGCTCGTAGGTCGTACCATCGTGCTCGTAGGTCGTACCATCGTGCTCGTAGGTCGTACCATCGTGCTCGTAGGTCGTACCATCGTGCTCGTAGGTCGTACCATCGTGCTCGTAGGTCGTACCATCGTGCTCGTAGGTCGTACCATCGTGCTCGTAGGTCGTACCATCGTGCTCGTAGGTCGTACCATCGTGCTCGTAGGTCGTACCATCGTGCTCGTAGGTCGTACCATCGTGCTCGTAGGTCGTACCATCGTGCTCGTAGGTCGTACCATCGTGCTCGTAGGTCGTACCATCGTGCTCGTAGGTCGTACCATCGTGCTCGTAGGTCGTACCATCGTGCTCGTAGGTCGTACCATCGTGCTCGTAGGTCGTACCATCGTGCTCGTAGGTCGTACCATCGTGCTCGTAGGTCGTACCATCGTGCTCGTAGGTCGTACCATCGTGCTCGTAGGTCGTACCATCGTGCTCGTAGGTCGTACCATCGTGCTCGTAGGTCGTACCATCGTGCTCGTAGGTCGTACCATCGTGCTCGTAGGTCGTACCATCGTGCTCGTAGGTCGTACCATCGTGCTCGTAGGTCGTACCATCGTGCTCGTAGGTCGTACCATCGTGCTCGTGGGTCGTACCGTCGTGCTCATAGGTCGCACCATCGTGCTCATAGATCGTACCGTCGTGCTCGTAGATCGTACCGTCGTACTCATAGGTCGTACCATCGTGCTCGTAGGTCGTACCATCGTGCTCGTAGGTGGTATTATCGTGGTCAATGCGTCTTGATATATTCAGAGAAGAATCTCGCTTGAAATTATCATTGTAGAAGTACATAGTTAAGTGAGGAAGTCGTATCCATCCATACAGATGCTGAGCAGATTAGAGCCACAGGATGTATAATGGTCCCAGTGAAGTCAACAAGGACTATATTGGTCGCTTCCCTACACACACTGTCGGCCTATTGGTTCTGTAACTGCAATACAGATGTAGTCCTAAAGCCATAGCTAACAAACCTGTCAATAGACTAATAGCCTTGTCTGTGGCTGGAGGCGCCAGGAAGATGCTGGAATATTGGTTGCAAAATCTTTGTGAATCTACAGCAAGCAGACTTGCTGCAAGGCTGGAAACAGATGTGCCGGAATGCTGTATATCGTGTTGACCTTTGGAGGTGACCCGTGTGACCCTGTAAAAAGCTTCAGTGATTTATATTCCACAATGGTGAACGAATGCCAAGTTTTAGACCTGTAGACGTGACCTATTTGGCATTGTCAAGAGGGAGAGACGAAGAATGGTATCAGCTTTATATTCTGCTCAGAATGTAATGAACTTCTGTATATAAAGGAATGTGAAACACAGAGGTACATCGTTAGAGTGGCCTGGCAATATGATGTCCAAGAAACAGAATTTCAGTGGATTTCACTCAGTATAATCATAGATTTTTAACCCTTTAGTAACGCGAATCCAGTGTGTAGATGAATTGACTTTCACTTCAGTATGGCCTACAGCCTGGGTCTGTCGCTATGACTGACGACGAAACCTGCTGGCCTGCCATTTTTCTGGGTAACTTTGAAACGAGTAGTAGGAACGTGGGCTGAGATTTAAACGGACTGGGAAACGTAATTCCAGTATGCCTTTTATTCCGAAGGTTTAGTTTTGGCCTGGAAAATAAATGCTTTTGTACCCACACAGACACTCACAAACACGCACGCACACACATACACACACACACACACACACACACACACACACACACACACACACACACACACACACACACATGTAAGTCATCGACGAGTTTTGGACTGGAAAATGACATAGTGCAGCCGAACAGTAGTGGGTGGAGGAGGAAGATGATTTACTGGTTAAAAGACTACTCGAGACTACACACAGGCCAGAGGCAGAACATATGGGAGGAGTGAGTCATGAAGGATTAATGAGGCTTCAGGAAGTACTCATGTTGGTTGAGAACCTGTCGTGCTCGTGGTTGGCGGCGTCGTGCACGAGGGATGATAACCCAGTACTCCTCAGCTAACAATGATCTGACGTCTATGTGTAAGTTATTAAGTTCAACAGCGACGATGACCCGGCCAGAGGGATGACCTCCGTGACCCCGACCCTGATTGGCACCTGCTGCAGCCCACGAGATGAGACTTTCCACACGACACATACACAACTTTGTAGCATCAAATTCACATGAGGATTTTCTCGGTATATTCCCTCATGTTCATCTTGTGGGAGTGCAGCTTGATGTGTGGTAATCAGGTGACTGTGAGAGTGTACGGGATTAATAGCAGCTATTTACATTCTTGTTTGTGTCTGTTTGTTTTTTCTATGTGTGTATGCTTGTGTGTATATGTGCGTTTCTCTCTCTCTGTGTCAGTATGTAATTGCACGTGTTTTAGAACGTATATGTGCGTGTGTGTGTTTGTGTGTGGAGGAAGGCAGTGCACCCCAGCAAGGAAGGTGTGAGGGAGAACACGTAACACAATGTAGGTTATATACCCTTGGTACGGTAGGTGTCCTCGGGTACCACTCATAACAAGTCTGGAATCACCTCACTTCCCCACCACAACCTCACCATACTTATCATGAGACAGGAATCCCCTCACATCCTACCACAACCTCACCATACTTATCATGAGACAGGAATCCCCTCACATCCTACCACAACCTCACCATACTTATCATGAGACAGGAATCCCCTCACATCCTACCACAACCTCGCCACACTTATCATGAGACAGGAATCCCCTCACATCCTACCACAACCTCGCCACACTTACAAGTTTTTCATCTCATTTTACTACACATTGAGGTCCATAATTTAACCCGGCCTCATGTCTCTCATGATCAACAAACTGTCCAGCTAATCTGCCTCACTATGTCCCATGGCACAGGTAGACCTCCCACCCCACCTCTGCAAGGTAAATTTTCTTTGCTCTACAGTTGTTCACTTTCTCCACCATGTTAATCATTTGTTCACCCATTATTCTGCATGTGCTTCCCGCATGCACCGGCACGGCAATGATGGCAGTATGTTTCCAATATGATCTAGCACGACAATATGGCAATATCTTATATTCTGACCACATTCTCAGTGGAAGAGCGTAAACCACCGTAAGTCTGGTTCATATGATTTTCTCTTGTGTCGTGATTCATATAGAATTACTGATGAAAAATATACATATTCCCCCGTGATGATGCTTCAGTCAAGTTCTTAGAACATTTGCTTAACTTCTTGAAGTCTGGAGGTTTTGGGGAAAGATATGGGATCTAAAGCAAGTATGTTGTCTCATGCTTGCTAGACTATTTATTGTCATATAATTAGTTTTATCTTAATTAGTCTTATTTCATAATTTGATATAAATGTTGCCCGTAATTCTGATATTCCTGTACCTCTAATATCAGTTTTCAACACTGGTGACACATCTTGTCACAACACACTGTTAAACTTTGCCGATTAAGCATACAAATATCTCGCATCTGTTTGTTTCCTTCCTTTGAATATTATCTTTTCCTTTAATGTGATTCATTTCCATAGATCACATTCTCTCTCTCTCTCTCTCTCTCTCTCTCTCTCTCTCTCTCTCTCTCTCTCTCTCTCTCTCTCTCTCTCTCTCTCCCCTTCAGTTCACGGGTGCCTAATGAACGTAACCAGATAGCTTGTCAGGGGGTAGGTCAGGACTTGGCTCATCGGACTTGCCCATAAAACATGATGGAGAGTCGTGGTTGTCCCCAGCGTTGTGTACAGACGCATTTGTACACGGCAGTGACCCTTACCCACGGGTGCCAGGTTGGTGTAGGCTCTGGCTATGGTACATAAGGATATCTGTATGCATACAGGTACAGGCCAGGCGGTTCTATGTCACGGGTACGGGAAGGAGGGGTTGTGGACGGAACCAAAGAGAAGCTATAAATTCTGATTAAAACCCGACGGTACAACCCTTGGTATGATGACCCGGCCTTCCACCAAACCAGGGGCATCATACATACGTATATATATATATATATATATATATATATATATATATATATATATATATATATATATATATATATATATATATATATATATATATGATGTGAATGTTTCTATGGTCTTTGTACATGATATTTGTGAGAGTTTCTCTTGCTACATGATCGCGCGCCGGCGTCAGTGCTCATCTTTGCCCACACACACACACACCAGCTTGATAGAATCCTTACCAACTTAATGGTGTGGATGGAGGCGTCATCACCATACAAAGCGTTAATATCACGACGGAGACAACTGTTAACACTCTAATACGGAGAGCTAATGGCTCAGCAGCTTCACAACTCGTTCATACAAGGATACAAGTATAACCATTAGGTATGAAGGTCAGGTCTTAAACCAGGTCATCATGCGCGAGGATCATACCGTCGTGCTCAAGGATCATATTGTCCTGCTCAAGGGTCGTACCGTCGCACTTAAGGTTCGTGCTCAAGGATCGTACTGTTCTGCTCAAGAATCGTACCATAATACACCAAGATCATACCGTCGTGCTGGGGGTGTTAAGGTACCAGTAAGAATGTTCATTCTACATTGTAAACATCTCAGTAAGCGTCGTGATGAGAGGAAGAGGAAAATATTTTCATGTCTTGGTAGGATTACACGTAGAGTACCTGGTGATGATCTGATGGTAATGTGTAGCATGTGTTTGGGTACAAGTGTCTGTGTAGCATGGAAGACAAGAGACATCTGGGTTCGTTCTTAGTGCCAGAAAAGTTCATCTATTTCTCTGCAGTTTCGTGACGAGACACACACACACACACACACACACACACACACACACACACACACACACACACACACACACACACACACACACACACACACACACAATAATGATAAAAAAAAGATTTCCCTTGCATACCTTCTAAGAGTTTGTGTCTCCATGACTGTCACTATGAGAGTCCAAATTACCCTTGTCGGTGTTTTCATACCTGCGATCCCAGACTATTAGCTCTGTATCATTTCTGAGTGAGGAGTGCATATCTTACTGATTAATGATGTACCGCCATGAATGTTCCTTCACTGTCATTACGATGAGGATGTTTTACACTCATGGGACGCCATCTCTTGAGCCATCTCTTCCATTGAATCACTGTAAACAAACTAGCAGACTCGGCCCCTCTGAGTCCTAGTTTCGTAATTGCTACGGAGGATGGGGATAAGGACCGGCGGAATAGCATAGTACAGTGGTATAATCATTCACCCCCGCCATTTTTCCTCTTCATACTTTCCACATTGCTGACACGTCCGCTCCGCTCAACAACAACATATGTTTCGTAAAATGTATCACCTCAGCATTCACGAATTTTGAACCTGCTAAGAAAATGGATGAATCACTGGCAACTGTGTATGGGGTTAGTCATCGTGCATTCGGCAGCTTCCTCAGCGTGTGTACAAACTGTACAACGTCAGAGGCTGGTAGAAAGATCTGGATCTTAAGGCAGGAATAAGAGGTGGCTACTTCGATGGACGGAAGATTATCTTAGTGGAAGGTAATAGAGGACGCACGTCAGGGAGGGAGGCTTCTCGAAATGGGATGAGGTCAGCAGTGGCGTGCCGCATGGGTCTATCTCATCGTTCATGAAGCCGGAACTAGAATATGTGTCTCAAGTGTGGTTGAAGAAGCCGATAGAACTAAACAGGGAGGATCTAGAGGAGTTCAACAAGGATGGTACAAGAATGAATAAAGCTGAGTTACTGGATCAAGTTAGAGTCCTTAAACATGGGATAAGATGAGTAAAGAGTGACTTGATCATAGCTCTTAAGTTTTAAGCCAAATTGATGATGTCAACAATGAATAGTTCTTCGAAAGATGCAAAGAGAGAACAGTCACAAGGAGAGAACAGTCACAAGGAGACAACAGTCACAAGGAGAGAACAGTCAGAGGCCATAATGTAGTACTGAAGAAAGAGACTCGTAAGAAGAGATGTAAAGAAGTACTTTTATACAAGAGTATTAGAGTGGTGGATGAATGGTATATACTGAATGATGAAATAATGAATGCAGACTTCATACGGAAATTTAAAACGTTGTATGAAAGTACAAAAAATGAACGAGATGAGTTCCTATGAGTGTAAAACTCCCTTCCCCTACTGTACAAAAAAGTCATTGCACATGTAGACTATCTAATCCGAAATTTTGCCGTGTTTGTCTGTTCCATTTAGTGTCGTGCGCCCAGTTAGTGTATGTAATTCATGGCATTTGTCGGTCGCGCCTGCCACAGGGTAGAGCGACGTGGTGTCAACATACAATATACTGTGGTAAATGTAACCAGTATCGGCTTAAAAATTCCGCAGTAAAAATGACTCCAAAATTTACATATAAAACGAGGCAATCAGAGCCGAGGAATTACTCTCTAATGAAAATTGTTGCTCAAATATCTATATGATTTAGTTGTTCGATTGTGTTTTTTTCTATAACGGTATCACACAATATTCTACACTGATGTAATGTATCGAGAACATATGAAAGTAAAATCGAGCGTCAGAAAAACTGAAAATGATTTTTCGGCACGAGCTTTGAAATGCTATCAAACCTGAAACATGAACCAGGAAATTCATCAGATGTGTATGATGATGGTGAGGACCATGTACTCTGAGTATGATGATGGTGAGGACCATGTACTCTGAGTATGATGATGGTGAGGACCATGTACTCTGAGTATGATGATGGTGAGGACCATGTACTCTGAGTATGATGATGGTGAGGACCATGTATTCTGAGTATGATGATGGTGAGGACCATGTACTCTGAGTATGATGATGGTGAGGACCATGTACTCTGAGTATGATGATGGTGAGGACCATGTACTCTGAGACGAGAAGTGTCTGGTACAACACTTAAGTCTGTTTGTATTTGTTTATGTTCCTCTGGCCAGAGTCGTACTTTCCATTCGTGAGTCAACGTGAGTGAGTGTGGGATGTGGACGAATATGAGAAAGAAGTATCTTTAACGCAATAGGTATGAAACTGATCAGTTGCCTGCGAGATTCTCGGCTCTACTGCCTTGATAAACTAACTTTATGTGGAACCTTATTGTCCTGTGACAATGTTTTCCTTATGTATCCAGCCTTGATATCATATTCTCTTTCAAGATCTACAATTCAGCTCTTTTAAATTAATAACTTTTTTAAAGTAAGTGACCCGGCCAAGATACAAAACGCGTAGGCCAAAACCTGGCCAAGAACAGGGAGTGTAGGGCAATACCTGGCCAAGATTAAGGAATATGTTTATGTGTGTGTGTGGGGGGGGTGGGCTGTATTTTCTGTCTAGTACTAATATGGGTTTAGTGAAGGAATGCAACAAGAATGATAATTCAATAATCAGAAAACTATGACAAAAATCGTGGTATACACATCACTATTCCTCTAGTCATGTTTATCATCGTGTGATCATCATAATGTTATTGATGACAACCGTATCTTTATGTCATGGTAAACATTTAGGTTCAGTCTACACTGTAAACTTTGGGTGATGAATGAGACTCCAGACATCGTTTGACGAGTGAGGAAGCTGCCAGAGTTGTGCAGGTCGACCACCAAACACCAGGTCACCATCACTTCCACTTGCTCTATCCTGAACAATAGACACAGCTTACGTGCATCGCTCTTCTCTAACGACGCCATCAGCATATAGAGAGTGCTTACCATCCCTGGTCAGGTCAGTGCTTGGCCTGATGGAGGCGCGAGAGCCATGCCCCGTGGCCTTACTGTCTCGTTTCCAAGCTGGATTCTATCAAGCCTGAAGTTGATTTGTTCATTCAATCATTTTTGTTGTATGTACCTAACCTCGTTCTAGCCATACGTGTTCATCTGGTGAGGGGATTAGTATGGTCAAAATGATTATTGCACAAGCTAGAAGATCTCTCTCTCTCTCTCTCTCTCTCTCTCTCTCTCTCTCTCTCTCTCTCTCTCTCTCTCTCTCTCTCTCTCTCTCTCTCTCACACTTACGCAACGTTTTTTATGAAAGGAGTTTTATGTTTATGGTCTTGTCTTTACTGCCTGGGCGTGGCATTGTGGGTTGGTTCCCCGCCAGCTGACGGACCCTCCTGGCCGGCCCTCACACACTCACCACTCCTGACTCACTGACTCACCCTCCCAACACCTGAGCACTCACCACTCCTGACTCACTGACTCACCCTCCCAACACCTGAGCACTCACATGTTGGTTATTGTAGGGATCTTCCTCTCCTCTTGGATACTGGGTGGATGTTCCTCTCTTGCTGAGTATTACTGATCTAGATTACTGTGTAACAAGGTCATAACGGTGTGGCATCATCTGTGACGTTGTGGTCGTATCTGTGACGTCATAGTCGTATCTCGTGAACGCTCTCCGTCTGTCGTTCTGAGGCGCCTGCACTTCACTCATCATGTTCGAACAGCTGGTTGTGTGAGTATGAACACGGTCTCACTGATCATGTTCGAACAGCTGGTTGTGTGAGTATGAACACGGTCTCACTGATCATGTTCGAACAGCTGGTTGTGTGAGTATGAACACGGTCTCACTGATCATGTTCGAACAGCTGGTTGTGTGAGTATGAACACGGTCTCACTGATCATGTTCGAACAGCTGGTTGTGTGAGTATGAACACGGTCTCACTGATCATGTTCGAACAGCTGGTTGTGTGAGTATGAACACGGGCGAGAAAATGATGATCTGTTGACTCCGACCAAACCATTGCTGAGACTGACAACGTGAAGATGCTGACGCTGAGAAAGTTCTGAGAGTGACGAAGAGAGAATGTTGACCATGACAAACACGGTGCTGACTCTGAGAAAAACTGCTGACACTGATAGAGAAGAAATGGTTAACGATGGCCAGAACATCAACTGTGCGTAATGACTGAGGCAGATAACACTGGGACAATATAAGCATGTCACCTCTTGCACTGATGGTTGATTTCCTCGTGCGCATTGACAGGTTAGTCCACCTTATGGTCACTGACGCATCTTCAGAATCCACAATATCCATTTTCTTTCTTTTCTCTTAATATCTTCTAACTCCAGTCTTGCCCTGCGTCACCATGCTACTCTTACTTTTAAACCTATTAAAGGAAACTTCCTTCCTCTGCCACAGTCTTATCTTGCCGTCCAAGGCTCTGGCCCCACACTGCTGGCCTCCCATGATAACCAAACGACCATTGAAATTTCTTCAGCAAGTGAGTCTCGTGTTTACTGTTGGCTCCTGGTGGTGTGCAGGAGGCTGGATGATCTTGGTGGTGTGCAGGAGGCTGGATGATCTTGGTGGTGTGCAGGAGGCTGGATGATCGTGGTGGTGTGCAGGAGGCTGGATGATCGTGGTGGTGTGCAGGAGGCTGGATGATCGTGGTGGTGTGCAGGAGGCTGGATGATCGTGGTGGTGTGCAGGAGGCTGGATGATCTTGGTGGTGTGCAGGAGGCTGTAGCATGTGGTAGAGGAAGACCATATACACCAGGACTGTACATATAGATATGCTCCTCGTGATGCTCTCTTTTATTTGCATACATAAAAGCAAAATCTTTTCCCTTGCTTTATTGGTAATATGTTGGGTAAATACTTGTGTCCCGGGAAAACTGCTTTTGTGGCCATGGTTTTAACGTCAAATCTGAAAAACTAATATGATATACATATATATATATATATATATATATATATATATATATATATATATATATATATATATATATATATATATATATAGATATAGATATATAGGTAATTATATCTTTATGTTATGTACTAGATGTCATTTTGAAGAACAACATAATCATGTCAATATTCACATGAAAAATGAGACATTGCGAACGGTTCAGCAGTTTGCCCCGAGATCGTTCGGACAACGGTGGAGAGGCACAGGTCCGTCACGGTGGGTTGTCCTGATGGTTATTGGATCGGTTCTGAATCAGCAAATGCGGGAGTTTTCCGATTGAATGATAATGAACTTGTTGTCGTGGACAATGTGCGTCCCTCACTCTGGAAATAGAGAAAAAAATATTGATGTTGATTATCAGTAAAGGCCTTGGATGCATGTTGATTATCGTAAGTGTTGATAACTACATGAAACACTGTCAGCAGATGGAGCCACAAACCACTGAACTTGGTCCTACCAGGCGACCAGAAGTTCCTGCTGAACAGCCATCCACCACATCACCTGTTCTGGGTGATGATGGTCGGTCCTGGAACTGTGCACCTGCCCTTGGTGATGGTGTAGTCCAACCCGAACTATGGAGGAGGAAAAACTTTGTCTTTACATATATGTATATGTATATATTTAAGTAAGTCATGCAGGAATCACTACGGTAATTTTCTCCGTAACTTCAACATTTCTAGCAAGGCTGGTTTATGTTTCAACAGCCTGAAACAGAAACACAGCTCTTAACATAGAGGAAAAGAATGTGCGAAACTTTTAGGGAAAAGTTTGAAAACATGATATCTGGATCCGGTCCTACTTGGTGATTCCTCTTCAGCCGAACCAAGTTAAACGTAAGGCGGTCGGTACGTGCCTGGAGGCTACGTGAGGAGGATTTACCCTGTACGTTGTTCCAGATGGATTTACGACGTCCTGTGTCCATCTCTTGTTGAATGTTTGAACTGATGAATACTGGCGTTACTTGACTTCAGTGTAGAGCATTACTGTGTAACATTAATAATGTCACTTTTAGATTTGTATTGTTACTAAACCCTTAATTCCAGGCGTGTGTGGTGTCGTAACTTATAAATTATATACCTAGTATGAAGTTGGCGCCATCTACCGTTAATGTAGTTAAGTGATGCGATGACCTACGTCAGACTGGTCGTTCAACAACCTGTAGTAAATTCCCTTGTGTTACGTTATATATTTGGTAGTGAAAGTATATGTACAAATAAGTGAAAAAATAAGTAAATGATACACTTACCAGTGGAAATGTACACGGCAACGAAAAATGTACTTAGTACAGTTGCGAAACTGGAGTTGACAGTTCCAATAATGATGCAATCGATCGTTTGTATACAGTGTAATCACTCATTACGTCGACCGTGTGATTCCCTGGCCAGAATGCACATATATGTAGGTAATGAGACGTGATGGATGGCTTTTAAACTCACACATTAAGACCAGCTGCTGGGTAAAGAGAGAGAGAGAAATGTTGAATCATTCTTCCATCTGTTGCTGAATCACATTGCCAGTGGGGAAGCTTACAACCTGCGATGTCATGCATGTACGTTTGTGTATGTGTCTGTACTTCTTTTATGTGTTTTTATGTGAATGTGTAAGTGGGACTGTGTGATTGCTGATGTGTTTAGAGCCGGTAGAGCACTTAACACTTAGAATCCATGTTGGGTCCGTGTTCCTTGAATGACATCATAACACATAAAGTCATCCAGCGTCGTACTCACCGTGAGTCGCCATACTCATACATCACCTTCCCATGACTCAGCTCAGAGCGTCGAGTTCTGTGACAATAAGATCCAGTGAACGCTCGCCTGCACTGTATAATTGGGAGTCATAATCATCATTTGGAGTGAAAAGGAGCTCATCAAGTAGGCTATTCATCACTACTGAAGACTCGTGCTTGTAGCCAACAGAAGCTTCTAATTCTCTCCGGCAGAGAGACCTTCTCAAATGGTATTCAGAAGGCTTAAATTTATCTACCTCTCCCTGCCTGCTGACTCAGGCCCTCTGTGTCCACTCACAGTTCTTCTTTTCTTTATTTCCGTCGACAGGAGGATGATGTTGCCATGCACATTAACTCTGGCTCAAACACCAAGTTTGTTGGAACATAGATATACATAAGTCTTGATATTATCACTGCATAAACTCACCTTTAATCCAAGTTTCGAATAAATGTAAATCACTTCCTGTGTAAATCACGTATGTATGTAAATCAATGCCTAGGTTGAAGACTCAATTTTTTTCTGGTTCACTTCAAGGTTTGTATGACATATGAGGCAGAAAATGCTGGTAGAAACTTATGATGATGTAAGAGGCAAGTGTTGTGTCTCCGTAACAACCTGGTTAACAATTCATCCACAAGTTGTGTGGTGCGATGCGTCCAGCCCACCCGAGACGTCCTACCATCACGCCTCAGCTGCCGAGCATGGAGCAAGTTGTGAGTGTATGTTTACACGCAAACACTTGTACTATATATATATATATATATATATATATATATATATATATATATATATATATATATATATATATATATATATATATGTATATATGATAAAGAAATAAAGAAAGATGAACCCAGTCACCGATGCAAACACTTCAACGTGTAAGGGAATTTCTCTTTCTCCCGTTGATGGCTTTTGCGTCCCACTCACAATGTTGTAACACTTAGAGGTCTTCCACACAACCTCACTACACACAGTTCTTTCATTTTGATTATGTTTAGTTTCTAAATCTTCCATGTTGGTTTTCTCTGTCTCCTGTTATTAATACTTTGTGTATAATTGCATAATATAAGCGACTCTGATTTACAGGCTCCCGTAACATAGTGGTTAGCATTGTTAACCATGAATTCACGTACGGGTCTGGCCGAGTTCGATTCTTATGGGTGGTAGTTGGTCCACAGTAAACCCAGCTGTTCATCCTCCCCTCGAGGCTGACCTGTATACCTTACCCTATTTAAAAAAGTAATGACGTGGACATGTGTTGGCCGTACCGTCTGAGTTACCCTAATTAATGATATATTCAGAATATGAGGAAGACTTCATCACGGGCTGGTGTCGACACCAGTGCTGACGCGGGACAATGTGAGCTAAGAAACAAGCAGCTTCATCTTGATGACGTGCAAAACCATCCTACTGCAGGTGTCGGGAAAAATATATTTCAGTTTAATTTTTTTTTCTTTATTTTTCACGTGACAAAAGAGAGACAATCACAAGTATCAGAATATAGAGTTATACTGCTGATGTGAGCCATGTAGTCCAGCTGAGTCTGTTTTGCTCTATAAGACGGAAGAAATCTAATTTCTATAGACGACAGATTTCAATAATCTCTTCGTATGAAAAGCTCCAGGTTGCATACAAAGGCAGAAATGCAGCAGGAGGGAGTGCCATTCACTTGTGGTGTGAAGAATAAAGATGAAAGAGTTCTAGCGCGCGTATCTGTGACGAGCCACAGTGCGTGGCGAACACACGACTGATTCTGATATTCTACCACAAAAAGACTGCGGGTTTATTGTGCGCCCTAACCCGCGGTGTGGGCGGTGGTGGGTCTGGGATAAAGCATGATGCACTGTACCCAAGCTTCGATCAGGAGGTAAGTGACAGGTTGAGGTAAGAGAAGGCGCTGTATGACGGCTCTGGAGGAAATAGAGATTGGGAGAGAGAAGATGATTCACTCAGGAAGCAAAGTCTGGATTTTGTGCAGAAGAAGATGGTGGAAAACCCCTCACATACACGGCAGCATCAGTCCACATCAAGACGAACTCGATATCTGGAAGGTTTCAGCAGTTACGGAAGGAGAAGCTGCTAACAGTAGAGTCGAGAGGATTAGAGGAAACAATATTGACACAAAGCTTCTAGAAGTATTGTTAGTATGTTCAAGAATGTTTAGGTACCTGGAGAGATTGTGGCTAATGATTACTTTAGAATACTGACAATCATGAACTATACTTCTATGTTATGGAAAGCAAGAGTTGACTATAAGTCCAAGATAGCATCCCTCCCTCCGTCTCCCACCAACGTCTCAGCCTCCGTCTCAGACCAACATCCCAGCCTCCGACTCTCATCATACAGTATGACAGGAGAACCATAGTGTACTGATGACTACTACTTGCTTGGTGAACTGGGTCACTTTGTAGGTACGACGTAACTGGAGCACCGTGGAAAATCGTTCATATATCTTACGAAAATTCAGGTTACTTTACTGATGTTATCCGTTGTCTTCTCTCCACCTGTGAGTTGCCAAGATGTGTTCCCTGTCAGTTCATGGGTCGCATATCTTATGATTGTGAGAGATGACCTCCGCTACCCATTATCCAGCTGACTCGCACAGACCAGAGTACCTCAATGGAAGCTGAAACTCGACCTGTGAGCCTCCCTAAGAGCAGAGTTCTCGTGTTACTTGCTGTTGTATAAGTGAGGCCCAGTCCTCTTGCTACGTGCGGTACACATTGAATTTTGGCTTCATAGAAGACCTAAGTCAGGCGGACATTTCTGTGGTCTGGAGTACAAAGGTAATGTATAGGAAAGATGTATACTGAAGACCTGGCCACTCTCGGGATCACGTATGTAGGATGTCTTGACGTCTGCTGGCCTTGTCTGCCTCAGGCGTCAGGACTCGGGATGACAAGTACACTTCTTTGTTATGAGCGAGTCTCTCTCTCTCTCTCTCTCTCTCTCTCTCTCTCTCTCTCTCTCTCTCTCTCTCTCTCTCTCTCTCTCTCTCTCTCTCTCTCGGCACCATCTCACTGTCTCCTTCTCTCCTTGTCTCTATTTCCCTTGTCTCCCTCCCTGCTTCCCATAGCCAGGATGTACCTTCCGTCTTAATTCACTCCCTTGGGTTTCCTCCAGGTCCTCCTCCCGTCCCTCACAAGTTCCCGAATAGGTTTTATCAGGAAGGTTGACGAGCGGCATCTCTGGTATCAGGCCCGCGTCAGATGAGAGAGCTAGATAACACAGTCGACTCCGCCACCTGAATGGCTTAGGCAACCGCCTTTACCAAACCTTCATGTCTTTACTTGCCGTAGAAATAGTAACATATTTTAGTTAGTATATCATTATGATATATCAAAAATGTATTTGTATCATTATATATATATATATATATATATATATATATATATATATATATATATATATATATATATATATATATATATATATATATATGTATGTATGTATGCATATATCATCAAATAGTTCTGAGATCAATTTGATTTTGTGTAACGAGTTATTTTATTTGTTGAGAAGTTGCAGTGACCTGCTACTGATTGGAGTACACCAGTTTTCTTCTCTGGGTTCTTAATGATAACAGTATTCTGTATCTCACTTGACGTTAGTTTTACCATACATCTTACGTCTGTAAGTAGACGTTTGTCCTACGTTACCTCACGCAGCTGGAAATTAGTTACCAGCGATGACTGAAGGAAAACATCGTTACTGAAGATAGACCACAGCCTTCGTGCATTTCTGTCTCAGTAGAATGAAATTATTATTTTTCAGAGTTGCTGTAAGTAACGTCTGTTTTGTTACAGGTGTACAAAACCATCCATGTCCATGGCGTCACTGCCTCTGTTACAGTGTTCATGGAGGCAGGACGATATCCTACCAGGAGAGTGTTAGTGCCTCCCGTATCATTGTTGGTGATGGTGTGTCCAATACTATTACACACACAAGATAGGCTCCTCTGATCTGACGGCTCACGAAGTGTTAGTGACGCTCAGCACTTGCTGCCTGTCATCTGCTCAACACCAAGTTTTGTCCTTAGGATTCATCATGGTGTTTAATATTCCTCTTTTGATACTGAATTATCAGTGGATAGACTCGTTATATGTGACGAAACATAACTTATGTGAGACTTGCTGATATCAGACCTGAGTTTGGCTGCCACACGAACCATACCAAGGACCCGACCTGTGTGGGCTGAGGCCACAGGCGTGATGTGAGATCCTTCGTTTGCAACTGTCAGTTTTGAAATCGGAACACGTCCATATGTGGTCGGGACCAGTGATATCTGCTGGCCTTCAATAGCTTGGTTGTGTGTGGGTGTGGGTATATGGACTGAGCTACGTGGCATACATACAGCTCCAGGTTTTCTGTTGACAGAGGGCATTTTACTGATGGAGGACTGCGCCACTTCAGTACCAGATCGCTATAGCCTATCATAGTTTTTATTCTATACCTGCGAGAGCTCCGGCAGATGTGCAATCTGTTATAGACCGTAGTTCACTGAGGCATTGCTTTATTGCTAAATCTATCCATGTGTCATAGTGAACGCTGACCTGCAAGCAGTTCACAATGTTTCAAGGATCAGTGTCACATCTTGGGTCCACTCCTAAGTAAACATCATCTTGACTGGTGGCGTCCTCGCAGTTCACGGCAGCTGTACTGGGCCCTGTGTTCCAGGGGATGTCCTGGTGGGCAGCACTTCTGTGCTGGTAGATACACTTCACCTCGTTGTCATGTAACACAACCTTCCATGTTCTTCTTCTGTGATCTTCATTTTCTCATATCAGAGATAGAGAGATAGCGCATGTTTACTTTATGAATAGCTTTATATATATATATATATATATATATATATATATATATATATATATATATATATATATATATATATATATATATATATATATATATGTATATATATATATATATATATATATATATATATATATATATATATATATATATATATATATATATATATATATATATATACTGATGAATCATTGAGTGAAACAATCGTGATAAAGAAATAATTTTGATTTAGTAAGTTGATTTTATGTTTATCATCATTCAACAAATTTATATCAAAAACAGGTGATCATTCTTCAGAATATTTAGTTTGTTCTTGAAATCAATGTTCTAGAATGGTAGAAAACCGCTTAAAGATGTTTCTCAGGTGTGTCCTCACGTTGAGGCCCAGTTGTTATGATTTATTATGTCCGCCACTCACAACACAACCACCAGAACCCAGGTCCTGGCCCACCACCGTACCAACACTCACTCCAAAAAAAACCTCCATCGTTACCCTGCGTTATACAGGTGATGACGGCCGGGCTCGACCTACATGTTCCCGTTTAAAGACGCACCACACCACCCTGTGGGTCCATGTCTTTTAGGTGTAGCCATGCATTAACTTGTGGCCAGCGTCTGTGTGTGTGTGTGTGGCCAGCGTCTGTGTGAGTGTGGCCAGCGTCTGTGTGAGTGTGGCCAGCGTCTGTGTGAGTGTGGCCAGCGTCTGTGTGAGTGTGGCCAGGCAATATAACTTGTGTCCAGCGAGTCAGTGTCTCGTCAAGCCACATAATCAGGATTTTTCTGTCGCTGCTGCGCGAGTCGAGGGTTCTGGTGTTGGTGATGATGTTGTTGATGATGCTAGTGTTGGTGATGATGTTGTTTATGATGCTAGTGTTGGTGATGATGCTGTTGATGATGCTAGTGTTGGTGATGATGTTGTTTATGATGCTGGTGTTGTGAGAGAAAGGCTCTCAGTAATCGTCGTTTGCTGGTGTTGTCTGTGAAAGGGTCTGGATAATGGATATTTACTGGTGTTGTGTTAGAGGCTCTCGCGACTCCTCCGTACCCGGGCCCTAAAATTGCAAGGACCCAGCAGTCAGTACACGAGGAGGAGGAGGAGGAGGACCTGCGGAAACTCCTTTCCACACGACTAACACAAGAAAAACACTTTACCTGCAACGTTCACGGCCTCATTGCTAAACACACTGCGTCAGCCGCTTTGGAAATTACTCGACGAAGGACCTGGACTCTCGAGGGGCAGTTTCTTCTGCTGCAAATGTAATTTATTCTGAGAGAAGTGGTTACTGCGGCTTCGGATTAGTTCTGCGAGCTCTTAGCTTTGTAGCACGTGCATGGGAGCAGGTGAAGAAGATAGAAAAGAAAATCTGATGATCTGCGACGATGTTATCTGCTTAAGGACAGACACAGAAACATATATTCCCAGTCTCTATTGATGGAGAAAGGATAACAATGCAAAGGAGACATGATATGTACATATATATATATATATATATATATATATATATATATATATATATATATATATATATATATATATATATATATATGAGGCTATGTGGCTATCACACTGGGATGTCGACATCCCTTGGTATTAACAGTGGTGCTGAGTTCGTGCTGTGGGCGGGAGCTTCACCAACTGTCACTTCAGGACATTACAATACTGAGGTAACTGAAGCTAAGGTAAGATTGCCTAAGTGGATCTCTCTTGCCCTACTCTATTTCCCGTCTCCTCTTCCATCTCTCCTCCACGATGTCCTTTTCTTATCTTGTTTCTCCTTCTTTTATATCAATTTTATTCTTAATCATACCTATTCCCCTCTTCTTGTTTCCCTCTACCTACCTTATCCAGCTTCCTCCTGTTCTACTCTTGTGTGAACTATTTTTTACCCCTCCAGTATTATACCTCCATTCCCCACATTCTACCCACCTCCCCTCGCATGCTCTACCCACTGATATCACGGTGTGATGCTGGACTTCGCTCAAGCTGGCATTAGTGTATATGTAGTGGAGGAACTCCTGCCCTCCAGACCACACGTGTGTTCGTCATCTGGCGTTTCAGGAATAATCTGTCTTACGTTAATTCTGACCTGAATCCTCACCGCCATCTTATCACGAACATTTTGTTACTTCTCAAACCATGGTATGTGAATGGTTCATTGGCCCCTATAAGTTATATCATGGTCCGGCAGCTGGTAACCATCACCGCCCCAAGATCTCGACCACTGAATATTTCTTGAGGTTTATTGAGCTTCACAGAGAAAATGGAGTGTTCCAACTGCTGGTCATGAAAGTGTCAGTCAGTACGTCTGAATCTGCTTCACTCTAATATCTCAAATCTTTTTGAGATAGATTCCTAAAGCAGTAGATCACCACAATGATGTATCAACTGTTCATAATCCTTTTTCAGAAACGAAACGAATCTCGTACGGAGTCGCTAGATCAAAGTATACTGTTTGTGGCGTTTCTGTTGAATGTTGGGAGTGAACCAACAGATATCGTGATGCATTTTTTTCGGCAGATACGGCTGGAAACACATTGGTATTCTACAGGTGGAGTAAGGCGAACTATACCTATCGTTCCTGTAAAACTAGAAACCTGTTCCTGTCAGTTTATGGCCAGAGCAACTGTCGCCAGCCGTGCGTGATTACAGGTGCCTCATCTTGATGAAAGAAACATTTTACCTTTCCCTCTAACGTTTGGAACAGCAGTACAATAACAACATTCCTTTACCTTTTCCTCCAACACATTTAGGGTAAACACAAACATTTTTTTAAAGAAAACTTTGAAACGTCCAATTTTCTTGTGATAACATTATTATTGACGACTTTTGATCTTCCCAGGTATCAGCGCACAAGGTAGAGGGCTGGACCTGGGGCAGCACCACAATAAGGTATGTTAAACTCTTCAGGAGAGACCTAACCAGTCCTCACTTCTTCACATGTTCTGTGGTGAAGGTTTACCAAGTTCTAGTTCATCTTTGCCTGGTTTACTTTTTCCAGTTTGCCTAATTAGATTCCATATTTTCAGTTTGTCTGATATTAGTTTACCTGATTTTAGGTTACCTGACATTGGATTACTTGGCTTCACTACACCTGATATAGGTTTACCTAGTCTTATTCTATCTGATATTGGTTTACATAGCTCTGCTCTACCTAATATAGGTTTCCTTAATATCAGTCATCGATTTATTTGAATCAACGGGAATTTTCATGTGTTGTCTCCGATGTAAGAAAAATGTTACCAATGTTTTTGATCGAATGAAAATTCCCAAAAACAAATGTGAAATGAAGAGTTAATATATCAGGCAGGTGACCAGACACGCGTCATGCGTTATCATCTATTGTCGAGTGATCCTGAACCACTGCGAGCACTACATGTGGAGACCCTGATCCACTGTATTTCTCTACCCTAGAAATATTTTCCTCTTCGTTATTTCGTACATGAATGTTGTGTGTAATTTTTGGTACAAATTTTCTGCTTCATCAGACGGAAAGGAGACTTTCTCTCCTGCCCAGCCTCAGGGCTTTCCTCCCCAGTGGATCCGTAGTTCATTGTGTGAGGGACAACAGGAGCAGGTGGGGGGGGGCGCGTTCCTCATAACCCCAGTGTCTGGGTACACCACGTCCATCAGTGTGCCTCACAAGCAGACCAATATGCTCACTGGAAAACATTGATAAAGATTTGTCTTGCGCATGATACATGTCCAGATGGTTGTGAACTCAGTGTGGTCATTCGCGGCGCTTAACAAAAGACAAAGTTATCATGGAACCTCCGACTTCATGGCTTTCCTTTGCATGAAGCGATAATTCTCAGATGTTTATATCATTACGAATATTTACACATGTTACTGTAGCTTATATCTGAGATGATGATGATATCTGTACGTAAGTCTCCACGAATCTTTCAAACTCAGCCCTACAGGAAACTGATTCCTCCGGTGATGATGTTGTCATAATAATCTGTAACTCAGTGTATTCTATTTTTGGTCATAAAATCTTAGATATGCGTCTCTGAAAAAAAATCCTTAGCGTTCAGTGACGCGAATACATGATGGAACCCAGCTCGCTACCCTAGGGTGTCCCAATCTGACCTTCTCCAAGGTTACCGAGACAAGGACAGTCCTTGGTGTTAGTGTTGTACAGTGAAGGATACATACAACAGCCAGAGACAGCGGGACAACCAAGCAATTGTGGAAATTAGATGTCTAAACTTCCACATGAATTAGAAATTATATGAGAGAAAGAGACTAAGAAATGAGATAATCATAGTTTTTGAACAAGAAGTAAGGTTGTAAGAGTAAGGCCACATCATGGAGACAAGCGCCCCACCATGGCGCGAAGCAAGAAACAGATCGTAAGATATATCATATATCTTCCTCACGACCTAACCTAACCTAACCTAACCTAATCTAACCTAACCTACTTACCCTCTGGTGTTCTATCTCTTACTCGGTCGTTACGTAAGTTTAGGATCGTAATGTACATCTCCGTCCTCAGTGTCGTAATAACCGCCTCACTACAGCTGCTGGCAGACAAGGATGGTTAGTTAACTTGGCTGGTTGGTTATGTGAACTGTTATACCAATCAACTGTCAAGGTTGTTAAGATAGTCAGCATCAAGTTATAACCAACAGCTGAAAAATCATTAAACACCTCCTGATGATGATGACGTAGCTGTACATACATGATCCCTGAGGTCATGGGTAACTGAAACTATGGAAAAGTAAAGTAATCACGGAAGATTGAAAGTAGGGATTCGGGATGTCATGAGGAAAGACTATTTCGTGAGTTGTAGTGAAGACTTAGTGACGATGGCATGAAGCCTTGGTGACTGATAAGACCTACCAAGTCAGTGACATTAAATATATCTTCATATAACCTAACATCAACTTCCTGATGGTCCGTGTGCCACCTTGTCTCTGGGTCGTGCCTCACTGCAGTCATATGTTGACCTCCTTTCCTTCAGACCTGCAGGAAAAATGTGGAATGTCGACATTGTACATTCTTTATGATTTACTGGGACAAGCAAGCGCACGACAACTTTGCTTCCTTCTTTCAGACGTTCATATCAAAGAACGTTTGAAGTAAAGAATGCTTTTGACTTGAAAATTAGGAATCTTTGATTTTGATTTTTATTACGTAAAATTTCTGGCTGGTATGATGATTTACCGAGCTTCCTCAGTTGTCGTGTTGTGATAACCCTGGGTCTGTTGTTGTCTGAGGCTCACAACCATACTCATATTGTAACTAATGTAACATGTACAATATAATTCATCCATGGATAAGACATTACTTACAGTTTTTCTGTATAAGTTAATATATTGAAGATTATTCTTTGATAAGTGAATATATAGACATCACATATAGTGAAGGCCATGTAAACACGTATTTGTAAGCAGAAATGTGTGTGTCCCATGATGTATTGTCATGTTGATGTTATCTGTTGACTAACATTCTTATCAGCATCATCACCAGGGGATAGTTTGTCTCTCGTCTTCGTAAACAAATTTAATGGAAATAATTCTAGACTATAACACGTCTCTGTGGTAGATACATGAAGCACTTAACACTCTCAGTACAGCAGTTACGCAGGAGCCGGAGATAATACGTGTTGCTCATTAACGACTGAAGCGCACCACAAGTGCAGAGTGGGGTCGTTCGTGGTAAGCCTGAGCCCATCATTATTTACATGTGAGTTGTACCCCAGATACCGTGAGCCTCTGGCGAGGTCTTGTGGTTGGGTCCCCATCTCTGGGGTCTTGTGGTTGGGTCCCCATCTCTGGGTCTGGTTAAGGACAGACAATTAATGGTGGATACAACATGAACCTGGGTATGTGTAACTGGTCGACCAAATTCCAGAATTATGATACTTCCAACACGTGTCCAAAGTTTGTTTACTGTTTCATTTGAAAACGAAATGGCTATTAGAAAATTTAAAATCATCACTGGAATGCCCATTTTGCCTCGCAAAAAGAAATCAAACACGATAAACAATATAATCCAAGGAAACAGCAAGAGTATTATAAATATTTCTGCTCAGTAACGGAGAGGACTCACACTGTTATGTTATAATTAATTAATATGTGTTGTAATTAAGACCAAATGGTCCATGAAATTCTCATTTGGTGCAACATTATTTGGTTTGTTCCAGAACGAAATGCAAGCAATAAGATGCTATAAATCCTGTTAAGGTCAATTTAAGGTGAACGTGTATGTGGTGAGGACTCATAGTCCTGTGTATAAGTGTGCCATACTTTATTGGTTTACACAGCAGTGATGTGTGTACAATACACGGGCGACCTGAATGCATGGAACATAGAAAATAACGGTAATGACAACACTCAAGCTCGCAGGTTCGAATCTTGGTCCACAGGTAACCCAGCTGTTCATCCTCCCTTAAGGGTTGGTCGAGAGTATATATATATATATATATATATATATATATATATATATATATATATATATATATATATATATATATATATATATATATATATATGTGTGTGTGTGTGTGTGTGTGTGTGTGTGTGTGTGTGTGTGTGTATTGCAAGAGGTCACAGTAGTGCGCGTGATCTACTATATGCATATAATCACGAGGAAATTGTAACACGATAAGTTTCCAGCCTGGCAATTTCTACACCAAGAACTTCGACGTGTCCGGCAAATGTTAATTAGCAATGGATATGCAAATAATGAATTTGATACCACTGTGAACAACATGCTAGAGCAACATCTCGTGGCAAACAGACAACATCAAAGTGACACCATCAAAATTTACTACAGAAACACATATACAACATATTAAAAGGAGGAGATAGTTGTGCAAGATGAAATGGCCAGAAACTGCACGACAATTGATGAAGACAAGGATATCAGTCTGATTATATACTACAGCACTGGAAGTCTGAATCGTACCGGTGTGGTCAGTGGGTACCGATGTAATATTGAGGACTGTCAGCTCCACCACATAAACTACACTGAGCCGCCGCCTCTCGCTCCACTTACAAGGTGGAATCAAACATCATCATGAACAAAAGCGGGGAACGTGTTCCAGTGATCGGAGGAGACTACAGATATTAGAAGCCATTCACATTAGAGGGAAAGCACCTGTCATCAACATCCAGACAAACGCGACCACGCCATACAGCTCTGTGATGGCCCGCCAATAAGCACGTAGACCTGACGCCGTTTCAGGACAGGAGGAACACGTCACTGACCCGCCACAAGCTACCGTGTCCAGCATTTCAGGACAGGAGGAATGCGTCACGGACCAACTCGGTCCTAGGTTACGAAGGTCAGAGAGAACCAGACCATCCCGACCTCAACCCTATACCAGGACAATAACAGTCTCGCTTGGCCAAACAGTAGAATTAGTGATGGACTGTCTGTATTCCTACCTCGTTTGATATTGTTCTTCTGTTTCCTCAACTGTAAGTTTTTCTATATTTTTGTTTCCATATTTTGTATCCAGGTTGTAACTCATACTACCCTTCATGATATTGTTAATTTGTATCGCTTGTGGTGTTTTCCTCTACTTTTATGTGCCATACTGTTTTTTGTTTAGTGTGTTTCTTATATGTATTCTGCTTGCGTTTTACATTTCATATTCAAGTTTTGTGACGCAGTTTTTTCTCTTTTTTGTAGATTCCTGATGATGCCTCTATGAAGGCGATAACTTGATAGAAATAAGATTGATGATTTTGGACAATGGTGTCTGAGCATCCACCTAATGGTAGAATGATATTGAGAAAATTAGAGAACATAAGACGATTAATAAATTTGACAAAAATAATAACAATCATTATTGATTGTTATTATTTTTGTTATTATCATTATTATTATTATTATCATCATTATTATATTATAGTTATTATTATTATTATTATTATTATTATTATTATTATTATTTTTATTATTATTATTATTATTATTATTATTATTATTATTAGTAGTAGTAGTAGTAGTAGTAGTAGTAGTAGTATCATCATTATCATCATTATCATCATCTAGATGTCAAAGAAAGAGAGAAAGACATACAGACAGACAGACATAGACATAACCAGACGTTCTCAGACAGCCAGAGAGCCACCAGTTCTCCACTATAGTGACACACACATACCATTATAATGACACACATATAACATTATAATGACACACACACCATTATATATGAAATCTTACGTGTGAGTGTTACCACCATATCTCTGACACTGGAGAACATGATGAAACACCATGACATCCCATGGAAGATCATGAGACAAAGTCTTAGTGTTAAGAACTTCTTTAAGGCAACGTGAGCGTCCTTCCCCCTCACCAGCCCAGCCAGCAGGATATCCTGCTGAGTCCTTCCAGACCCACGAAGTACCTGCTGGAATCCATGTGGTCTTTACCGCACGAACAAATGCATTTCGCTTAACTACTTCTTATTATTATGCAAGTCTCGTGCAGAGGCTCACGCCCACACCTGTGTTTGTTAGCGGCTTTGTAATAGTTATGTAAAGGGAGTAAATTCTTCCAGCACAAGGTACTCATTAAGGAAACCTCTTGTGGCGAGACAACGTAAACCCAATGTTGTATTCCAGAGGTAGTGAAAATTGTTGCCAAACCAGGTCAGGTTCATATAATGAGAGCAGTGAATACTGATAGCATTGTGAATATTAAGATGTTACACACAAACTCTTTGGACACAGAAAAGTGATACAGTGGCCTGTCTTTGGAAAAACTCTGGATTTCTGTGTATCTTGATTATGATGGCATTGTTCCATATGATTTACTGCTTAGCACTAAGGCTAAGATAACTTCCTTCCTGTTGTTACTATCAATGGTTTACGTCATATAATAACCACGTAAAGTTACGATTAGTCAAACAGGAAGGTACAGGAAGCTGCTGCACACAAGGTGATAGTCATCCTACTTCTTGAGTGTGTTTCCAACCATCACTTTATAAAGAAATAAAGTGTTTAAAATTATCACACTAACCTGACACCAGACCATGACCGTCTGGAGAGAGATGAAGGTTACCACCGTCTGTCTACCTTGGTGCACATAGTGGACCTGGAAGACAGTGCCACTCTGGAAGAGAGATAACTGTAGCTGGCAACAGCCAACACATACGAGACGAATATTATTAACTAACGGGGAAAACAAAACTGCAGGGGTCTGGGTGCGAGACAGACATGGGAGGCAATATTGTACCTAAACTGTCACCTGAGTAACAACCTTAGGAGAACCGTAGGGAAGACAAGCTGTCTGCTGGCAAGTATGAGAGGTTAGCTAGAGATGGTCACCATTCCAGGACCTTTTGGCTCCAGCAAAACATGGTGCTCAGCACAGTGCTTTCCCTCTAACACTGTGGGTTAAATACATATTTACTAGAGTAGCGCCAGGGAAAATAAAACCTGGACAACACATCCACATCCAGAGTTATGATAATCATAAATCATATAAACAAGAGATCCACACGAGGAGAAACGGCCACGACCAGTCAGTATATATTCCGACATCTTCCAGAGATTCAAAAATTACACATAGTCACAGCCATGATGATACCTGTCCTGACTTACTCACCTAGACCAATGTTCCTCACCTCCGCACCAAGCATGTTGATGTTACAGAGGATACAAGGTAAGGCTCTACGTTTGGTCACAAATGAAAAATATCTCTCTACTGAAAACACGATTAAAGATGAAACCAGTCGGCTGGTTCATAAGTAAGAGAAGCAATCCAAAAAGTATGGCAGACACTAGAACACAACGACGGTACAAAGTACAGACCATCCAGGAACACTTGTGGTTCCCTGGAGGGCTGGGAGCACCAGGGAGAATCCAGTCATCCACTGCAGTACACAGTGAGCAATGTTTAGCTTACGTCTGCCGGGTCTATAAACATCAGACACCAGAAAACACGTTTCCAGGTAATCAGTCACATCCGTCAAAAGATCTTACACCTTACAACTGTACACACTTCAGTCTTCTCTCTCATTTCAAACTATCCCTTCCACTGCCCCACATCCTCTCTCTTTCCTCTAACCACCTTATCAAAAAAGAAAGGTGAGGGATGGGGGGGATGTCCTTTGTACTGTTGCACCTCTGCTGTTGAAGTCTCGTCTCTTACCGTGCGTGATGCATCACTGTTATCTGCTGACTTGTACTCGCTTCCCTCATGTTGTCCTATGAGAGAAATGGCCACCTTGTGTGGCACAGACATCCAATACTCCGATGAAGTCGTCGATCATGTCATATTGTGAAGGTTATGACTCTTTCCTCCGTCCTCTGTTCCTCTCCAACTTGCCATCAATCTCTTACCCTCATGTCGAGAAGGCTGTTGCCGTCGCTGTCTATTACCTGGATGTTCTCTGAGCTCAGCTGGAGGACATGGGACCCCTCCTAGAGGGGAAGCCTCGCCCTGGACCACTCGTCGAGCCTGAGCCAATTTGAGGAAAACTCTCAAGAAGTCTGACTCTAGGGCGCTCTGTTGCCTGATTTCATTTATCATTTTCTGTAACTGTTATTGTGGGTAACTGTTGCTTACTGTGGGTAAATGTGGGATGCTGTTGATTTTGCACCTTGTCATGTCTTACCAGGTGAGACTGAGATGAACGTGATGCAGTTTCCTGCGATTATAGAGAAGCTTCGAGGAAGCAGAGTATCAGACCCCAGCTTACAGTGTGGTGATGAAGGCCGTCAGTCATGTAGCCGTTCGTAGACGTTCATGTATCTGCAACTACTCTCTCTAGACATGCAAGTGTTGTACTGTCTCCCTCCACTCTGGAAACCACTCATCCAGAGATACAACGTTGATCCAACACATTGGAAGACGCCATCATGCAAGAGATGCGACTTGCACACTGATCACTTACGCCTCGACTGTGTACCTCACACACAACAACAACAAAAACAAACATTATTACACATCGTGGCTGTAGTGGCACACGGCGGACGTGGTAATGTGGCGCTCCACAAAAGGGGTCCTGGGGGGTCCTGGGGTAGGAAGATAAGGTAACGTATGAACACACACACACACACACACACACACACACACACACACACACACAAACGCGCACACACACACACACACACACACACACACACACACACACACACACATACACACACACACACACACACGTGTTCATTCAGGTGATAACAACCCGCCATATTCATGATGTAATCTGGCTTCGCTGTAGCGAGAAAGACATCAAAGCCAGACTCAACAGTTGCCAAACAGTAATATACATTTCATGACGTGGGGACAAAAATTCACTCAAGAGTAATCAAGAATCAAGGAAAGATAAAATCGTCTCTTTCATTATAACAAAAAGAAAAACTGAGACAAAAGAATCTGTTTAAAATGTTTGTATAAAAATGTTTTGTTATATTCTGTGATTTCGTTATCGTTGTACGATCTTCGTTTATAATATTCATATCTCAGGATTACGTGGAAGTGAAAGATAAAACTGAATGATGTCTTGCAATCAAACATTTCTAAATGTCGAAATGTTTATCATTACTGTGGGTACCCTGCTGTGTCTGTGTGTACAAATATCATACGACATGAATCATTGCTGGGCATAGTTACGTGAGCAAGTGAAGTATGTTGTTAAGGAAGAGAATATGACCTCTCCACCCACCCGCAGTAATGACCACCTCTCGTATTGACATGTCTGAATAGATCGTGGCAGTGAGTCAACGGTGGATCATTTCTATGTATCTCTCAACTGAAAATTTATGTTGGTACACATCAGAGGAGAGCGAGTGTATGTGGCTAGTGTTGCTCATCGTATGTTGGTACACATCAGAGGAGAGCGAGTGTATGTGGCTAGTGTTGCTCATCGTATGTTGGTACACATCAGAGGAGAGCGAGCGTATGTGGCTAGTGTTGCTCATCGTATGTTGGTACACATCAGAGGAGAGCGAGTGTTATGTGGCTAGTGTTGCTCATCGTATGTTGGTACACATCAGAGGAGAGCGAGTGTATGTGGCTAGTGTTGCTCATCGTATGTTGGTACACATCAGAGGAGAGCGAGTGTATGTGGCTAGTGTTGCTCATCGTATGTTGGTACACATCAGAGGAGAGCGAGTGTATGCGCCTAGATATTACCATATGATCGAGATCAAATTCACTAAACCCATGCAACAACTAAGTTTAGATACAATAGAGACACCTCTTGGTAAAACGTACTTCAGCCTGTCCTTCACGACATTCATGATAGATTTTCTCCTCGCACATCTTCCATAATGTCTCCTGACAAGCACCACAAAAGAAAATGTTGATACAGCGAAGACCTTAGCACTATGTAGCCTCGAGACTTCGTAATTGAAAAACTTCCCCAATTATACTCGCAAGAATTTTTGACACGAGTCCTTAAGGACATGCGTATTCAGGTTTATTTTTAAGAGGTGAGGGAATATTGCTGTGTGTGCATAGACACTGGAGGAGCGACTTTATATTTGTCTCGTCTGTAGCGATGTGTTGGTGGGAGGTAGGTAGACGTGGGAACAAGTTAAGGGTCCTGGGTGACCACACTTATGATTTGTTCTTGGTTGTTTACCTTATGACGTACAATCATAACTACTGCGTTACTCTGGCAGGACTGGAACTCTGCTTCCTCTTGAGAGGGAGCTACGAGGTGGCTGGGCGGGCGTGTGTGTGACGGGGAGGTGGGTGGGCGGACGTGTGTGTGACGGGGAGGTGGGTGGGCGGGCGTGTGTGTGACAGGGAGGTGGGTGAGCGGGCGTGTGCGTGACGGGGAGGTGGGTGGGTGGGCGTGTGTGTGACGGGGAGGTGGGTGGGCGGGCGTGTGTGTGATGGGGAGTTGGGTGGGCGGGCGTGGGTGTGACACCGTCATACAACAGGAACCTGAGAAACTCCAATTTAGAGAACTAATGTTGTCATCAGGGAGAGGAGGATATCAATAATATCAATCATGTCAGAAATATTTGATACATTGGGCCGGATTGGAAGGGTTAAAGTTGAGGAAGTGATCGAGTTTACTAGGGAAAATACTTTTGTCTGAACTCGGTCAAGAAGGAGACTAGAGGAAGACATCCCCGACGTGTGTGTGAGCAAGACTCCAGACAGCTACGGATTATCCTACTCCACTGTTGAGTTGAAATACATTGTGGAACTGAACACGATCCCGTCTGTACCCGAGGAAGATTTAGCCAATTCACAGATGCTTCCAGGGAAGAGCACAGGCTTGATGAAGGCCAAGTGTATTGCTGGAATCGAAGGGAAGAAGAGGAGAACCTCTAAGAATTAACAACGTCAGATGGAACTGGAGGAGGAGATATTAGGGGGTAACTGGGTTTAGGAAGCGCGAGCTTACTCTGACTAGATTACGTCCTCCTGTCTTAGGCATCTTCCACAACTCCGAAATTAGAAAGGCAGACCAACTGATACAAAAATCTCTCAAATATGTATTTAGGATTTTTTTTAAACTAGCAATACACCTAATGATAGGGGGGAAAACGAAAGATTTGTAGAAAATGATCTGCACATGTTAAGAAAATCTTCAACTGCTAGAACATGAAGATATGGCCCTTGTGTGTGTTGGCGTCTGACCTCTGACCTGACTCGTATGTCAGATCGTCCGTCACGCCATCATATTCAAAGGTCTTATGTCATGCTCAAGGATCCTACCGTCGTGCTCAGCTGGCTACTCCTAGTCCACGACCTCTTGTCTGTACTGACTAATTATTCCCATAATGTAGTCAGCTGTGAGTCAGTCGTTCAGGCAAAAATCCTTGGTCATGTTTTATGCTGCGTCTGCTGGAACAAATCATGGATGAGCCAATTACAGAGTACATGCAGCTAAACAAAGAGATTCAATCCTCTAAGTAATCCATTACTTTAATTCCCTTGCCTAACTTCTTGCTCAGCTATGTGCTTAAGCTGATTGAAGAAACAAGTTACTTACAAATGAAATGCAACACAATTGAACTCAAGATCACTGTGCAAGAAAACTTTAAAAAAAACACCCAGCAAGTTCTAACATCAACTCCAACATGATCAATACACTCAGCAAGTTTTAACATCAACTCCAACTATGATAATAACACTCAGCAAGTTCTATCAACTCCTCTGACGACTCGTTATTTGATTTTCAGTATCAACAGAAGACAAAATGTTCTAGTCCTCACTGGAGTGCAATCCAGAGATAAATAACTTCCAGGAAGGAGAACAAAGCGTTGGATGTAACTGAAAATATTCCAGGATGAACTAGTCTTGTGGGAGAAGTGATCTGTGAGGCCAGACAGGTACATCTCTCTCTCTCTCTCTCTCTCTCTCTCTCTCTCTCTGGTCGACGCCTCTGCAGAAACCGTTTGCCTGGACGGGAGACACATCGGTGTGGCAGAAGTAACCAGCTGCAGCAGCACAGGAAGGAAGGAAGTTGGTCTGAGAGAAGCAGTGAAGTTGACGAGTGAGAACAAGATCATGAGACGTGACCTTCTCGTGGACAAGAAGACAAACAAACCATGTATGTCTCCGTCCATCACAATGTCTTCTAAAGTTGTCAACAAACGAATGAGTAAGAAGTTCAACTTCTGATTACCTGGACGGGCCTCTGCTTACCTCTATCTTACTCTCTTTCTCTCTTTATAACTTTATTTCCTGAAAACGTTTCAACTACCGTTGGAAAATTAGTGGCAGGAAATGGAAGCTTTGAATAGATACATCACAACCCAGCTGTTTATAGAACGTGCGTGACTCAGACCGTCAGGTTATGGTACAACAGCCAGCCTTCAGGCATCTGTATGTGTGTGTGTGTGTGTGTGTGTGTGTGTGTGTGTGTACTCCAGGTCAGGTTCCTATAAAAGATTCCTGGTGTCACATGGGACCTTTTGAAGTCTTCTCCTGAGCTCAAGGCTGCGCTCCCTCCAGTAGAAGGGAAATATAGACTCCTTTAGAAGGAAGAAGTTCTTGACTGTACTCCCAGTGACAGCCTTCTCAACGGTGACTTTCTACATCCGGTATAACCTCTTGCAGGCGGAGTCCGGTAACACAATCATGAAGTTTTTGTATAAAATGAGTGATAAAATCATATTCACTCCATAATGGAATTTAGATTGTTATATATCTGTACAGAATACCAAGTATAACAAATATATTTGGTATGTCCAGGTAGTTAAAGTTGACTGCTGTAGTACGGAGGCAACTTCCATATATCTACTGTTCACTCTTCTGGGGTGTGAATGTGGAACCACCTCACGAAACAATTTCATTTTCAGTTCTGTCCATTTTCTTGGGTATGACCAAGTCTTTGTAGTCGTTTCTGGTGTTTACTGATGATTAGTGGAGGTGACACGCTCGCTAGTTGGGTAGTACTTCACGGCTGTAACGACAGCGGCTCACTGAACCATCAGAACAGTGTCACCAACACACTCGTGTCAACAAGCACCATCAACCGCTCCCCGGGACAACTCTCTTGAAGTGGACCATCCCTTCGCCCTGACTCTCGGAGACGCTTCACATTACGACCTATACTACCCCACAGGAAAGGCCAGGTCGTCTGGTACGACCTGTGCCGCCACGCCGGCAAGAGCAGGTCGTCTCTCCTTCGCTTGGCGTGACAGAAATGCGATGTCATACAACATGACATTAAAGGTACAGCTTTATATGCAGTGACGACCTACTTGATTGAAGGAAAGACTTTGGAGTAATTGATCATCAGCTTTGATCATGTGACGTTGGTTGGCGGTCATCGTCTTACCTAACACTCTCATCAATACCAGGCGTCCACACCCCCAGCGGTGTAGGGTACAAATAGTGTGGGAACAGTAAACTGTTCAGAAAATACTGATATAACAGTAGCGTTTAGCATGTTGTTGTTTCTGAGACATCCCGTGTATTGCCGTGTCTTAGCCAATATATATTTCTTACAAACAGGTTAGCCAGAGGCGATTATCATGATGAAAAACATTCTCCTGGTTTAGTATTATGGGATATATTTTAGAATATATCTCTTGTGATGTATTGATTTTCCAACATCAGCTCTTCATGTAGTTTCATATTGACTACGTTCACCCCAGTGAGAGTGTGAAGCTGTAAACTTAATGTGTTCTTCACAGTCAAGTGATGGAGTAGTAACGGTGGACACATCTTCAGTACAGGAGAGGCATTGTACACCAACCAAGAATATTTCTCTTTAAAGATGCAAGTCCACTGTGTGAAAGTAGATACATGACCATCTAGTGGTAAACCAGTGCACTACACGTTACCAATACAGTATTTCTCACCATCACTTAAGCAGTACTGCAACGTTGCACTTACGTATTTAATGTTCTTTCAGAAACTTTGTTGTATTACAAACTTTTACCTTCGTGAAGCAGAGCTCAAGTGGGATTTCATCTCTGCTGGTACAGTTGTGGTGTTTTATGGATGTCATGTGTTACTTCCCGTACGTGTTAATATCTAAGGTGATTTCAACTCTTAATCAGAGGTTAATGATTCAAGGCTTCATCCTTGTGTATACCAGTATGAAACAAGCAAAACAATCAATAATGAACATAGAGAAAACTAAACAAATGTTTAAAACACTTACATCAACAGACGAAGAGTCTTAACAATGGTAAGGCTTGCTAAAGGAAAGAAATATTTTCAAAAATGTCAGAAATGATTGGAATCAGTCAACATGGTAGCAACAAACACAAGCAGACGAGTCTGTATGTGATGTAAGAGCAAGAGAACACTAGTCACCAGACTGACGTACGGTCGTAACATATGAGTTTGTCCAGCCAGACAGCACCGGCCATTTGCCCAGCGATCCCATCCCCCCGTTTTCCATTAACAATATTCCCCAACTACGTTAACTGTGAGCACGTCTACAGCCTGAGCGGTCGGGGAGAGCAACTCAGAATACTGCACACTTTTGGTCCGAACAGTTGGAAACAACATTTAACCGAGGAACTATCGAAGGAGTTACAGCATTTGTATGTATCATTGTAGCATTCATATCTCATGCTGTACCCAGCCATACAGATGAATGAGGGAGGAGGGGAGCAGGAGGTTAGAAATCCTCCCTTCCTGTACTTCTTTCCAAAAGAAGAAACAGAGGAAAGGGTCAAGTGAGGAGTTTCTTCTTCAACGGCTTTACCATCTGTTCCTGGCTTTACCTCGCTGGTATGTGTGTGTGTGTGTGTGTGTGTGTGTGTGTGTGTGTGTGTGTGTGTGTGTGTGTGTGAGCTCACGGATATAGTAATTTGTGTATATAATCATGTCAAATATTAGTGCCTAAAGTTTCCATGTAGTCATCGCTATAAGTATAATGAACTGAAGAAAGATGTTAATGATCAGACCCTCAGGTATGGTCGTGTCAAGACGATGCTGGACACGAGAGTGAGGGATGCCACGATAGTTACTTAAGGCGTGTCTCACTAGTTGTAATAATAAGGGATGTACATCTAGGCTACCTTGACCACAAGCTTTCTCAGCATCTCTGAAGATATTCTGAACATCTCTGGTGGACGTATGTAAGAAGTATTGTTGGTAGACTCGTGTTTATAAGGGACTATGAATATATTGTGTAGCAACCAGGGTTAGTCTATTTTCATATCAGAGTAGATATAGGGAGAGTCTCTGTGCCGGCTATTCTTGGCACTGCGCCGGAATATTCAGCATCATAAGCAGCATTTATCGGGCCAGGCCAAGAAATTAAACGGCTCCGGAGGCAGCATAAAACACGGCTAATTACAGGCAGCCCCGAGGCGGGGGTGAGAATAGCTGGCTGGCGGGAGATATAAGAGCGGGAAATTTATGATTCGTTGGTATGAATCACAGACTTAAGGTAGCTGTTGTCAGAGGTAAGACAGTGTCTACCAGAGGCAGCGAGCGTGGCTGGAGATGAAGTTCTTCCAACTGAGGACTCAGCAGTAGTTATGAGGATTGTCTGGTTACTCAAGGATTAGCTGTATCCATGGAAAGACTAGCTGGAAAATGAGACTTTTGCTTTGAAAACTCTAAGTCTCACCCTACACCTACAAGAAGGCTCATTCCCACATGTCACCAAAAGCATAACACTTCCCTCACACGAGAGACGATTGTTATATCTTCAAGGATACTACGCCATGAACAACACAAAGACGACTACTCGTCCCAGAAGCACTAATCGTCAAGGAACAATAACCAAAACTCAACAACCGAACACAGATTAAGACAGACTACTTACAGCTACGTGCCCCAACACCGCGTTACAACCAATGAACGTGCAGCGTTGTTTGGATGAAGTAATCCTACATGCCGCCTGCGCTCGAGTTCAGCTTATCTATGCCTTGTTCTTAGGTCTTGATAGTGACGACATACGACGAGGTAACCAGCAGTTGGTGCAACACTGACTTACTATTTAAATTAGAATAAGGGAGACACTATAATGAAGACATGTAGACATATACCATCCATAAGACATAAAGCTGGATCATAAAACTGCGTAATAAAGACATTTACTTTCCACAGGACATAAAGTCTGGTAGTAAAACCAAAATGTGTAAGTTCCTGTATTTTATATAGTTGGTTTTTCTCTCATTCCCTGAGATGGTGTCTTATAGGTGTAGGTGTGGGGCAGGATAAATCCCTCCCATCATGGTGGGTGGGTCATGAATAAAACACTGGGTATGGAAGGGGAATGGTTGACCACCAATACGACGGGCGAGGAGACGTCTCCATGGTATGCTGAACGATCATCCTCCCACACCACGTACCAGCACCGTCCTGTGCTGAAGCGCCTTACCCTCGGGTAAGTGTTGCCCCTGGAGGTAGTAGGTGAGTGGGAGGGAAGAGCCTGTAACTCCTGCTTTATCTCGGCCGACGACGCCCGGAGCAGGCCGCCGGGTCTGCCGTGCTCGCTCGGCTGCCTCCTGGCTCATCTCCTGAACCAACGGGAAACTGCGTCGTGTTTCACGGTGATGCTCGCTGGGCTTGCGCCAAGTTTCGTCCCTGCAGTAGCTCACTCCCACGATCACAGCCGAGGGTTGGCTCACACTAACGCCCACATCCATATCATGAGCGACCATTAGGGAGTGTAGGCCAGTCTCAAGAAGGAGATGAAGAGGGTTTACTCATTTCCAGCACCACATAGAAGCTCGTCAGAATTCTGAAGTTTAAAAGGAAAATTATATTTTTTCTTTATTCATTGATTTGTTTCGTTGTTCTAAGGCTTGATCCTATTTCTCGCCTTAGCGAAGTAGCGTCAGGAACAGAAGACTGAGCCCCAAAGGTAAAATCTCTCTTGACTCGTTCTTTTATTTCTACTTTTGTAAAGTAATGATACAGGAGAGAATCATTTCCAGCCTCCCCCTCCCACCTCTTTTAGCTGCGTACGACGTCACGAGGGAGATGCGTGGGTAGTTTTCGTTCTCCCTGATCCCCAAAGATAAGATAAAAAGACAGTAAATCTCTCTCTTGGATTTGGATCACAAAGTGTCTTTTGTAACAACACGAAATGTTGAAAATAATGAGCCAACATCTTTAATGGTTGATGTTTACCTCTTTGACTACCCATATGTCTGAAGCTCAATATGTTTCATGCTTCAGATGTTCCATGTTCCATGTGGGCACATGAGGGAGAAATATATGTGCATGTGCTTTCGTAGTTTACATTCACAAGGCTGAGTATGACTGGTGTTGTGTCATGGTAGCGAAACTGGAGTGTGTCAACAACATGACCAGCTGACCTCTTGCACAGATAACTCCGGAATCAGGTTACATATGACGACACGAGATACTTCACCAAGATCCACACCAGATGTTTTCAATAACAACTCTTCCTCTGTCTCCCGTATCTGAGGTGGCCAGGTAGTGACCTGCCGCCCAGGTGGCAGCCGAGCGAGAAGTTGAAATCAAAACATGACTGGGCCACCAACATAGCGGCTTTCTGACCCAGGGAACAACAGCTCTCTGACCCAGGGAACAACAGCTCACTGACCCAGGAAACAACAGCTCTCTGACCCAGGGAACAACAGCTCACTGACCCAGGGAACAACAGCTCTCTGGTCCACGAAGAAAAAACTTTTGTCTCATAAGTTGTAAAGTAGTGAACTTGAGGAAAGTGTAAAGTTGGAATTTTACTAATGAACTTGAAAACGAAAACTTGATTAATTGAAACTTGATTTTCATGAGAAGGAAAAAGAAAAATAGATGAAAGATTTCATTCATATTTTACGAAGGAAAATATTCTAAAATCTGTGAAGGTAAAGTGTGCTTGAATATACACTTGCTTGGCAACGTGTTTCTGTTGTGGTGTCATGTTCCCCTATGGACGACCAACTTTGTAAGCTTGGCCCAGTCATGGGTCTTCAGTTTACCAAGTAAGCAAGCTTTCCCTGAAGACGATAGCGAACTGGTAGCTTTTTGAAGATGTCGCTGGTGGCGTCAGCCGTTACTTTAGCGTTACCAGTGGTGGAGTCAGGCGTTACTGTAGCTTTAACAGTGTTGGAGTAAGGCGTTACTGTGGCGTTACATCTGGTAGTGTCACTCGTTATTGAAGCATCGTCAGATAACGAAGTCAAGACAAACAGGTTCCTGACTTGCTTGGACAAGTTACTGTTTAAGACATTTCTGGTCGTCGTTGTGTGCATGACGTGTGGTTATAACCTTGCTTGTCATAACTACAATAACTCATGTCAACATTATGGGTCTGTTGTGCTCCAGGTGCTGAATGGTAGAGGCAAGCAACATAATCATGGAATATACCAGGCGGTACGCCAACTGACTGGCCACTGGTGTCGTGTGGTATACCAGCTGACTGGCCACTGGTGTCGTGTGGTATACCAGCTGACTGGCCACTGGTGTCGTGTGGTATACCAGCTGAAATCTTGAACAGTCAACCTTTTGAAAACATGGAGTCCAGTCATGTACCTACTGACGTGCTGACAGTCCAGTCTTCTACCTGCTCACCTGCTGATAGTACAATACTGTAGGACAACAGGAGGATCTGATAGTGTGAGGGTGTATGTGACAAGATTATGCCATACTCGACACTTGTACCCGGTGCAACCCGACGCCCTCCTGGCGTTAAGTGCAATTACGCAATAATCCGTCAGCGTTCATTATTGTGATGGTGACAAAGGGCTGCACGATGTGGTTATTGCAAATAGGTACATGACGTTTTCCCTGATATTCACACTTTTGGGCAGCGAGAGACTTTCTTGGAGGAGAATGTTCGTGGTAATGTGTCGTCGTGTATTGTGGATCTGTTAGGGAAGGATGAAGTGTGAGGATCTAATACTCGTGTGAGTGACAGCTGTAGTAATGTCCCTCACGAAAGTTTCCCTCAAAGGTTCTCCTATAAAAGTTCTGGTAACATTCATCAAACTTTCCTTCTCTGCCAACAGTCCTCAGCTGCACTGTGTTCCGGCAAGTCACCAGCTTAACTGTTTCCTTCAAACAGTTCCCAGACTTACAGTTCTCTTTCAACAGTCACTAGTTTTATCACATCATAGCCAACACTCACAACATGAGCCAGTTTAATAACCCTCTGGCGTAATAAGTTTCTCATTGTTGTTTCTGACATTCACTTTATATCGTCAGGCTTCTTTCAGTATTCACTTCCCGTCAGCCAAGTGGTATCAGTCGCTGTCCTGACACTCGACTGCCATCACTCACGACCCTTGGGGTCAACAGTTGTTACTTCAACGGTTCTGGTGTCGTCGGCTGTTATCAAGATAACTCTAGTACTGTCGGCTCTTACCAGGACAAAGTGAGTTTAATAACATCACACGGTATATTTTCTCAGTTCCATCCTATCATGGGTCTTCTTTTGACAAGGTATTGGCTTGATTGATGATCAAATATCCACTTAGGACTACAGAACAGAAATCTTCGTGAGATATTCAGAGTGTGGAAACCCTCGGAAATTAGATAGATTCTAAATCATTGTTTCCAGTGAACTTTATACTTATGTTCAGAACAGAGGCACCGTAGCCAAGCTAAATGCTCAGGACAGAGGCATCGTAGCCAAGCTAAATGGAATTTATTAAAAGAAAAGAAATATCTGTTAGTGTATACCATTATCGCTCAGTAAAATTGGTTGGGACTTTTACAAATTTACAAATTCTCATTAATGTCTAAAACCGAAGCCATGGCAACAGGTTTCTGAACTTGTTTGGCTAATGGAACATATATATAATGTGTGTGTGTGTGTGTTTTGGAGCATTACTGTAGTGGGTTGCATGTGTGGCTGGCTTTTTTCTTTGTTAGTATTCAGTATTGCCACAGTAAAATTTGGACAATGTTGTGTTGTGTGTTGTATCCTTACACAGGAGTGTTATGTCTGCCCTCCTGCATTATCTGGGTAATGACTCACTAGCTTGTGTTTCTCTGTAGTTTTATCGTAGGTTTTCTGCCGTTGTAATTTGATAACTACAGGTTTGATATGGAAGTGAGGTCATGGAGGCTTTAGTTCTCTTGAATGGTTATGACTTTTACGTTGCCGGTTCAACGGAACAATTTTCTCATTCGGAGAGAAATATTATTCCATCAAAGCTGGCACACGTTAGATCTGCCCAACCCTTATAACGAAGGCGGAATATTGGACGCTAAACTGTTCGGAAACGGAAGTCTTTTATATACAAGCTGTTAACGTTACAAATATCAGGTTGTGTGTGTATATTGTCACACTACTGGTGAAATGTTATCATCCAACAACCATACAGTTGTCGTGCCTATAATCTCACCGACAGCGACATGAAGTCAATCCCGTAATTCCAACTGGCCCAGCCATTTATCTAGATATCCTCTCAGGGACCTCATGTGACCTTAGGTCATCCGACGTAACGACCCAGGTCAGAGGCCAGGTACGCACTCGAACAAGCAAACGAGAAGTCTACTCGCGACGAGACTCATCAATCAACGTCCTCTCTTACCTGATGAGGCCACCAGCTGTTATTAACTCGACGACCACGCTCACACAGACCACGCTCACACAGACCACGCTCACACAGACCATGCTCACACAGACCACGTTCACACAGACCACGCTCACACAGACCACGCTCACACAGACCACGCTCACACAGACCACGCTCACACAGACCACGTTCACACAGATCACGCTCACACAGACCACGTTCACACAGATCACGCTCACACAGACCACGTTCACACAGATCACGCTCACACAGACCACGTTCACACAGATCACGCTCACACAGACCACGCTCACACAGACCACGCTCACACAGACCACGTTCACACGATTAAATTTATGGGTGTGGCTGACCCAGGTGGCTCATAAATCCCGCGCTTCAGCCTCCAGCCGTAGCGGCATCATCTTCAGCAGGATTCTGAGAGGTGTAGCAGGTGAAGCCTGCTTCCCCTCCCCTGCTGACAGGGACCCAAGGGTCATTACCGTGGCCCGCCTCCTCCACTAGTTTTGGTAGTAACCCTGCCCCGCCATCTCCCTCCTGTAGCACAACCGCCCACCTTCCGTCGCTGGGAACCTCGGTAACGCATCTTCTCTTATGTCGCAACAGCAAGACAGATACGAGACCTCGGTAGCGTTACCTCACTCCTCCGACACAGACCCCAGGACCATGGCTGCGTTATCTGCCGTCTGCAGGGGTCAGATAACAGCAGTAGCTGCACTATGTTTAACCACCCACCCCACACCCTTGCCTCCCCAGGCCTGGCTGCTGGTGTCATCAATCCATGAGTCGTCTGACCAGCCCGCCGCAGACCTGCCATGTGTCCACAGCATGGTAGGACCTGCTGCAAGGTACAGATCTTACCCATCGTCAAGTCCAAATCTTCCCGCAGTTCGAAGTATTGTATCGTTATTTCGTCCCTGTTTTCTTTCTTCTGACTTTACCATGAGATACATTTTCCTAAGATTTTTCTATGTAACGTTATATGTGTATCACCTAACATTTTCGATGAAGCTGCTGAAGGATCCTGATTCAGTCACCTTGACGTAATGTGTGTGATGGATGATCTGCCGGATGTCAGATTCTCGATGTTCTTGCCTTCTGTGTAGTGTTAGGAACCGAAGGATATGTTGTGATAAGAATGGGGATAAGGTTTATCATTACAGTGCCAGGTTATATCTTCATGTTACTTTTGTCTTGATCCAGAGGTTTGTCGTGACGATAGCTTCCATGAGGCCTCGTCCAGGAAACATGGATCTACATTCTCATGGCAACCGTAATGGTACGGACAGACATCCACTAGACATGTCCACTTCGGGTGGAACGAGAGTATGAGAAAAAGAATGATAGATTTAATAATCATCGCTCCACGTGTATTTGTAGACCTGACTCTTCACGTTATAAAGGTTTCAGGAAGAGAAAAAGATGTAAGAGGGAAGAGAATTCCAGAGTTTCGGGGATCGGGGAGATATATGATGGTGTCTGTTACTGGAAGAAGATAAGGACTGCAGAGGGGAGAGTAGCTCTGAATAGAAGGAAAAGGGAGGGATGTTTGCAAGGGAACAGCTGGTGAGAGATGAGGATATGAGGTAGGATGACTAGAGATGAAAATAGGAGAGAGAGAGAGAGAGAGAGAGAGAGAGAGAGAGAGAGAGAGAGAGAGAGAGAGAGAGAGAGAGAGAGAGAGAGAGACAGACAGACAGACCCCTAAAAGCAAAGCAAGTTAACAATTTAATGACAGGTGGTATAAGCTGCAACCTTAACACAAAATATTGATACAGAAATACAAAAATCTTACAAAAGAGGAAACAGAACAATCTTGAACGAAGTACTAATATAGACAGTCCATCACTAGATACACTAAGGCCAAGCGGGACAGTTATTGTCTGGGTATATCGCTGAGGTCAGGTCGGGCCCGTCTGATTCATTCGGATTCGCAAGATTGTGGCGGGTCAGTGACGTGTTCCTCCTGTCCAGAAATGGTGGACTCGATAGCTTGTGGCGGGTCAGTGACGTGTTCCTCCTGTCCTAAAACGGCGTCAGGTCTACGTGCTTATTGGCGGGGCAACACAGAACTGTATGGCGGTGGTCATGTTTCATCTTCCCAATTAAGATTTGTTGATAAATTGCTACCTGGCTAATTATACATTCACCTTTACATAAATGTTGTCTTCTGTGACACATTTTTGGTTTAAGCAACAAGTGTGGCCAGTGTGTTAATACTATTACAATCCTTGGAACCCGTTAATGAGGATCTTGCAACTTTAAGGCTTCATTGTAATTAGTAGCAGGGATCTGATGGACTCCACTAACGATGGTATATCCTCGTCGAATATAACCACACTCGTGGTGTAACCCCAAGCAGCAGATGGGGTCCACGGACGCCGATATCTGTTTGGATCTCATGATATAAAATGTTACAGTTCCCATGTTAAACAGCTGACGGGTAACGCACAATGTGCTGACGTACCATGCTGGCCAATGTATTTTGTAAGTGGTTCTCTGATAACATCTTTTATCATTATCTTGGAAACCTGAAGTTCTGCCTTTCCATTTCATCTATGCTCAGAAATGATAATTATAGAAATTATATATATATATATATATATATATATATATATATATATATATATATATATATATATATATATATATATATATATATATATATATATATATAATCTGCCATTTTCCAAGAACCCATATCAATTTCTTAATGTGTCTTTGCAGGTAAGTCTGGATCATGGTGTCGGGGTCTGATCGTCCAGTGTAAGTACATATGTAGTAAATCATTTCCTCTACATTAAACCAGCAACTATTAAAGCCTTATGTTTCGGACTGCAGGCTAAGGGAACATCCCCGTCCAGTAATTGATAAACATATATTTACGACAAGTCACCACTGCCCATTTTCTCTTACTTTCCAACTTGTGGACAATTTGATGTTATCAATAAATGAAGTGTGGGTGGGAGCTCAAGCTCCTGGGCTTCCGCTCGCCACCAGCCGACGGCGCTCCAGTTATTCTTTGTGTTACATAACTTGTTAATTTGCATACCACTAGCCTGTACAGCCTGGGTGATACGATATGTAATTAAACTGGTCATTACGGACTAAGATGACATCCTCTACCGTCTGACTTCCTTATGATGACTACGAATCAGTGAAGAGACTGGAAACCCTTGAGTATGATGGCCTATGACCTTTGACCTAACCCTGACGAACACTGAGATGGGCACTGAGTCAGAGTAGCAAGGAATAAAGAATGTTGATCAGGTAGAATGAAACTAGGTAGGGAAGCCATAGACATCAGCACTGTCTCAGGCCTTTCTGACAGTGACAGGAAATAGGTCATTCACTGTCGGGCCCAAGACCACAGCAGTCACTGCCAGGCGGTGCTTGTGAAGGTGTTGAATCACATGTAGGGCGGAAGAGGGAGACCACGCGCGGTGGGTCTGATCTGGCGTCAGTATGAGGCCGAGCACGTGGCAGAGAGCCAGGCTTGGCTTGGCCAGGTAGGAGGGCAGCGCAAACCAGACATAACCAGCGGCATAACCAGATGGATCTAGTGCCCCAAGATCGACCAGCTGGATTTAGGTGTCTCAGGGTCGACCAGGTAGATCCTGGATGTCTTCTGGAAGGTTTCTTTATTACTGATGTGTCGAGTCTTGGTGGTTGCCAGTGGATGGTTCATATGTGTCATCCTGGCCAGTAGTGCACCGGTGATCGTGACGTTTAATCTGGTGAATCTCTTGCCTGATGTTCCGAGTTTTACTTTTATCTGTGATCTGATGAGGGTTCTGACCGCTGATCTGATGGTAAGATAAGTAAGTGTTGTGATGAGTGTTGTGAACAATGTTCTGATGGTGTTGTGAGTGTGCTCAATGTCGCACCATTTTCCTCAAGAGATGCAACGCGCTTTGCTTCATTGTTAAAATCGTTAGCCTTGTGGTCGCCGTTTCTCCTGACAATATATTCTCAGAGCGTCGGAGCAGCAGCAGCCGGAGTGGTGGCCCGTGTGTCCTGGGCCAGGCCTCACGCTGGTCCCGCTCAGTCCCTTGCAGCGTTGGGTTGCGACCCTCAGGGACGGAGGAAGAAATGTAGGACTAGTGAAGCCGTAGCGAGGGTCAAGTTTCAGTGTTACAGAGGGAGGTTCTGGGACGACGGGCCGCTCAATCAAGGCTTACTGGCAAGCTGCTCAGCACCAGTGCAACCTTGGTACAGCTTGAGGAACGATGTGGCCTGCCTGCGTCCGGTACGCGTGGTTCACATGCACCCGCCTGTGGTAACATGGAAGGGGTCGCTCCTACTGACGACGATAATGGTTCTGGTGCCGGGGGGTCAAGCCTCAACACTGAATATACCTCCCCCTCACCAGTCCTTGCTTTGATCATTTGTAGTCAGTGAGAGTGTGATGGTAACCCGGTGTTCTGATGGTTCTGATGCCGGGGGTCATGATAGTTACTGTTAGTGTCCCTCTGATAACTGTTACTACGTGCAATCTCTCGGTTATTTAGACTGATTATCCTGTGTATCAGTACTGTAGCTGTCACCTCTGTAGGTCTGAGCACTCACCCTGATCGATACTGTTCATTGTGATTGCCATCCAGGAGATCGTAGTGAGAGACAAGCCCGTACGTACACGTCCGACCATAACCCGGTGGTTATCCTGACTGACACCCTGACAGACGCCAGATATCTTAACGAGGATAACGTGATCGAGACGTTGGCTGGTGGTGTATGTCGCCTCACATCCGGGCACGTGGTTCAGGTAGGTTACTTCAGGGGATGTTTGTCTCAAGAATGACTCGTAGCTTGAACCACGAACTGTTCTGACGTCCGGCTACCGTGACGTGTGTGTGTGTGTGTGTGTGTGTGTGTGTGTGTGTGTGTGTGTGTGTGTGTGTGTGTGTGTGGTGTGTACTTTCATGGAGTAAGGGAACATTATAGACACCTGAACCTGGCAAAGGTTCCAGTCCTCGTGAACTGTACCTTCTATACATAGTAAAGTAATGAATACGTACCTGATCGCATATCATACATCGCATATCATCCATCCTGTATGATGTACGGGAAGCAGATCCTATCGTCCATAACCAAGCCCCACACACATACCATGGTTCACTTCACTGAGAGGACGTCGTTACTATCCTCCGCATCGATCCTCTTCATTCTGTCCCTTGCACGTCTCTGGACCTCCTGAATCTTCATGCTCTCATGAAAGTCTTCTTCAACCCATCCATCCATCTCTTCTTTCACCCCCGCACTCCTGCTCTCACTGCTTCTGATATATAGATCTTCTTTGTTTGTTTCTCCTTCTTCCTCTCCTCTTCATTTGTGGGAATCATTTCAGCACACCTTGGGCCGACCTGTTAATCACACCACACGCACCACCAGAACTCTCTCTGACTGTTATTTCTCACAGGATCAACCCGTCTCACGCCACATATCGTCATCAATCCTTTCATGTTCAGCACATTCAAACTCCTGTATTCTTTTCCACTTATGGTCCAAGATCCTCACCTATATATAAAGGCAATATACAAGCATTCCGTCAGTTCTCAGACAACTCAGCTTAGGGCCCTACGAACGACGAACAGCCTGACTCTCGGTGACACCATCTCATTTCTTGAGAAACTTGACTCCAGTTTCATCCACTCCCACATCTCTACTTACGCAAGTCTGTCAATTCTTCGGTTCTTTTCACTTTCCCGTTTGCCATGTCTTCCTCACTACTGTTACCATTTCGTCCCAGAAGCACCACACTCGCCTTCCTGTGGTTTTCTTCACTCATTTTTTCTGGGCATGTCTGTGTACTGACTACTTTTCCAAGCCTGCTCACTTTGTCCATTTCTTTTACATGTACCATAAGTCATCTATCTTTTACATGTACCATAAGTCATCTATCTTTTACATGTACCATAAGTCATCTATCTTTTACATGTACCATAAGTCATCTATCTTTTACATGTACCATAAGTCATCTATCTTTTCCTAAACTCACCACAAACCTCACCAACGAGGAATGACCCGACAATCGACCTGCTGCCCATTTTAGCACGTTCACAACCAGTAACCTAACCTGTGCATTTATGTGTGCGATAATCTACTACTAAAGACATTGTCGGTAGGTTGTGTGTGGACCCATCGTCTTTACCCTGGCCTTGGCAAACGAGGGTCTGAGATGTAGTCTCCATTATTACAGACAGGAACACTCGACTGACTGGTTATGACACATCGCGAGCTAGAGTGCCTCAAGCACCATCACAAACACACGTCGTGCAGTAGTTAACGTTGAGATCTAGCAATCCATCGGGCCCGGGTTGGGATCCCGGGGCAAGGCGGTCGGATCACAGCCGACCCAGCTGATCATCCACCAAGTTAGGGTTAATCGATACATAGGTCCCGGACGCTAGTTGGGGCGCGTATGTGTGAGCAAACATGAGGTCAAGACGTGCTGTTATATGTACAAGGTTAAGAGACAAGTGTAAATTTCACCTCCTCTTACCACAATAATAGTAACAAACAGTATATTGTTAACCAGACCCACACAGTCTGATGCGTCTTCATAAACTCTCCATCACGTGGAGTTGTTGACCATGCGGTGTGTGCTGGGAACACCATGTTCACTGAGCCAGTAGTAGAGTGTGGGTGAGGAGTGCGTCAGGCAGTGGCCATATCTGCGCGTCACATCTGTTGACCTCATTGGATGTTGAGGCTTGACCTAGGTTACTGGGGGTAGGGTGCGAGGCCCCCACTGTTATCTGTGGAAATGCTCTTAACTAATGATATAACTTAACACATAATTGCAATGATTATTCTCTCATTTCTCCGTCATTAATTACGCTCATATACATCTAATTACGTACATAACTAGAGTGTTTTCTTAACTCATAATCACTGACACTTGCTTCCAATATCCATAATAAGGCCCAAGTAAGGTGTAAGTGGTATTGGCATTGTTATATAGCTTGAGCGCGAGGATAGTACACAAAGGAAATTAGCATCATTTATGCACTGGGACTTTATGCTTAATCTGTTCATATTGCAAGTATCGCCTGGATCGTTTTAAGTTAGCTACTTACCATGTATTCTGGGGTCAGCATATACACAATGATTTCCTGGGGAAAACTGTAGATACTCATATGGACTGCCGTGGTGTAGCGTTTAACGTTCCTGACCATGACGCATTCACGGGCCGCCCAGGGTCGAGCGCAAATCCTGATTGTAGCAGTCGGTCCACAGTCAATCAAGCTGGTCATCCACCCCTGAAGGCTAGTCGATAGAATGAGTACCTGACTCAGCTAACATGAAAATTTAAAAAGTAGTGTTTTTGTTATTTTAGATTTAATTTGCGTTCCCTTAAGTTACCAGCACACCAGAGCTGTATCATCAGCAAACAACAATGACTTACATCCCAGCTCCTCTCATCCCGTACAGACTGAGTATATATATATATATATATATATATATATATATAAACTTAATAAACAAAACGTTAGCTAGCTTCACTTCTGGCTCAGGTGTTGCGAATGAGTCAGGCTACACATTATCATGCTTCAACGAAAGCTAAAGTTTGTAATCTCGGGCCTCAGGGCCGGGCAGCTGAGCTTGTACAAATATCCTAATCTGCTGGAATTTCGTCCATCAGGGTGAGAAAGTTAGATCTCTTAGATAAATCTGTGTAAGATGACCTCATTCCATCGACCTACGTACGTTGGGGAACGTATTATGTTTCAAAATGTGATAGTGTTTATAATGAATATTTCATCCATTCTGCTTAACAGTGCAAGAGAGGCTTAGGGACGGAAAACGCCCCACCACTCAAGAAACACATTCTGTCTCAAGATCTTAACTTACACACACTCGCTATAACCCTAAACCTGACCCACTTACTCTCGTACATCTAAACCCTCACACACTTACCCACTGTAGGCTGTCGCTACGCACACATACCCACTGTAGGCTGTCACTACGCACACACACATACCCACTGTAGGCTGTCACTACGCACACACACATACCCACTGTAGGCTGTCACTACGCACACACACATACCCACTGTAGGCTGTCGCTACGCACACATACCCACTGTAGGCTGTCGCTACGCACACACACTTGTGTCAAGGTGTTGAGTGGGTAGCTTCGTGTCATCTTGATTTGTTAGAGTTGTTTAACCATGGTTGACACCACCACACAATGTATCAGATTTGTTGAGGTACGGGTATTGTAGGAACTACACTTCATACAGTAGCTCAGACATACAGGGTAGAGGCTAACAGGTCCTTCCCTCATATAAAGTACAAAAATCAGGGGCTTAAAGGGAAGGTCTCCTGTCCAAACAGGCAGCAGTACTGAATAATTCAGATGTCCTGAGTGAGTGAATCCGCATATTTGCAAGTGTGTGACTGGTGAAAATATTGAAGAGCTCTGATGATTTCCCCGGGGAACTTCATGCTATTTCCTGCTTGTAGGAAAAATTATTCTGAGCGGCTCTCATTATCATTCATACAAGGCAAAACACAACTCTGAACCTGGTGATTTTTTTTTACCAGAATTTAACGCAAGTTCGGTAATCATAATGAAAACTTAGCCAAGTACTTTCTTGTTTAGGGACGAGCTGTTCGTACTTCTGTATCTTGTCCAGAAGTACTGAAATACATTGTGCAGTGTTGACCCCCTGAACACAGCGGTACGACCTTGGAGCACGATACTTGAATGTCATGACCATGTACGTGACCTGACCCTTGAGGGGCACGGTAAAGACCAGTGGTCGTACTATCGTACCCTAGAATCGTACCGTCGTGCTAAAGGGTCGTACCTTTGTGCTCAAAGGTTATATCTTCGTGCTCATTTGGTTGTGCCTCTTACTCAATGGGTCATGTGAAGTTATCGTTACAGCTAAGAAATCGAATCTATGAAGGCACATTATTCTGTCACATTACAATCTTCCTGTAATGTATAGTTAACAAATACGGATCATGCATGACTGAATAGCTTTAAACGCAACGTTACACATGATATACAATGACCAAAACGGGTACCAGTAGTTAGACAAGTTGCATGTGTTCGTCTTTATATATTCAAAAAAGAATTGTATATCTTTCTTCGGTGTGTTAATGTACAACAATTCTAAAATATCAGTTCCATGTTTTTTATCTTTCAAAATTTTCCGCCTTACATTTTTCAACCAAGTTTATACAGTTTTTAACTTTTCACCTTTACGTTATAACCTCGACCACGCTCACTCGGCCAATCTATTTTCCCTGATCCATAATCTCGCAATCTGTGAACCCTAACAGTCGTTGTTCATGTTCACATGTTCCAGTTCAGTGTTTCAAACCGGTTTTTCATACACGAGTGTCATTCGCATGCCATATACAACACCCCGAGGTTGTTAGCTTGGCAGTAATTAATTTAAGAACAATAAGGGAAAAATGTACGACAGGAAACAGCGTAACACTGAACTTTGTGTTGGATATTACGATCCCATCTGTCCTGCGATAGAGGTTACCTATATGTCTTTTGTGAAGGAATTATGAAGACAAGCTGTTGTGTCTGGCTGAAGCTGTGAGTCTGGCATAATACGAAGCTTCGATGACGCTTAGATCTGACCTTCTGACCATGAAGCTAAAGCTCAAGTCTTCATCCAGTGATACTGGACGATTCTTCTCTACTGTGTGTCCCAGACGGTGAGTAGGAAGAGGAGGAGGAGGAGGAGGAGGAGGAGGAGAAGGAGGTTTATTTTACCCAAATGAAGCAGAGAAGCAACAAGCTCAACTGCTTCGTGAAAACCCTCATCTTTTGAAGCGTTTATAGGATCTGTATCCTAAACATGTTTACATGTAAACAGGGATATCTGAGGTTAAGAAGGATAGACTGATGAATTTCCAGAAATTCCCATCCCTAAATGGTCTAAGTAAGTCTTATCCCAGAGGAAAATAAGCTTTCTCTTGGTGATCTGTACTGCACACTGGAGTCTCCGCAGAAGCCTTCCCTCTACCCGCAGAGGATTACAGACCTTCTGGTGGCCTGTGACTCTAGTCAATAATCATTTCTTTCTTCCCAACAAAAAAATGACAACGAACACAGCAAGCGTCGTGGGTATAGCCATACTAGATGGTGTATGCATGTGGCAGTAGAGGCACTCGGTCCTCGTCTCCCTCGAACCACTAGCCGCTGAGGGAATAAGCAGAAGACTGATGATGATCGGTGGTCTTCCACCTACTTTATCTGCAAGTCATCCTGCGGAGAGGACATGAAACGTCTCCCCTCCGACTTATTCCGCAAACACGGAATGGAGATGTGGTAGCAAGAGGGAACAGCTCTGAACATGTCTTAACCCTCTTGCAAATATATCTGGAACTGCGTCTCTTTCTCCTTCAGACTCGCATCCTCCCCAAAAGAAGTCTTGAAAAGTTTTACTTCTTTTAAAAACTTAAAACCTCTCGGCAGATTAGTACTTTTTCGAGGCTAATGCCAAGTTAAATGACCGTTCCAGTAACCCAGGTCCATGGCGAGGGCTTCCTCAGTAACCCTGGTTCATGGTATTGAGTACCGAGCTACAACCTTGAGCACGATGGTATGACCCTTGTCTATCATGGCCTAGCGTGTGACCCCACCCGTAAGAGTCAAGGTAAAGGTCAGACCATCATACCCAAGGGTCGTACCGTCGTGCTCGAGGGTCGTACCGTCTTGCTCAAGGGTCTTACCCTCTTGGTTATGGACTGTTCCGTTGTGTTCTGGCGGTAAGAACATGCGTACATGTTATAGTGCGAGCGTAGACATTCACGTAACAGATGTAAATCTTTTGGTTCTTAAATGGACGAAAGGTTACATATATCTTACGACCAATCACAGCACCCGCAGTCCAAGGATTACCTGTATACTGAGTTCAGTCAGGTTAGGTTAGGTTAGGGTGAACACCCCTAGTCTAGCCGAATCAAGCCTGGCCCAGAATAACGATGAAGGGTTCGAATCTTCAGGTAATCCCAGACCTGCTGGTGATGTTCCCGTTGGCTGTGATGCTTCGTTTGTTCCGGAACCCCCGCCAGGCCTTGGTTCGTGCCGAGCCGGCGTCATTCGAGACACGTAAGTTCGAAGCTTTGCCCCGAGTGAGACAAATCTTAGCAGCTTAATGCAATGCAAATTGCAAAATTCCTGTGCATGATGATGAAGCAAGGGAATGATTTTATCACACGTTTCCGCTGAGAATTTCCATCATGAGGACCAGCAGGAGCAGCAACGTCTCCAGCACAAGGCTGACACGAGGGCGATTGTTTACCCTGGGATCCGGGAGCGTGGTGCCCACTGATAGTATCACCAGGGGAAAAAGGGGTTGCCCACTGATGGTATGTATCACCAGGGAGGAAAGGGGGTTGCCCACTGATAGCATCACCAGGGGAAAAAGGGGTTGTCCACTAATGGTTTCACCAGGGAGGAAAGGGGGTTGCCCATTGATAGTATCACCAGGGGGAAAAGGGGTTGCCCACTGATGATATCACCAGGGAGGAAAGGGGTTGCCCACTGATGATATCACCAGGGAGGAAAGGGGTTGCTTACTGCTGGTGGTGTTGATAACAACACCAGGGTTAAAAGTGTTCCCAGTGTTGATAATGGTGTTCTCCTCACCAGGGGTAGAGGGTGTTGCCCACTGTTGATGGCGATGGTGGAATCACAATGACAAGGTCGGGTGGGGTGCCCACATGGTCCTGGTGTGACGTCACGCTTGATTATAAAACAGGGAATATATTGTTACATTTTGGTGGACAGGTTATTGATCGACGACCAGGTTTTCTCTGTCTATTACTACAACATTCGTTAGTTTTGCTATATGTTTATACATACATTATAACGGTTTCGTGTATTTATACAATACTCGATTCTGTTGTCTCACGATGGTCGGATATATGTTGATTTAATCCTGTATAGTCTAAGTAAACAAAGTTTCCAAGCATTTGTCTTGGTACTGATGTCAGTCAGTCTGTCACTGAACGAGAAGTAGAATATCAGATGTAGTTATGTAGCAACATTAAGTTCTTCTTACATTTAACTGCAGGAACATAAACCACTTGAGCAGGACAGTACGACACTTGGGCAGGACGCTGCGACACTTGAGCAGGACAGTACGACACTGGAGCAGGACGGTGCGACACTTGAGCAGGACGGTACGACACTTGGGCAGGACGCTACGACACTTGTGTAAGACGGTACGAGTTTAAGGCACAATAGTCTGGCTTTTGACCTAACCAGACCTGATGTGATGGAAAGCAGTTGATTGGTGTCTTCTGGATCAATTATTGTACATCAAGATCTGTGATCCAAGTAGAACTATAACAGTGGGTTGTTTATAAGTGGTTCACCGACACTGTTAGGTAGATATGATATAGACATGTTAGTCTATTCTGTCCTGTGATATGTAAATAGTGTTTGCTTTTAGATAGTTACAAGGATACCTTGACGAACGTTTAAACCTTTTAAGTTAATCTTACCCAACCTGACGACCAGATGGTTGTGGTTCGCCCCTCTCTGTGTGTGATATTCCTGTCAGTATGTGTCATCCCCAGACGATCTCAGAATCAGGTGGAAGTGTGTCCTCATCTCTTCTTTCGCTTCAGTTAATTCCGCAATTTCTGCTGCTTCAAAAGCCTCGATCTTGTTCACTACATTAACTTTCTCTTCAGACCTTTGCTTGAACCATTCCAGTTATCTTGTCGCTGATGAAGGTAAATTCTTCACCACCCATACATCCCCCAGCCATTCTCGTTGGGTTTCTCCATTTCTGATTTTTTTTATGATCTCGTTTTAATAACCCAAGACTGTTGAATCTTACTTGTTATGTTTGTATTAAGCTTCGTCCATCCGTTGTCTTCCGTTCATATACAGCAACGAAGTATTTCATCAACTTTCCTTCTCTGCTGGTCATCAAATGTCTCAGTTCCTCACACAGTTGACGTGGTCACTGTCTCGTTCAATCACCAAATCTATTTTCCTTGTGTTCTTCCTCGGCCAGTTCTCCCACACACACTCCTGCCCTCCCCAGGGACGCTTCCCTCCCTCCATGATGACCTCTTTCGCTTCTCTCTTTATAAACTTTCTCCCGAAAATTGGGAACGAGTCTTGCTTTCCTCTTAACAATTTTATCTTTTCTCTTTTCTCCATTTTTCTTATTAATCAAGTGTGACGTAGGTAACCTGTTGTGGTTGATCACCGCATTATTAATCAAGTGTGACGTAGGTAAGGTGTTGTGGTTGATCACCGCATTATTAATCATGTGTGACGTAGGTAAGGTGTTGTGGTTGATCACCGCATTATTAATCATGTGTGACGTAGGTAAGGTGTTGTGGTTGATCACCGCATTATTAATCATGTGTGACTTGGGTAAGGTGTTGTGGTTGATCACCGCATTAGTAATCATGTGTGACTTGGGTAAGGTGTTGTGGTTGATCACCGCATTATTAATCATGTGTGACTTGGGTAAGGTGTTGTGGTTGATCACCGCATTATTAATCATGTGTGACTTAGGTAAGGTGTTGTGGTTGATCACCGCATTATTAATCATGTGTGACGTAGGTAAGGTGTTGTGGTTGATCACCGCATTATTAATCATGTGTGACGTAAGTAAGGTGTTGTGGTTGATCACCGCATTATTAATCATGTGTGACTTAGGTAAGGTGTTGTGGTTGATCACCGCATTATTAATCATGTGTGACGTAGGTAAGGTGTTGTGGTTGATCACCGCATTATTAATCATGTGTGACGTAGGTAAGGTGTTGTGGTTGATCACCGCATTATTAATCATGTGTGACGTAGGTAAGGTGTTGTGGTTGATCACCGCATTAGTCATTATCGTTCATGATTCAGAATGATTGTTGTACTATTTTCTTTCCAGTTATCCTGACCGCGAAGTGTAATAGTAGTTTCCCTATAGCTTATTCGATGTTCCTTCCCAAACTCTCATTTATTTTCCAATTTCAGCCTTGGCTTCACCCCTAAATCCCAGGAAAGAGCAAATCCCTCTGGCAAAGTTCAGTGTTTGGCCAACACTTGACCTCTGGCGGAGGCAATTATCCAGCTGTGACTCGTCCAACAACCATTACGTCACGACCATCCAGAAATTTATTGCCTCCGTCAGAGTCGTCGTCGACGAGTCGAGATATAACGTTATAAATCTCTCGATGGCAGTGACGACGTTCCTGGAAAGCTCTGAGATCTGCTGGAAACCTCCCCCTGCAGGGGGAGAGAGAGAGAGAGAGAGAGAGAGAGAGAGAGAGAGAGAGAGAGAGAGAGAGAGAGAGAGAGAGAGAGAGAGAGGCAGAACTCTCCATGTAAATAGCGTTTACCCAGGAGTGACACCATTCCCATCTCTGAGGGTTTGGCTGGGCGGGATGTGTGAGGTCGACTGCGGTGCTGATATTCCAGTGTGGCGGAGGGGAAGACGCTGTTCCAGTCAGAGAAAAAGAATTTCATGGTTGATATCACCTTTCCAGGACACAGATTCGAACCGAGCTATTGTGTAGTCACTGGTAATGTCGTTTAGGTGTTTACTCTGGAGACCCTCCCTAACATCGTTGCCAACACGTAGCCCTCCTAGACAAACCCCTTCAGACCTTATACTACCCACAGAACCATCTGACAGGCTGTTACCACTCACAGCTGGCCATTGTCCATCCCTACAAACATAGACACATCACAGACCCCTCACAAGACCCTCCCTGCCATACGCCATCACTAGTCCAACACAGACAAAATTTCATTATCTCTTTCCTGCGAGATCTCCGAGACCATCCGGAGACGTGGCTGACTCTCTGAGTCCCGTGGGATTTTCATAAAGGAATTCTTCAGTAAGAACAACAACCTGTGAGGATCAAGCCTCCCAAACATCTGACTGACTACCATCATCCTTCCCTCCTTGCAGGAAATTACAAAGTGGAACTTTAAAACGACTGTTCTCCGATCATGGACCAACTTGAGTTTAAAGACAAGCAATTGACTCATCCATATTAACCTAGTGCACTCCAGCCAACATTTCCATGTTTACAGTCGACCTGGTGTTGGCTGACACGTCTGCTTTAATGATCTCAAAAAAAACATTGTTGATCATAAGTCCATAATTTGTCGCTATTTCCGAGTCATGTGATCGCTTCATTCGTATTTTCATCTGTCGTTCACACAAGAAGAAAATCCTTGCCGGAAAAGAAACATTATGATTCTTTATGTTTCAATATTTTTCATATTTGATCAGATTCACGTATTGTCTGCTTACTGTCCACTGTGTTCATTTGTTTAAGTGTTGGATGTGCGTGCCACTGGTGCTTGTCCAGCGTGCTGTGCCAACTATGTGTCCAAGCTGTGTGTCTGGTGCACGTATGGTAAGCCCTGCTCACATGCTGTGTTTGAGATACGTGCCTCTGGTGCACGTGTGGTACGCCCTGCTCACATGTACTTTCGCATCTGGCTCTCGCAACAGTGGTTGTTGGTCCTACAAACACTGGTCGTATACCAAGGTTGTTTGTGTCAGGAAAGAGAATGACTGTGCTGCTCCTAGCGCGCGCGCGCGCGCGCGTGTGTGTGTGTGTGTGTGTGTGTGTGTGTGTGTGTGTTTGTGCAAGCGATTCTGGAATGGAGGTTCTGGGTAACACTAGGAACATCTTCAGATAGGAATGCTTGGGTAACTGCAATATATATATATATATATATATATATATATATATATATATATATATATATATATATATATATATATATATATATATATATATATTCATGAAACTTGAAAACATTTTCGTCGTCAAAGTGACGCCAGCTGACAAGAGAGGTCAGGAAGGAGATAAATGGCAAATTGTGTTATATTCTTACTGGGATTATGACGATGGTTCAACTAAAAGTTACCATTTTTCCACTGTGTTAGATAACAGTGCGAGTAGGTGTGTGGTGATTGATGTCGAGATCAAATATATATATATATATATATATATATATATATATATATATATATATATATATATATATATATATATATATATATTAAAGTATTTATTCATCTACATACATACATACATACATCCATATAATGTTCTTCACAATACTGCCACATGATGTGAAGTTAGAGAGAACGTGACATTGTGAACACAGCGAGCACTAAATATACACTGACTCACACACTTCCTGATGGCCAGATTGATGGCCAGCTGTCTCTGTGACTGACTACCTGACCAACATTTGGCTTTAGCCTCTTTCCCAATGACTGCCATGATCTATGACTCGTTGGTATGGGCTATACTAGGACGATAAATTCATAGATAAATGTTGGGAAGAAAATCGAAGATATCAGATATGATATGGGTATGTCCTTCTTAAAGTCTGTGTCTATTTATTCCTACCTCACCAGTCCACGAGTTTCTGTTCTCCTCAGCTACCGTGACTGATATGATATCTTGCTCTTGAAGCCATACGATGTCTGTCCTTTGTCGTGGTCTAATTCTTGGATGACTCAAGATTTTGTTGGAGCAGACGTAGGTTGGTTCCCCCTGGCTCCAGTGTGGTTGTCAAGGTGTTGCTGTGCACATCCCCGGCAGAGGAGGAAGCTAAGGTACCAGTGAGTGTGAGCATCGTCGGCTCACGCAGAATAATTTCTATATTTTCAGTTGTGTGGGGAAAAATATGTTTACATCTCTTGCGAATAATCATCTTACACAGGTTGTGCCTCCGGGTGTATAGGGCGTACCCAGGCTGGGGAGCCGGTGTCCTCCTAACCAGATTGGGTGTTCCCAGGCTGGGGTGTTCCTAGGCTGGGGTGTTCCTAGGCTAGGGGAGCCAGTGCCACCCTTGTCCGGCAGGGGCTGCCCCCGGTGACCGCCTGGGGTCACACATCTGGTAATCTGTAGTGTGTACACCAGCTCGTCTGGGGCCGCCTGGCGGGACACCCCCTGCCTCTGTCGGGAAGGGATAGGCCGAAATGACAGTCTACAGATAATACAGGAAGGGAAGACAGTCTACAGATGATATAGAAGGGGAAGACAGTCTTCTGTGATTACCGGGGGAGAGTAAGACAGTCTACAGTTACTACAAGGAAGAAGTACAGGGAGGGAGGAAATTATTCTACAGCTACTATAGGAAGCGAGACAGACAGTTTACAGTCAGGATGTTGTGATGAGGACAAATTACAGTCAAGATCAAGTGAGTAAAATAATCTACTGTCAAGACAGGGAAATAGCTGGTTCTTGTTCCCCGTGGAGTTCAGATGATAAGCAAAATAAGCTGTATTTTTTTTTCTGATGTATTCTTCCTACACATGCTTGATAGATTGCTGGAAATATTGTTCAGTATGCCACCGAAGAGTTTGTATTAGTGTCAAAGGAGAAAAAGAACATTATCTATTCGGAAATAAGTTGCAAGTCTTTGCATGAGAGGGACTTGGGACCAGACGTTGTCCCTAATCTGTCCAGAGATCCCAACCTTTAGGGAGCTGTCGAAACAAGACTTCTGCTGGTAGATATCACAATGTCTTCGCTCAGGTAACGTTCAGCAAACATCTTGTTATAAGCCAGAATTATTATTAATATACATGTCAAGTTTGGTCACAGCAATACAGAAGGTAAGCCTAACTGTACCCGGCAGTACATTCAAGTCCATCACTTTATGAACGGTTTCGTACACGTAATACTCTCATGATTAAAATCTATGTAGAGTTTGTATGTTTGTATTGTGAGGAACTATGTAGAAATATGTATAGACTCGCCAACAGAGGTCTGACTGTGGTTTTGCCGGGGTAAAGCTAACAAGAGGAGGGTGGTTAACGAGAGAACGGTAGTTAACAAGGTGCACATCACACAGTTGCCAAGGAACATTTGTGGTGTTTGGTTCCTCACTGCCGTAATTTTGTTTTGGTTTGTACGACAAACTCATGGTGGCGTTGGTCATGAGTTGACCTGCCGGTTATGATATGGTGTTGTATGTGTTGTATTGTTATTGTGTGTGATGTTGTTATGATAAGGTAACTGTGGTGGTTGTTGGTGGTGGTAGTATGGGTAGGAGGCAGCCGGCCGGCCACAGTGTGAGGCTCAACATTGTGACGAGAGGGTAGAGGCTCCCTGCCCGACCCCCTCACTCACCTCCCTCCCTTATGTGTAGACAACAATTAGTGTTTACTATGAAGTGTTTGGTGTCAGTGTTGTGTTGCCTGTTTGCTGATGTATTCCATACATCTGAAATCTATTTCAATAGAAGAATCTATCTCTGACATGGTTGTTCACGTTGAAGAAATCGTTATTCATTCAGAGATATTTTGTCATGATGAAGCATGAAAAACAGAAATCCATGATCGGCCTGCATGTTGAACATCCTGCACTGGTGATGCCAAGTTACGCCAAGGCCGAAAACAACCGACTAGTGATGCAACGACGGTAAGTGCAGGTCGTGCATTGTTGATGTGGTGGCAGGAGAGACGTTGTGAGCCACGTGGTGTGCTGGATGTGGCCAACTTTGATATCAGTTGAACATGTTGATCACCAGACGTTTCTCATAGGATAATAAACAAATATAACAATGTATAGTTTATCATGACTATGTTAGTGAGAGGTGCAGGTCCGTCATGACCATGTTAGTGAGAGGTGCAGGTCCGTCATGACTATGTTAGTGAGAGGTGCAGGTCCGTCATGACTATGTTAGTGAGAGGTGCAGGTCCGTCATGACCATGTTAGTGAGAGGTGCAGGTCCGTCATGACCATGTTAGTGAGAGGTGCAGGTCCGTCATGACCATGTTAGTGAGAGGTGCAGGTCCGTCATGACTATGTTAGTGAGAGGTGCAGGTCCGTCATGACTATGTTAGTGAGAGGTGCAGGTCCATCATGACCATGTTAGTGAGAGGTGCAGGTCCATCATGACCATGTTAGTGAGAGGTGCAGGTCCGTCATGACCATGTTAGTGAGAGGTGCAGGTCCGTCATGATTAACAGATTTGGTCAGTCGTTATTCATGAAACAGCTGAGTCATTATTGATGTTCTCTGGGTATTCTTAACTCACACATCAAAGCGTCAGTAGGGAGAGTCCACTGTTTATGTAGTAACTGGGGTAGTGCACATGACTCCAGGGAAGTATATATTGTACCTATGATCATGCACATGTGATAATGACTGGTTAAAGGATGTTACAGGGAAGTCTATATTAAATGTTACACCGGAAATAAGAGAGTGGAGTTAAAGTAAGAGGTTTAAAGGCCATTTTTGACATAGAAGAAAATAGAGTAAGAGTTAAATTGATCACGACTTTTAAGTTTTAAACCAGACTGATTATGTCAACATTGAACAGCTCATTGTAAGACACAGAGACATCCAGTGGCCGTGGCTGAACACTTGGGTAGAAACGTGTTAGGAAAGCTGTAAACAATTCTTATTATGACGTCAGTCAAAGGAATAACATGTGGTGCAATTGTGATCACTGACAACATATGCTGCAAGTTCAGGTGTTTGTATGACAGTAGAGAAGGTTCAAGAGATGTGCCTCACCAGGACACTACTAACTTCCAGTCCAGTACGTAATAGATCATTACACACACACACACACACACACACACACACACAAACCTTAACACAAGTACACAAACATATTTATACAAACTTCCCTCCCCTCCTCCAACCCACACACACACACACACACACACATACACACACACACACACACACACACACACACACACACACACACACACACACACATGCGGACAAAGACACACTCCAGGTTTCAGGCCAGGGCCGCGCTCTTCCTCCCGAGTGTTGAGTTGCAGTATTCTTTTCACAGTGGGCACAACGCTCAGATGTGACGGTAACGCTTGTGTCTTTTGTTCATTTCCTGACCAGATAGCTTTACGACACCGTGCGGGAAAAATATTCTATTCAACACAGGTTGTAGGATTATGCAATCCTGCCTTTTCAACCGGTTGCATCAGCAAGTGTTCAGAGTTGACCTATATCCTCTATTTGTCTTGATACCTGGAGGTTTGCCAGATAGACAACGTGACTCTTAATTTATAAAAGCATTCAACTCCTTCGTGTTTATTGATGATGTCTTTGTTTTCTGACCAGAGTAATTTCAAATCCTGATATGGCTGTCAGAGAAACAGAAACGTTGTTAGGATTTCCTAAGTGACCAAGCTATACTGTGAAATATATTTAATGAAATATTCTATCAATATCAAAGTCAGCAGCTCAGATAGATCAATTTGGATATTGATACCTCTCTTATCTGTACACCGAGCCATCAGGCAGCACTTCATGTTTGACTATGTCTATCGATCCTCCTCCCTCACTAAGTATTCCTCCAATCCATGATCCCCGCAGCTCCATCACAGACAGTCCCTCCCATCATTTCATTTATCCCTCCATCACTACATATACCCCTCGCTGCCACTACATATACCCTTCGCTGCCACTACATATACCCCTCGCTGCCACTACATATACCCCTCGCTGCCACTACATATACCCCTCGCTGCCTCTACCTATACTGCTCAGTACCTCCGTACTACCAGTGATATACCCTCATCCCCCACCACATCTGGTATATCTAGCGTCTCTTCGTCAACATACCTTCCACCATTGTGTGAGGAACGTGTGTGTGTGTGTGTGTCTGGCAGAGTAGCGCCCGGACCCCTGCCTCCTCCACTTGGCCAGCCACGCGAAGAGTCTCATCAATCTTGGGATGGACAAGAGACCAACCAAAATTGTTTGATTCCCGCGCTACCTGGAGACTCAGGCGGTGGGTTCGGGTCTTAAAAAACCGCAAGCGGCGACTCTCGGCTCCTATGGAACCGCAGGCGGCGTGTCGCCATTTGAAGAGCGGAAGGTAGTGGGCGTGTCACTTGAACCATGGTGCCGCTCTCACCTAATGAAGAACCGCAGGCGGTGGATATTACCTCTTGAGGAGCCGCATGCGACGGATAAAATCCCCTGCGGGACGTCGACTGTCACATTCTGAGGAACCGCAGGTGCCGGGTATCGCCTCCTGAGAACCCGAAGTTGGCGGATGTCATCCGAGGAACCGCATGCGGAAAAGCGTCACCCGAGCAGCTGCAAGCGGCGGGCTTCACCCGAGGAGCCGCATGCGGTGGATGTCAGCGCTGGCCACCTGAGTTCCCCTGGTGCAAGGAACCCGGATATCACACTGGTGTGGAATTCTTTGGTTGCAGAGCTTGGAACGGGGGGGGGGGGGGCTACGTCCGGCTTACTGTAGCGGTTGTTGTGACCAGTGACCCTAGTGGCTGACGCAGTGGTTGTTGTGACCAGTGACCCTAGTGGCTGACCCAGTGGTTGTTGTGACCAGTGACCCTAGCGGCTGACGCAGTGGTTGTTGTGACCAGTGACCCTAGTGGCTGACGCAGTGGTTGTTGTGACCAGTGACCCTAGTGGCTGACCCAGTGGTTGTTGTGACCAGTGACCCTAGCGGCTGACGCAGTGGTTGTTGTGACCAGTGACCCTAGCGGCTGACGCAGTGGTTGTTGTGACCAGTGACCCTAGCGGCTGACGCAGTGGTTGTTGTGACCAGTGACCCTAGTGGCTGACGCAGTGGTTGTTGTGACCAGTGACCCTAGTGGCTGACCCAGTGGTTGTTGTGACCAGTGACCCTAGCGGCTGACGCAGTGGTTGTTGTGACCAGTGACCCTAGCGGCTGACGCAGTGGTTGTTGTGACCAGTGACCCTAGCGGCTGACGCAGTGGTTGTTGTGACCAGTGACCCTAGCGGCTGACGCAGTGGTTGTTGTGACCAGTGACCCTAGTGGCTGACGCAGTGGTTGTTGTGACCAGTGACCCTAGTGGCTGACGCAGTGGTTGTTGTGACCAGTGACCCTAGTGGCTGACGCAGTGGTTGTTGTGACCAGTGACCCTAGTGGCTGACGCAGTGGTTGTTGTGACCAGTGACCCTAGCGGCTGACGCAGTGGTTGTTGTGACCAGTGACCCTAGTGGCTGACGCAGTGGTTGTTGTGACCAGTGACCCTAGTGGCTGACGCAGTGGTTGTTGTGACCAGTGACCCTAGCGGCTGACGCAGTGGTTGTTGTGACCAGTGACCCTAGTGGCTGACGCAGTGGTTGTTGTGACCAGTGACCCTAGTGGCTGACGCAGTGGTTGTTGTGACCAGTGACCCTAGTGGCTGACGCAGTGGTTGTTGTGACCAGTGACCCTAGTGGCTGACGCAGTGGTTGTTGTGACCAGTGACCCTAGCGGCTGACGCAGTGGTTGTTGTGACCAGTGACCCTAGTGGCTGACGCAGTGGTTGTTGTGACCAGTGACCCTAGTGGCTGACGCAGTGGTTGTACTTTGCCTGTTGTTGTTGTTGTTATTGTTGTAGTTGTTGTGCATCAGTTGAAGTGGCTTCAATATCATACATTCTGTAAGTTCTTGTTGTTCGATCCTCTTTATTTCCTTGTTGATTCTGAGGAGAGAATCCCAGACCAAGCCTCACACACACACACACACACACACACACACACACACACACACTCACACACACACACACACACACACACACTCACACACACACACACACACACACACACACACACACACACACACTCACACACTCACACTCACAAGAGAAAATGCCCAAACCATGAAATATAGAAACGTACACAGACAGTGGGCGAGAGCAAGAGAAATATGTAGGGCAGATGAAGTTAGAGCGTGAACACTGGTACTGAACAGACGCCTGCGGCAATGAAGGTGAGACACGCAGGAAATTAAGTGAGACTGTAGAAAAATTCACGTCCACCGTCCAGAACCCAACACTCGGGAGAACATGTGTCACGGGAGATGAGAAGTCTGGAAAAGTGGAGAGAAAAGTGAATCCGTTTGTGTTCGCTTTCTAGAAAAGGAGATATGAAGGTTGATCAGTGAACACTAGATGACTTAAGCAGAAAACTTAATGGCACCAAAGTTAGAAATGTTTGTAAAGCATAAGTTGATGCATGTAAATCACTGACGATTATTGGCCTGGAAGACGATCATGTTCCAGAAGAAAAGGAGGATATCATGAAGAAAATGGAATATTTGTCCCGTTGTAGCCGAGCGGATACCTAAGTAGGCTGTCATTCGGTTGCCCCGGGTTCGAATCCTGGGCTCCAGGTGATGAATTATTTACATCGATATCATCTGTACAGTGTATGCTGGAGGTAGAGTCTTCACCCCAGGCTTCCCCTGGGGTTGATTCAAGATTTGTTATGTGGCGGCCGAGTGCTGGCGTCTGGCCTGTCCTTCACTCACGACGTGGCGCGTCTTGTGAGGTGAGGATCTTAGATTCGTCTGAGATGGACGGCTTTTGTACCGTCGCAACGAAGATGAAGCGCCAGTCTGGTCCACCCACGCTAGTCTTCCTCTGGCCAACCTTGAGCAAGATACTTATCTTCCTTGACCTACCGTGACCACAACACTTGTCTTCCTCTGCCTGCCGTGAGTAAAATTCGTCTTTCTCTGCCAGCGGTGAGCAAGACACTTGTTCTCTGCAAGCTGTGAGCCAGACATCTGTCTTCCTCCGCCAGCTGTGAGCAAGACAGACACCTACCAACTGTACCAAGTCTATAACCCAGATCCTTAATCTCTGTCTGACACACTTCCACAACGCCTGCAAGGAACACACTTCCTTGTACTTTCTTGTTGGACGTAGAACAGACCTCTGAGAATACAAAGAACCAGCTTGACCTCCCATTCTTGAAAAGTGACTTTGTTTGGTGTCTGTATGTTCATGAAATATCATATATATAAATATATATATATATATATATATATATATATATATATATATATATATATATATATATATATATATATATATATACTCTGCATACTTTGTGGTTTCACAACAAGACGTATATAGAAAAAAATATGATCATTACATTTACCTCTTCCCTTTATGGCAGCGACCCACGGAAAGAATTTTGTCTATGTTTTTTCCAGAATTTTGTGAGGAATTTTGATATCTTCATATATATCTCTACACAGGAATATTTGTTTCGCATAGGATGTGGTCCTATGTGAGATGGCTTGTACAGGGTATAAGAGATGACCCATACAGAGGAGCCGCTCTACAGGCGTCAACTCTGACAGGGTTTAGCGTGACACTTGAGGTAGACTGTAACAACTTTTGTCCTCATATTTTCGATGGACCACATCTGATGACCCCGTAAGGTCAGCCAGGGGTTGAAGCAGTGAGACATGTCATCATGTCATGCTGATATGTTCACCCTCATGTCTGTGATTTTGGTCTTGGCTGCCCAGCCGCTGGCTGGTCCAGACACAACATTGCCAGACCAGCTATGAGGAACACAGTAGGAAATGTTCACCTGAGACTTGTAGTTAAAGATGCCTCAGCACATGAATGATGGTGTCCACTGTTTGTCTGGCAGTATTATTCCCTTTTTGATATACTTAACTTGTGCAATCTTTTCTAACTGCATTTCTTACCTGTAATATAGTTCCTCTATAGATGTCATATCTGTCATGGAGAATCAAATTCATATATAGTTTTTCGAAAAGTCTCTCTCTCTCTCTCTCTCTCTCTCTCTCTCTCTCTCTCTCTCTCTCTCTCCCCTCGGCGGTTTTCCCCGGGCTTCCCTGGCAGACCCATCGACCAGGAACCACCAGCCAAAAACCTTTATTGTCGCGCACGTCACAACGATGACGCGCCTTGAATATTCATATACAACCTCACCATCAGTACTCTGCCTCGCTTCCTCATACCGCTCCCACACTTCCCTCGGTGGGAGTCGAACCCTGCCATTTGTGATGTGTGTGTTGAGACGCTCGCTAGTGTCCATATATTGCTGCTGGTGGGAACTGTTCGTGCAGCAATTAGCAGCCGCCAGGTCTGGCCACTTCAAAAACACATTCCGACTTATATATCTGTTTGACGAAAATAGTTTTGCTCAAGTCCATCTGACTTGGTAATCATGCCACCTGAGTCGAGAGTCGTGTTGTCGTGCTCAAAGGGTTGATAAACCATATTGCGAATAACAAATCCACCGAAAGATAACCTGCAGAAAGTAGGAAGATATGGTCGGAAAAAAGGAATATATATATATATCGGGATCTGCTGATATAATGTGTTTTGTTTTCGGGTTTGTCTTATCTGAAGTGTAGTCCTTCGTACTCACGTATTGTATTTATTTACTAGCTGGTCATATCCCACCAGACCCATCAGCTGCCCACCCATGGCCAGAGGTACCAGCTGCCCACCCATGGCCAGAGGTACCATCTGCCACCCTGGCCACCTGCTCACACAGGATCATCGTCTGTGCTAGCCCTCTGGCGGCTCCCTCCCTCTCAGTGTTACACACATCAAAGTGTTGCTGTCAATGGCGAGTCTTGCTTGGCGTGTTTGTCCCGCCACTACTACCAAACAGCCTCCTCAGATGTATGTCGCATGAAGGCCTCCTCCCGTCTATAGACCACCAGTTCAGTGTGATATCCTGCGTAAAGCCTTGTGTATGGGATGGCCTGCGGGTGTGTGTGGCTTCTGGCAGATGTATCATTCCGGGAGTTGTATTATGACCAGCCTGGCGGGCTAAGGTCTACCTGTCTGCTGCATAGATCTCGCCTCATTCCAGTCCCTGCCTTCAATGGCCCACCTTTACTGAAGTTTTTTCATTCAACATTAAGTACGAAAATGATTTCCAGGTTTAGTCGTCTTTGAAGACGACCTGTTACCACATGAACATGAATGGGAGAGAGAATGTTATGATGAGATATATACTCATACATGTATCTGCTTTTTTTACAACCGAGTTATATATACTGTTGTGTTCTGGCCCACACGATACTATAGCCTCATGTTAAGGCCCACTCTAGGGCTACACCCCCCCCCTCTCTCTCTCTCTATCTCCCCCCACTCTCTCTCTCTCTCTCTCTCTCTCTCTCTCTCTCTCTCTCTCTCTCTCTCTCTCTCTCTCTCTCTCTCTCTCTCTCTCTCTCTCTCTCAGGGGCAGGTGTTAATGAAACATGAGGTTATAAAACCGTCTTCACATCAATTTGTGGTGGGGCTTGGGTGGTGGGTGTGTCAGCGAGTGGTTGGGTGGGGCTGGGGGGGGGAGGTGTCAGTGGTATACAGCGTATCTTTATGTAGCTGTGGATGATGGAGGGTCTGGTTGCTCAGGATCAGACGGAACTGCTCGTTTGGCTCGCGATAACAGGTTGTTGGCCCCTAACAACCCTGGCTGTTACAAGCAGGCATGTCAGGTCACAACCAGTGAGTGGGTCAGTGTTATACGGTCAGCAGTGATAGGCGGCTCATAAAGTGAGGATCAGTAGTGGTTGTAAGAATAATAATGAGAATAATAATGATAATGATAATAATAATAATAATGATAATAATAATAATGATAATAATAATAATAATAATGATAATAATAATGATAATAAAAAAGATATTAGTAATGATAATAATAATAATAGTACCATTATTGCTATTATCATTGTTATCATTATCTTCTCTATCATCATTATCATTATCACTACTGTAATGGAGGTGGGGGTGGGGTGTGGGGTGGGGAGGTGAGAGCTCAGGTGAGACAAACACAGGTGGAAAGAAATTGAAATCTCTGGGAAGAAGTTACACAAGAAATGTTGACGACAGTTTTTAATTAAAATGAATGAAAGCGATATACTTACGCTCTGAATTTTGAATAAAACATTTACGTGTCTCATCAAAATCTTCTTGATCGAAAGAGAACCTTTATGTTACTGTGGTGGTGGTAGTTGTGGTGGTGGTAGATGTGGTGGTGGTAATTGTGGTGGTGTGGTGGTGGTAGTTGTGGTGGTGGTAGATGTGGTGGTGGTAGTTGTGGTGGTGGTGTGGTGGTGGTGGTAGTTGTGGTGGTGGTAGATGTGGTGGTGGTAATTGTGGTGGTGTGGTGGTGGTAGTTGTGGTGGTGGTAGATGTGGTGGTGGTAGTTGTAGTGGTGTGGTGGTGGTAATTGTGGTAGTGTGGTGGTGGTAGTTGTGGTGGTGGTGTGGTGGTGATAGTTGTGGTGGTGTGGTGGTGGTGGTAGTTGTGGTGGTGTGGTGGTGGTAATTGTGGTGGTGTGGTGGTGGTAGTTGTGGTGGTGGTGTGGTGGTGGTAGTTGTGGTGGTGTGGTGGTGGTAGATGTGGTGGTGGTAGTTGTGGTGGTGGTGTGGTGGTGGTGGTAGTTGTGGTGGTGGTGTGGTGGTGGTAATTGTGGTGGTGTGGTGGTGGTAGTTGTGGTGGTGGTGTGGTGGTGGTGGTAGTTGTGGTGGTGTGGTGATGGTAATTGTGGTAGTGTGGTGGTGGTAGTTGTGGTGGTAGTGTGGTGGTGGTAGTTGTGGTGGTGTGGTGGTGGTGGTAGTTGTAGTGGTGTGGTGATGGTAATTGTGGTAGTGTAGTGGTGGTAGTTGTGGTGGTAGTGTGGTGGTGGTAGTTGTGGTGGTGTGGTGGTGGTGGTAGTTGTGGTGGTGTGGTGATGGTAATTGTGGTAGTGTAGTGGTGGTAGTTGTGGTGGTAGTGTGGTGGTGGTAGTTGTGGTGGTGTGGTGGTGGTGGTAGTTGTAGTGGTGTGGTGATGGTAATTGTGGTAGTGTGGTGGTGGTAGTTGTGGTAGTAGATCCTTCATATATTTCGGTGCTGGTGTCCTATTATATCTTCTTGTGGTTGTCGCAGTCTTCCCTGCCTTACAGGTCAAGGCTCTCTCTCTCTCTCTCTCTCTCTCTCTCTCTCTCTCTCTCTCTCTCTCTCTCTCGTCATGACATAAGCCAATGAGAACATCATTTGTGAATGACGTGTCAGTGACGCAATGTGAACCACCACTAAGATCTGTTCCTTGGTTGTGCTGTCCTGTGGTTCATTAGTGTCAATGAATGACGGCAAAATAACCATTATGAATAATTTCTAGCCACACGGATTACATCAACTTATTCAAACTAACAACCATTTTTCAGTAGGTGTCTGTTGTTGTCAGCCGGAGGCTGTGATTGGCTGAGGTGAGCCGGAGGAAGCGGGTAACCATGGTAACGGGAGACACAGAAAACGGAGGATGAATGGCTGTGTTGCCGGACTTGGCGGAAGTTCTTATTAATGGAGACATCTGGCATCACCCTCCTCCACCCGGAAAATTATGTGGCACTAATAATAGACTTTTTATTCATACCGTGAAATATATCTCTAGAGCTGGATGGACTGGGAAACATACTCCTTCTTGTTCCCTTCCGTTGTATTTCTCGTTACCTAATTATAATTACCACTGACGTAATCTGATGAACATAGATTATGATGTGATGTTAATTAGTGGGTCTTGTATTGGTTTACCTCAAGGACACTCCATGTGTTTATGCCCAACATAATGACTCACTATCGATTTCTTTATCCTCGATATGGGTCACTCGTTGTCTGCTCACGGCTTCCTTCTCTCCATCTCGAATAGTCTGAAGTTGTACGGGTGGCTGGATGACCCATGATTGACCCTAAGTCCCACACAGTCCCTGGACATCATCTTGTCTGCGTCAGGTTTATATCCAGCAAGAACTACATCATCAAATACCCGAACACGACAGTACGACTCAGGGTCTTACTGTCGTACCAAATGGTCGCACAGTCGTGCTCAGTGATCGTGTATCATCGTTTTCAAGGGTAGTTCCGTCGTGCATCGTGATCGTACCGTCGTGCATAAGAATCCGAATATCGTACTCATGGATCGTACCATTGTACTCAATGATCGTACCATCGTACTCAGGTCATCATACCTTCGTATAGAAGATTCGAACCGTTGTGCTCGAAGTTGTACTTGATGATGGGATTGCATGGTGCGCCAGATGCAGAAACACCTGTGATATGCAGGTGTGCCGAGCCGTCTATAAGAACACTTGTAAGCACACCTGCCAACCAGCCCAAGTCTAAGGATCAGGGTCACCCTGCAGTGCTGGTGACCTGATGAGTCAGGTGTTTGTTAGTGACCTGATGAGTCAGGTGTTCGTTAGTGACCTGATGAGTCAGGTGTTTGTTAGTGACCTGATGAGTCAGGTGTTCGTTAGTGACCTGATGAGTCAGGTGTTTGTTAGTGACCTGATGAGTCAGGTGTTCGTTAGTGACCTGATGAGTCAGGTGTTTGTTAGTGACCTGATGAGTCAGGTGTTTGTTAGTGACCTGATGAGTCAGGTGTTTGTTAGCGACCTGATGAGTCAGGTGTTGTACACGACCATAGCTGGGTTCACAAGAGTCATCACATTCTCACTTGTTTACCTAGAAACATAAACGAAATTAAACAATATGATTTTTCTCAAATCGAGATCTGATTAACCTGGGAACATCAAAATCATCGTGCTCTGTGTGTGTATGTGTGTGCGTGCGTATATATATATATATATATATATATATATATATATATATATATATATATATATGTATATATATATATATATATATATATATATATATATATATATATATATATATATATATATATATATATACATATGTATGTATGTTTGCGGCAGGGGTGTGTGATGTCTCCATGGTTGTTTAATTTGTTTATGGATGGGGTTGTTAGGGAGGTGAATGCAAGAGTTTTGGAAAGAGGGGCAAGTATGAAGTCTGTTGGGGATGAGAGAGCTTGGGAAGTGAGTCAGTTGTTGTTCGCTGATAATACAGCGCTGGTGGCTGATTCATGTGAGAAACTGCAGAAGCTGGTGACTGAGTTTGGTAAAGTGTGTGAAAGAAGAAAGTTAAGAGTAAATGTGAATAAGAGCAAGGTAATTAGGTACAGTAGGGTTGAGAGTCAAGTCAATTGGAAGGTAAGTTTGAATGGAGAAAAACTGGAGGAAGTAAAGTGTTTTAGATATCTGGGAGTGGATCTGGCAGCGGATGGAACCATGGAAACGGAAGTGGATCATAGGGTGGGGGAGGGAGCAAAAATCCTGGGAGCCTTGAAGAATGTGTGGAAGTCGAGAACATTATCTCGGAAAGCAAAAATGGGTATGTTTGAAGGAACAGTAGTTCCAACAATGTTGTATGGTTGCGAGGCGTGGGCTATGGATAGAGTTGTGCGCAGGAGGATGGATGTGCTGGAAATGAGATGTTTGAGGACAATGTGTGGTGTGAGGTGGTTTGATCGAGTAAGTAACGTAAGGGTAAGAGAGATGTGTGGAAATAAAAAGAGCGTGGTTAAGAGAGCAGAAGAGGGTGTTTTGAAATGGTTTGGGCACATGGAGAGAATGAGTGAGGAAAGATTGACCAAGAGGATATATGTGTCGGAGGTGGAGGGAACGAGGAGAAGTGGGAGACCAAATTGGAGGTGGAAAGATGGAGTGAAAAAGATTTTGTGTGATCGGGGCCTGAACATGCAGGAGGGTGAAAGGAGGGCAAGGAATAGAGTGAATTGGATCGATGTGGTATACCGGGGTTGACGTGCTGTCAGTGGATTGAATCAGGGCATGTGAAGCGTCTGGGGTAAACCATGGAAAGCTGTGTAGGTATGTATATTTGCGTGTGTGGACGTGTGTATGTACATGTGTATGGGGGGGGGGGGGTGGGGCCATTTCTTTCGTCTGTTTCCTTGCGCTACCTCGCAAACGCGGGAGACAGCGACAAAGTATAAAAAAAAAAAAAAAAAAAAAATATATATATATATATATATATATATATATATATATATATATATATATATATATATATATATATATATATGTGTGTGTGTGTGTGTGTGTGTGTGTGTGAGTGTGTGTGTGTGTGTGTGTGTGTGTTCACATCATTTAATTAGAACCAGATGTTTTGACATGTGTCCGTTATTATCAATATTTTGCTGTAAAAGTAATTATGAAAAAATGAGATTTTTCTTGCAAGTCATCCCAGCTTTAAATGTAACCCTTGGGGAGGGAGTTGGTTCCTCCCAACTCCGGCAAGAGCCGATAAGCTGATAGGAAGAAAATGTTTAAGGAAATAGATAAAAACTTTTCTTTGGTTAAATTCCTCAAGAAGAAAGTTGTTCCACAAACGTTGGACCAGGTTTACCGCTGCCTCCTTCTTGATAGAAATCTTCTTCCTCAAAACATCAAAATATTTTCCTCTTAGATCTGGTTGTGTTCCCTGGGAAAAACATATATATATATATATATATATATATATATATATATATATATATATATATATATATATATATATATATATATATATATATATATATTACAGATATGTGCCTTGTAGTTATTAGTATGTATTTATACAATTCACAGACCGAATCTTCACAATTGTATATATAAGATTACATGTATACAACATATCTTTTTCCTGAAACATACATACCTGAGAAGGTCTGGAAAATGGCAGTAAAGATGGTATACGAGAGCTGTTTGGCAAGAACAGGTTAGAGAAGAGCAGGGGAGAGTTGATCGCAATCTTCAAGTTGCTAAACCACTTTGACGATGATGATGTGAATTGGTTGTTTGGAAGGTGTGATGAAGAGCAACAAGGGATCATAACAAGAAACTTGTTAGAAAATGTGAAGATACTGTAACATCGGAAACATTGATCACTAGTCTACTCATGACTCTGTGAACACAAACATTATTCAAAAGTTGAAAATGTTGTGTTACAGAAGAGATGGAACCCCACGAGTGTATAACTCCCTCGCAATCCTCTACGGATAGGGTATCACAGCTGGGTAAAAGAATATGAATATGGATGAAAACACTTGTTGTGTGAGTTTTCATGACATAGTGAGAGCAGCGTAGTCCTCAACATCACCCTTTAGCGTGTGAGTTAGCTTCACCAAGACGTTAGGTTCTCCATCTCAGAGCAACAAGTCGATGATAATCAAGCTTCCACGATACCCCTTCCTTAGAATATTGGGTCAGCCGCATACCATGAAATTCACTGCCGACGCCCCCTCCCGTCTCAAGCCTGATGGATTGTTAATGTGTGTGACAGGCAGAACTGCGCCGTAGATAGATGGTCACACTTACCGTCATTAAGATATATGTTGTACGGAACGTAGCTTAACTGACACTCAGGACAGTGTGTCGTGATTGGTTCGTTAAATATGTGTTTATGAACGAAATATTTTCTGGTTATTACAGTCCACATTATTTTGCTCTGAAACTGTTCCTCCAGGCATCGGTATGAAACTCCACAAACAACATCACTTCTTCATGGACAAGACAGCTAAACAGATAGATATGTATATGATTAGTTTGAAGTTGCCTGGAAGTGGACTTGGCAGGAAATGGAACCATTGAAGTGGATTTGCGTCATAGGGTGGGTGAGGGGGCGAAGTTCTGGGAGCCCTGAAAAATGAGTTGAAAGAGAGCACGTTATATGGAAGGGCAAAAATAGGTATCTTTGAAGGTACAGTAGTCCCAGTGATATCATATGGATGCGAGGCATGAGCTACAGATAAGGCTGTGCGGAGGAGGGTGGATGAGTTGGAAATGATATGTTTGAGAATAATGTTTGGTGTGAGGTGGTGTGATCAGGTAAGTAATGAAAGGGTAAGCGAGTTGTGTGGTTGAGAGAGTTGAAAAGGGTGAACTTAAAGGTTTTGCCATATGGAGAGAATGAGTGAGGAAAGGTTGATAAAAAGGATATATTTGTCAGAAGTGGAGGGAACAAGGAGAACAGGAAACCAAATTGGAGATGGAAGGATGGAGTGAAAAAGAATTTAAGCAATTCAGGCTTGAACATGCAGGAGGGTGAAAGGCATGCAGGGGATATAGTGAATTGGAACGATGTGGTATACTGGGGTCGACGTGTTGTCAGTGGACTAAACCAGAGCATTTCAAGCGTATGAGGGAAACCATGGAAAGGTCTGTGGGGTTTCGTTGTGGATAGGGAGTTGTTGCGGCCTTTCTTCGTCTGTTTCTGGAGCTGCATTATCAGTGAAGGAAACGACTGCACTGATAATGGTGAGCTGTGATGAGTTTACATCAGTCAGATTTCTTCTGTAGACACTGAAGGATGGCTGACCAAATCTCACCAATTTTTCCTCAAAAACAAAATCTAATCAGTTTCAGATGGCGGTGCGTGAGGCCGTCCCTTCTGCAGGATAACTTTTCATTATAACATGGGCGAAGACATCAGCTCACACACTGACCTTTCTTCATGTGAAAGGCAACGATCTGATACAGTCTTTACGACAAAACTTATAATAGATTCTTAACCCCATCTGGAAGTGTAGCAGTATTACGAGTCGTTAAGAAATATTTAGGTATGATGTGAGAGTTACGTATGGAGGCCATCATGATGTTGGCAACAGACTTTGATTGGAATGACAGTCTTGTGTTTACCTGATTGACACAGTTGACTAAGGTGAGAAAATTCTCTCTCTCGATAAGAAGAAATTTCGTCGTATAATTTTCAAATTAATTACAAATTTCATGATTGTGTATTTTCACGTCAGCTGAGGAATTATGTTAGAATAAGGTCATCTGCTGTGGCTGTTACTGACTGTACTATTACTATTGTTACTGATGTTGCAGCCTATGCATATATCCTGCGTGTTATTCGTGTCAACGCTTTTGGCCATGTTATGAATGTTGTTGTTAGTATAGCAGTATATACAGACCAACTATGCTGCCGAATTGTATATATACTTTTGCCATTTTGCGCTGTGTTGCGAAATTTATGAACCTACCATCTTCTACTGTGCTGTCGAACTATATAAACCAGCCATCTTGTGCTGTCCTGCCATATAAATTCGAGTACGTTCTGTTACTGTGGATGTTTACAAATGTCAATCATCACACTCGAGCAGCTTCGCTTTTGTCATTACATTTTAATTGGGTTCGGCTCGTCACTTCCATATCAGGTCCTGCATTTTCACCTTCGACAACTTTTAAAATAATTGTTGACAAGCTGCCCGACAACGACGGAATAAAATACGTTGTGACAACCCGAGGGAAATATAAGACTAAAATGTCGACTGCTGTACTGAACGGGTTAGAGAGAGAGAGAGAGAGGTCAGGTGTTTGTTTGTCGTCCATGATCCCAATTCATTGTAGAGTGACGTTCGTATATACCACTGTCTCATTGTACTTGTACCACTGGAGACTGCACTGTACTTGTACCGTGTCACTGTACACGTATCATTGTAGCATCACATTTGTGCTTGCATAGCATCGTACCCGAATCATTGTACCGTTGTGCTTGTACCTTGTGGCATCATTGTAGTACCTATGTACCCCTACATTATCCACATGTATCACAGTACATATCTGCTGTTGTGTATCTATTCATAATAATCGGTTTAACATCATGAATAATCTAATGAAAGATGAAGTCACCCTAGTGGCCATTGTCAGTGTGGTTAAGACGCAGCATTAAACAGATCCAAAGCTGTTTCGTCTGCAGACTTACCTGATGGGTCGTGTTGTATGGTAGTATCCTTACTCACCTTCGTCTGTGTCTGAGTTGTAGTTGTGGTGGATTAAAGTTGAACATATATGAATATAATTATCATGTAATTGTCGGTTGGTTGGTCTCGTGTTTCCGGCTTTAGGCCAAGGTTATGAAGACTACAACCTCGTGTATCAAACCACCCATCAGAATCACACATCTTCTTCAGGTGTTCACTATTATTCTAAGACCATACGCACTCTCACTGTATGTATGGCCGTTACTGATACAAATGCTAGTTGTTACAATCATGTACTTCTGTGATAAATAGATAAGTCATCCCGGCCTATACTTACCTCAGTACAACAAACGTTTTGTTGATACCAGATGTTCACTATTCATATATATCACGGTTTTTTTTAAGATATCAATACAGTGGCAGTTTCACCTGGGTATCGATACCCGGTTTCTGAGAGTCAATTCAGAATTGAAATGTCTGAGATTGTTTTCGTCGTCTTTTGTTCTGGAGGCTTGTCTCGCAGCGAGGGATGTGTGTGGCAGCGGAGAGTATAATCACAAGGTCAACATTCTCCTGTGAAAGTCCATGAGAAATTAACTCTTACAGATTGAAATTATGGTAAATATTGTTGACGCTGTAATTTGTGAACACATAATGACAGGTTTGCTGGTCCCGCCACACTAGGTAACGACAGGTTTACAGGTCCCAGGCAAGCTGATGTGATAATAGGTTTACCACGTCCGACACACTAACATAATGACCTGAGGTAAACCTTCTTTTTAACATCTTGAAAGTTCATGTTTCTTGCCAATGGTCACACATTATAGACGGCTGTTGCGTCGTATCGTTTGAGATGTTTAGCCAGACTAACAACGACATTCCACATTCATACATGTTAACAGAGAGGATGTGTATGTAGAATGTTGAACGGGTACACACGTGTATGTTAGGGACTGTAAGGATACCTTAGGTCGAGTGTAAACTCTAGATTTAATACATAATCAAAAAAGTCAGACAACTGGGAGTGACTCGATATATAAATCTGCCAAATAGATTCAGATCCGCACATCAGGACAAGCCTCGTCATCCAGTCTGGGACCTTGGTAGATCATCTCGTCCATGTAGGTAGGGATTGCCCATACTTCCTGACTCGTACGTTCTGGTTCGTGCATCATGACTCATACGTCCTGACTCGTACGTTCTGGTTCGTACATCATGACTCATACTTCCTGACTCGTGCGTTCTGGTTCGTACATCATGACTCATACGTCCTGACTCGTACGTTCTGGTTCGTACATCATGACTCATACTTCCTGACTCGTGCGTTCTGGTTCGTACATCATGACTCATACGTCCTGACTCGTACGTTCTGGTTCGTACATCATGACTCATACGTCCTGACTCGTGCGTTCTGACTCGCAGGATTCTGACTTATATGTTTTGACTCGTAGAATGTGGTTCGTGGGTCCTCACTCGTAGGTCCTAACTCGTAGATTAAGAGTAGTACGTGGTGGCTCGTGGGCCAGGACGGTCATTGCAACTCTCCAACATTTCAGTAGCGTCTGCTACGAGAGCGTTGTGGGTACTCGTGTTCATAACAGAGCCACGTGATCCAGTGGGTGGTGTGTGGGAGGGACCTCTGGCCTCCCACTGTGAAGCTGTGCCACTGTAGTAGTAATGATACTGGGGGTCACACCCACGTACACTAGTGGACCTCTGGTGGCACAGAACCACGCTAGTGGCTGTTTTAACACCGTCCACCAATGGACGGAGACGTTACACTTACTGTTCACCTGTGTGTGTGTGTGTGTGTGTGTGTGTGTGTGTGTGTGTGTGTGTGTGTGTGTGTGTGTGTGACTTAAAGCTCAGTATTCATGTTATAGATGAACGTCACAAACGTGTAGATCTTTACCATATCAAGGTCAGGTCAGAGGGATCGACCGCTTCCCTGACCCTGATTTCCGTTCAGTTTTCAAAGATTCGTCCCAACATCGAATAATGATGGAAGGTTAAGTTAATTAAAGGAGAATATTATGTAACAAATTGATGTAATTGATCAGTGGAGTTATAAGCATGGGTCAGGTGTGCCTACACTGTGTCGCACACAGACGGCAGGTATCTATGTACTGGGTGTAGGACGTTGTGGAGGTCGAGTGTATCATATAAGTGTGGCACAGAGGGTGTTGGTGCTCGGGTGTGGCAGGGTACGAGGAGCTTCATCTGAAGACGTAAGGTTATGTATAATGTTCAGTACAACATTGTTGTGAAGAACGTTGGTTGATAAGATCTACCAGATGAACCGTACATCAATCCTCTAAACCACACAGCAGTGTTGATATGAAGTGATTTACTCCTTTGATGAGACAAGAAGGAGCGGAGAGGCTACACCTTTACTCTCCACTCTACGTACAGCATCACAACGTGTTTTCGAGTGTCACTTCAACTTGAAAAACAGTTTGATATTATAAATCTTTAGCGAAGTATGACAGACATATGGCAGCCTAGTGATAACCGGTCACCGTGTAACACGTAAGCCGATTAAGGTACAACACCAGAAAAAAGTTAGGACTATTAAAAGCAGTGAACGAAATGGTCTGAATAAAAGATCACATTTGAATATGTCTGGATGTAGCACGGAGCTGGTCCTGAAGCTGGTAATGGTGCACACTGTAGGTTTGTCTGTCATGTGTTTATATCAAAATACTGATCATTTCAAAGGCCTGGTTCCTCTACCCGTTCATACTAAACACTATCAAGTGATGAACTTTTTATGGACAAAAGTTAGCGGTTTGTGAAAAGAGGATTCGCTGGATCCCCTTTATCCTCCAGATTAAATAAACAAAAACGTCTAGTCAGTTAAAGGTGAAAGTTAAATTGTTTTAGGATAAATCCCGGGGTCACAGAGGGACGGGCCTGCCTGTAGCACAGAGCAGGACACTTTTACGGGCAAACAAACTCTAGCTAGGGTGAGGCTGGCGGTAGAGGCGTGGCGTAGAGCAGCGTTAGAACCAGATAGTGGCAAACTCTAGCTCGGGTAATACAACAACAGAGACGTAGAGTCAGCGTTCAGTAGAGCACGTTCATTACTCTCATGTGATGACACGAGAAGAACCAGGTTGAAACTGTGATGTTTTTGTTTGTCGATGGTTCGCTATCACTGGCAAACGTCCACAAAAACGACTCAAGTTAGTAAATGCGGAGATACATCGACGTGTGATTCAGAATGTGAAACTGTTATTGAATAGTAAATGAGGAGATAAGATAAAATGATGGAGTTAAGATGTAGGAGCAGATGATGACTTATAACAGGTTAGAGGTAATGTACACCTGGGACTACAACACGAACCTAACCAACGATCAGTGAGCCAGTAATGATGATAGCTACAGCACCACGACCCCAGTTCTCAGTACGCCAGTCACCGTTGGACAGTTGCGCCTCAAGAGGTACCATAACCCTCACAACATAGCTGCCCTCGACCCTCCTAAGGTAGCAATAGACTCCAGAATATCGCCGGGAGGAAGAAGTGGTCTTCTTCCTCCATATTCCTTTCCTTAATACATATTTGAATATTTTCCGAATAGGTTCCATTTACATCTTGTAAATTTGCTTGCGTAAACGAGAAACATATTTACATTTTATCCCTGACAGGAGGTTCATTCAGTCTGGTCTGGGTATATTCTCGCTGCTTCTATTGATAAGAATTGTAAGATTTTTTCCTGGAGTGGAGAGACGCTTGCTGGAACGTGTGAATAGACGAAGGAAAACCTTGGAATACAGAATAAAGGTTAAGATGGATTCTATTGCCGAGATGTGCACAGGTGCATGAGGAGGGCAGCGATACATGGGCCGGCCGACGTGAAGCCTTCAATGGTTCGGCCGACGTGAAGCCTCAATGGTTCGGACGACATGAAGCCTTCAATCATCTGATGGACGTGAAGCTTTCAATCATTTGATGGACGTGAAGTCTTTAATAGTTCGGCCGACGTGAAGCTTTCAGTAGTGCTTCGAGCGTGAAGTGTTCAAGGGTCACTCAGTCATGAAGCCTTCAAGGTCTCGACGCCGTGAAGTTTTCAAGACGTGAATCTTCCAAGATTTGTCTGTCTTATGTTATATACGTACACACACACACACACACACACACACACACACACACACACACACACACACAGGCACTACATATATGCTTACATCATACTTACACAGTCACTACATATATACTTACATCATACATACACAATCACTACATATATACTTACATCATACATACAAAGATCGTTAATGGATCCATGTCAGTCAGTGTGGCAGGTTGTCTCAGTGTTTACCTCTGTTGTTCAGCACCTGGGTCGTGTACCACCACACAGTGCGTCACCACGTCAGTTTACATCTATTGTCGTCAATTTCAAAGCTTTTCTTTCAGGAAACTCACTCACTCTTACATCCTCATCTTAATGTAGCCTCTCTCTCTCTCTCTCTCTCTCTCTCTCTCTCTCTCTCTCTCTCTCTCTCTCTCTCTCTCTCTCTCTCTCTCTCCCTGGGTTAGCACTGAGGACATTACCAGGAACAAGCATACCCAATTTGGTAATTCCATAGATGGCCGAACCTCTGATTGCCTAACTGTTTAACTGGCTGTTACCTGCCGGACTAAGCTATTTGAGCTGCCTACGGTCTGTTGATTGTTTCCCAGGTCTGATGACTCTGTCGAGTTGCCTCAGTAGTTAAGATAGAATATGGCGTGAGGGTTGCCTCTTGTTTACATGAAGCATGACGGATCAATCTGCACACCTGCAGGAGCTGGATCAGTCTTGCCACACCTGCAGGAGCTGGATCAGTCTTGCCACACCTGCAGGAGCTGGATCAGTCTTGCCACACCTGCAGGAGCTGGATCAGTCTTGCCACACCTGCAGGAGCTGGATCAGTCTTGCCACACCTGCAGGAGCTGGATCAGTCTTGCCACACCTGCAGGAGCTGGATCAGTCTTGCCACATCTTCGTACAACATAGCTTTATCAGTATTGGGCAACCCCCCACGTGTTTGTCATGGTAAATGTAAGAGTTTGTCAAATTCTGTTTATTATTCTCTCCGTGGGATGAAACACACACACACACACACACACACACACACACACACACACATACACACACACACACACACACACACACACACACACACACACACACACACACACACACACACACACCATCTTCGCCCTGGCTGCTCGCTCTGTTATGCCATCATGTTAGACATAGACACAGTTATGGAGGATTGTTGCCATTATCCTCCGGGGTCATGCCGCCCCGCTCCCCGGGTCATGCCGCCCCGCTCCCCGGGTCATGCCGCCCCGCTCCCCGGGTCATGCCGCCCCGCTCCCCGGGTCATGCCGCCCCGCTCCCCGGGTCATGCCGCCCCGCTCCCCGGGTCATGCCGCCCGCTCCCCGGGTCATGCCGCCCCGTTCCAAGGGTCAGTTGAAGCTGATGTTTTCCCGCTAACGTTTGATGATTCCCTCAATACCTCGACCACATTCCTTCCCGGGCAAGACTGTCCTCAAGTATTCTCGGTGCGCTCCACGTAATAACTCAGCTCTCCATTGTCCCTGCTGATGGACCATGTAGAACTACAGAGGCATGGTGTCTACATCTGCCACAGTGGTCAGTGTACAACTGTGTTGTAACAGTGTTGTAGATAGAGTGAGGCTTCCTCTACCATTGGTTACTCCCAGTATTAGTTCCCTGTACATCACAGTTCTCCTCCTTAAAATGATATCTGCTATAATGTCCTAAGAATCTCTCTCTCTCTCTCTCTCTCTCTCTCTCTCTCTCTCTCTCTCTCTCTCTCTCTCTCTCTCTCTCTCTCTCTTTCTAATGTTTCATAGCTAATTACCCTTAGGATCGCAGGCAGTGCATAAAGATGATAATGAATAACCACCTTCAATGTTACGCAACTTATAAATGATTTACCAGTATGGGAAAAAATTAAAGTTATGTTCTTTTGTAAGATATGTAACTATTGTTTTAGTAAATATGAATAAGTTGTTTATCTGATATTGGATCAGCTTAGATATTCTTAGATATGATGTGTGTGGATATTGTCTTCTGTCTGTATGATATCTGATAAAACATAGATTGCTGCTATGTGTTGCTTTTATACAACAACAATGCATCGTATTTTATAATACAACACAAAAATTCCTCGTGTATTCTATAATAAACAATAATTCCTCATTCATTGTATAATACAACAGTAATTCATTGTGTAATGTATAACACAACGTTAATGTAAGTTTGTTACTTGATCAAAGTAAATCCTCCTTATCTTTCCCTTACATAAGGGTTAACTTGTTACAATAAGGCACCTGTAAATCGCTTTGTATTGCCTTAATAGAATGATAACTACCCCATGTGTTGCCTTAATATAATTATATAACCCTCGTATATCCTATACACATCACATCACAGGATATTTATGCTCTTCCAGTATAGATTAAACTATTTATCAATATGTACTGAAAGAACGTCTTAACAGTATCTTACAATAATCAATATAACAATATATATATATATATATATATATATATATATATATATATATATATATATATATATATATATATATATATATGTGTGTGTGTGTGTGTGTGTGTGTGTGTGTATCTGCTGCATACTGTAGGAGAACGTAAGAAATCATTCTAAGTATATAAGAAACTCATCAAGAGAGACCTAACCGAGAGATGATGGAGAGTCGGGGGGGGGGGGGGGGCAAGGTGGGCCCCCCAGGATTACTGAGAAGTTCCCCAGGTTATGGAAGAGGCGGGGGAGGGGGAGGGGGGGGGACTGCCTCACGTTGATCCCCCAGGTCATTGTGGCTACCAGCTCCCGCACAGGAACGAAAGCTTTAACTTACAACTGTTATTCTTGGAAAGGTTTCTATTGTGTTTTTGAAGAGTAAGTACTTTTATGATCACACACACAAACATACACACACACACACACACACACACACACACACACACACACACTACGCCACGGACCCAGTTCATCTAGTACCCACAAGTGAAGATGAACATCTGGGTGAACTCCAGCAGACCGACTCCGCCTCTGTGATTCGAACCTTTACCGGCTGTGCCCCGGCCAGCCAGCGTGCTGGGTAACGTTGTGGTCAGGTTCATGTGACCAGGTACAGGTAAGAATACCTTTCTCTCGTTTTGGCCGGTAAATAAACGTTTTGTCCCGGGGGTTTGCCAGAATGTAATTTTCTCGTCATAGTGCTCAACAAATTTCATACAGGCAGGCGTGATCATGCATGATGCCTGACCCTGACCAAATTTGACCATGACAGCTCATGACTGATTGCCGCCGCCCTCCTGAAACACGTCTTTCCTTCATGACCAAAAGTAACACGTAGTGTGACCTCCCGTGACCAGTCACACCACCTCACGTGACCTCTCCTGACCATTTGCAAGAGCTTACGTGACCTCACGTAACACGAAGGGCAAAGCTTATCGACCCAGCTGAGGTTATCACAGGGGCAGCTGCGATAATAGTAGTAGTTGTCATAGCAGGAGTAGTAGTAATAGTAGGTATGATGGTAGCAGTAATAGTATCGTTATCATTATCATTATTATCAGTACAATTTTCATTACTCCGCCTTTTCTTGGAAAGAATCCCCACGATTTCATTACTTATGTTTCTCAGACCAGAGTTAAAATGTTCACTTTGTTAAATGTGTGCAGACACTGCTGGTAACATGACGTCTGGAGACACTGCTGGTAACATGACGTCTGGAGACACTGCTGGTAACATGCGTGCAGACACTGCTGGTAACATGACGTCTGGAGACACTGCTGGTAACATGACGTCTGGAGACACTGCTGGTAACATGACGTCTGGAGACACTGCTGGTAACATGACGTCTGGAGACACTGCTGGTAACATGACGTCTGGAGACAGTGAGTGAACTTGTTGTTGTCACAAACACTTGCAGGAATTTTATTGGTTTAAGTTTAGGCCACATTGTTTACTGTGTCATGTCTTGTGTGTTTGGACGATAATTGAATATCCTGCAACCATCTTGGTCCACACAACAGGGAACACTGACTCTGGTCCAAACTTGTTATCTTGGAAAGTATAAAAGACGAAGCAACTGAGAAGAAAACTTATATTTAAGAATGTTTTGGTTTATTGACTTTTAACCCCATGAGCACGTTGCTATGACTCTTGACCTAGATGTTATTACCCTTAGGTTTGATGGCCTAGCACTTGACCTAATCTTTAAAGTTAGGTCAAAGGTCAGACTATCATTCACGAGGGTCGCATTGCTTGTGCTCGAGGATTGTACCGTCGTTCTCAAGGGTCGCACCGTCATGCTCAAGGGTCGTACCATCGTGTTCAGTTCGTTTAGTGTCATGATAAGCGACAGAGGTACTTGATATAGTTAGTGTGGTGCTGAGCTGGATGTTCTGAGGCTAAGCCATGATAGGGTATGTGGCAGTGCTCAGGGTACGTGAGAGAGGGAGAGAGCAGATAGGCAGTCGTTAATGGATGGCAATGTTAATGATACTTGGCTTCACTAGAGACGTCCTGACGTGAAGGCAGGCTAAGGTGCGTATCGCTTTGCTCCCAACATAATTACCGTTAGTTAGCCTGGTACGGATGGCACTGTGAACCATGGTTGTTCAAATTATTTGATGTTTTCCTGTCGCTACAATTACCATATCTGTGTCATGCGTTTACAACAGGTGTCTTAAATAGTCTCTTGTCACAACCTGTCTCGTTTCTAAATTTCTACTAATCACTGTGAAGTCTTACACAACATCCAGATGATAATGTATACCTGCTTATTTGTACAGCAGGAACCAGAGGTGTGATTCCTCTCAGGTATAGAGTAACACAACGTTTCGTTGTGTTATACATCGAGGCGACAACAACAGCTTTCCATGTCAGCCCCACCAATGGTGCACGAGATCCTGTATAACATCTCGTGACCAGCCAGAGTGGTCACTGGGGGATGACCTGCCAGCGGCCACACTGGTCACACGTACGAAGCTTCAGGTCAATCCTCCAACACTACGGTTATGTATCCCAGGCGTGCGTGCGGCCAGGCCGGGGCTTCCCTGACCACTCAGGTCACGAGATGTGACGTAAGATATCATGACCGTTAGGTAGTCTGAGATATACAAATATATATATATATATATATATATATATATATATATATATATATATATATATATATATATATATATATATATAAAACATTATGTTTAATCTACCTCCATGAATCATGAATAATGGTTTTCACGGAAGTAAATTTGTAAGAGATTATTTTGGTCTTGTAGTCCATATGATGAAAGGAAATATGATCTGTGATGTGCGTTTATGGTATTACGATCTGCTGGCATCCTCCTCCTGCTGAGAGAGTACCGTCTTTGAGAGGCAGATTACCAGGGTAATGTGATGATACAGTGGGTTGCTTGTTTGGGAAGGACATTAGTAATACTGTGTTGCGCAGCTGGACCAGTTTTGTTAATGTTTTTGCTCCCCTCCCCTCGTGGTGTTTATTCAGTTCTTGCTCTGTGATTTACGTCAGCGTCACAGGTAACGGTTTTAGTACCATTAACTCAAATTGAATTAGATAGTTTACCTAATTTTCAATTTTCTTCCAGGTATGTCGAGTGATGGATAACGGGCCAAGCTTCTGTATGGCTTGGTAAGTACAACATATGCTACAGTTCAACAGCACTTTGCTAACTCAGCAATGTCCTCTGATGTTTTTCTAGGTGCGTGGGTACTGAATTACCATGATAATATAGACGATATGCTTTTCCTTAATCATAATAGATGATGCGTTAGAGAGAGAGAGAGAGAGAGAGAGAGAGAGAGAGAGAGAGAGAGAGAGAGAGAGAGAGAGAGAGTATTTCTAGTATCCTACTAACCAAAAACTGATCATAATGGCGTGGGATCATCCATGTTCCTTGCGACTTCCTTCCCTTCCTGTTAACGACACTTAACTAAGTTTGGCCATTACGTCGTCGGTCCGCCACACCTGCTGCTGCACGTAATACCACCAGACCCACACATCCTTCCTAAGAACTTCCTGAGAGAGAGAGAGAGAGAGAGAGAGAGAGAGAGAGAGAGAGAGAGAGAGAGAGAGAGAGAGAGAGAGATTAGTGTCCAGTGCGTGTGTATAAGATCAGAATGATGTGAAGAATGTGGATGTTTGGAGGGCATTGTAGGATGATAAATATTTGTTTGTTTACCTTCGTAATGTGCCCACATATGGCACCTACCATTCTTTACTTCCTTATAACAGTTCTCATGTTTTGATTACGTTTTATCATTGAAATGCTGACGAAACACACACTCTCTCTCTCTCTCTCTCTCTCTCTCTCTCTCTCTCTCTCTCTCTCTCTCTCTCTCTCTCTCTCTCTCTCTTGGTTCTGATGAAACAATTAAAACTTATATTTCCGTCCACATCTTGAGAGGACCTGCAGTGTTGACAAAGACTGACATCTTTCACTGGAATCACCAGACGAAGTACAACCTCATTCAACCTATACAACAGTTGTGTTTTGTGCCTCAGAAGGACTTACAAAATAACGTAAGCAATGATGGTACACTTGATGACCAGTAGGGGAATGTATGTTAGTGATGAAGAACGTGAACTTGATGACCAGTAGGGGAATGTATGTTAGTGATGAAGAATGTGAACCGTTGTGGTAGTTTGGAGTGTGTGTTAGAATGGTACGATGTGAGCAGTGATGGTAGTATTGATGACCTCGGGGGACGTGGGTGAGTATGGTGAACATTGAGGGATTCGTGATGCCAGGTGGGTCCTGGTGTGTTGTGGTGCCTGTGTTTCTGTGTTTGTGTGCAACGACGCTATCTTGTGGCTGTGACTCTACTTATGTTTATAAATTTCTTAATGTTTTCATTGTGTTTGTATACATATATGTAAACATGTTATGTAAATACATACATGCCTTTTGGTTTTATTTGGGGTGTTTATTTTTGTGCATGTATATGTATGTCTGCATATATACGCACGTTTCTTTTCTTTTGCAGGCGAAGGATTTATATATGTTTTAAACACTAAGTATACATATATATATATATATATATATATATATATATATATATATATATATATATATATATATATATATATATTTAGTCATATATATAGTCATTGTTGTAAAGTGTGGAGCCCCAGATAAGGAAACACCTGGGTTGTTAGTAGGCTTGTCTGGTTTTGTTTGTGTTTGTGGTTATATTTACGTATTAAATTTTTTCATCATAGGTTAGGTTAGGTTAGATTAGGTTAGGTTAGGTTAATGTTATATTTTGTGTTGTCTTCATAGTTGTCCATTAATTACCGACTCACTGTTCCTGGGTCTAGTCTCCTGCTGTTGTTACTGTATCCAGGCTGTTGTTACTGTATCCAGGCTGTTGTTGAATTTATTTGTTTATGTAGTGATGCTCTTAGCTATGAGCTGATCTGTATATTGATGCAGGATGTAATCTGATGTACTGTGTACATTGATGCAGGATGTACACTGATGTACTGTGTGTACTGATGCAGGATGCACGCTGATGTACTGTGTATACCGATGTTGTAAATATGTTGATGTTATATCGTGTGCATAAGTGTAGCGTGCGTACCAGTGTTGTAGATGTAGCGTGTGTACCAGTGCTGCAGTAAACATGTTAATGTAGTGTGTATGATGCTGCTGTCCAAGACCAACCATATGTGAGGTCTTCTCCTCGTAACTGGAGCCAACGTCATTAACAGAAAATCTGTTGATGTCTTCATGTTTACATAAGTTCTTGTAAGAACAGATTCTCCAAATCGTTTAGATATTGTCGTGTTTACATTAATACTCGTGAGTTTACATTTATGATCTCTTAGTTTACGTATATACTGATCAGGATGTATTGGTGCCTTGGTTATACGAATGATCATGTGACACATTGATGATCTAGAGCCGCCATAACCAGTCCAGACATTATGGTGACACGTTTCAGTTGTGCCTTTGGTCTGTTAGTCTTACAGTCGAGTCAGTATGTGAGTTTCAAGGTTATGTTGGTACTCAGAAACCACTCTGAGTTACTGTGCCCTGCGTACTGACTGGCCCTCAAAGAGGAAAGAGGACTTGTATCTTCTGAACTGAAAAAGATACAGATTACAGGAGGCGTGAATCTTTTATATGGGGAGTGAGTTTCCCTCGTGAGAAGAACAGTGATTTAAAGATAAGACAAAGGTTTATGAGAGATATAATGGAGATAAGACTGATGGTTTATGTAATGGCTACTACTGAGGCTTAGGTTAAGCAGATTTGGGATGATTGATTAGATATCCAGTGATGGCTTGTGTCTGAGGGGAAGGTAGGGTGTGTGAGCGATGGTTGTACAACCGAGAAGAGATGAGAGCGAGAAATGGGTTGCGGTTAACAACTGAGTACTACGGTACAACCCTTGACCACGTCGCACTCGCCTTTTACCACACCCTTAAAGGACGACTCAAACGTCACTCTATGACACCCTGGGATCGTACCATCGTGCTCAAGGATTGTACCGAGGTGCACAATGGTCGAACCGTGGTGTTCAGTGGTCGTACCGTAGTATTCAATAGTCGTACCGTCATGCTTATGAGATCATGTAGGGGATATGACTACTGGAGGAGAAAGACAGTCCAGTAATGCCTGTGTGTGTAGGAACTGTAGTACAGATGTACCTATGCAAGACTGGCAATACTGAAGAAGATTTTAGTTGCAAAATAGTTCTGACAATGATGTGTTTCTTACCACCGTCTTGGCAGGTTTCGTTAACCTTTGTCAAAAATCCTCTTCCTACTTCTCTGTGTATCTACTGTGAGCTAAACGTAGCAAGTGATTAAACTGGAGGCGCGTTTTTTAATATGTTGATGTATGGAGTGTAAAATGAATCTTGGAGTTTCTCATTCTACCCTTTTTTGTTTGCAATAGTTATATAAGTTTTTTATAAAAGAATGAATGGTGAAAAAAAAAATGTAAAATGTAGTTTTCAAAAGGGATGTATAAGTCTGGCGAGGAGATGTGAACATGTGAGGGTAACCGAAGGATCCGACAGGTCGTGGCTTATCACGTCATCTTCTGATGACTCTATCACAAGCCACCCAGCCCCTCCCTCCTCTCCTGCCTGCTGTATACACCACACGAGGCTACCACAAATGTAGGGCAAGTGTGTGTGGTGAAGTGCGGTGGAGAGGTGTGTGGTGGATGGGTGTTGTGTGGTGAAGTGCGGTGGAGAGCTGTGTGGTGGATGGGTGTTGTGTGGTGAAGTGCGGTGGAGAGCTGTGTGGTGGATGGGTGTTGTGTGGTGAAGTGCGGTGGAGAGCTATGTGGTGGATGGGTGTTGTGTGGTGAAGTGTGGTTGTGAGCTGAGTGGTGGATGTGTGGTGTGTGACGATGAAGACAGGTTGGGTATGAGAGGTGGTGTGAGGTATGAGTGTGGTAGAGATGCATCGTGGTAGCAGGTGGTGCAGGCGGTGTGCTGTGCCTGCACCATCTGTGACCCGCCTGCCAGCCTCCACGTCTCTCACCATTAACATAAATTAAATGTGAATGAAAGCTGGGCTGGGTTCACTATACGCTGACTTGAATGATTCAGACACGATGGTGCTTCCTTACTCTCGACACTTATATCATCATTCATATCCTTCTCATCATCACACTTATATTACACACACACACACACACACACACACACACACACACACACACACACACATATATATATATATATATATATATATATATATATATATATATATATATATATATATATATATATATATATATTTTTTTTTTTTTTTTTTTTTTTTTTTTTTTCCGCTGTCTCCCGAGTTTGCGAGTTAGCGCAAGGAAACAGACGAAAGAAATGGCCCAACCCACCCCCATACACATGCCTTGATTCAATCCACTGACAGCACGTCAACCCCGGTATACCACATCGCTCCAATTCACTCTATTCTTTGCCCTCCTTTCACCCTCCTGCATGTTCAGGCCCCGATCACACAAAATCATTTTCACTCCATCTTTCCACCTCCAATTTGGTCTCCCTCTTCTCCTCGTTCCCTCCACCTCCGACACATATATCCTCTTGGTCAATCTTTCCTCACTCATTTCCGAGATAATGTTCTCGACTTCCACACATTCTTCAAGGCTCCCAGGATTTTCGCCCCCTCCCCCACCCTATGATTCACCTCCGCTTCCATGGTTCCATCCGCTGCCAGATCCACTCCCAGATATCTAAAACACTTTACTTCCTCCAGTTTTTCTCCATTCAAACTTACCTCCCAATTGACTTGACCCTCAACCCTACTGTACCTAATTACCTTGCTCTTAGTCACATTTACTCTTAACTTTCTTCTTTCACACACTTTACCAAACTCAGTCACCAGCTTCTGCAGTTTCTCACATGAATCAGCCACCAGCGCTGTATCATCAGCGAACAACAACTGACTCAGAATAAAAAGATGTTCTGGAAGGAGGTAAATAAAGTGCGTAAGACAAGGGAGCAAATGGGAGCTTCAGTGAAGGGCGCAAATGGGGAGGTGATAACAAGTAGTGGTGATGTGAGAAGGAGATGGAGTGAGTATTTTGAAGGTTTGTTGAATGTGTTTGATGATAGAGTGGCAGATATAGGGTGTTTTGGTCGAGGTGGTGTGCAAAGTGAGAGGGTTAGGGAAAATGATTTGGTAAACAGAGAAGAGGTAGTAAAAGCTTTGCGGAATATGAAAGCCGGCAAGGCAGCAGGTTTGGATGGTATTGCAGTGGAATTTATTAAAAATGGGGGTGACTGTATTGTTGACTGGTTGGTAAGGTTATTTAATGTATGTATGACTCATGGTGAGGTGCCTGAGGATTGGCGGAATGCGTGCATAGTGCCATTGTACAAAGGCAAAGGGGATAAGAGTGAGTGCTCAAATTACAGAGGTATAAGTTTGTTGAGTATTCCTGGTAAATCATATGGGAGGGTATTGATTGAGAGGGTGAAGGCATGTACAGAGCATCAGATTGGGGAAGAACAGTGTGGTTTCAGAAGTGTAGAGGATGTGTGGATCAGGTGTTTGCTTTGAAGAATGTATGTGAGAAATACTTAGAAAAGCAAATGGATTTGTATGTAGCATTTATGGATCTGGAGAAGGCATATGATAGAGTTGATAGAGATGCTCTGTGGAAGGTATTAAGAATATATGGTGTGGGAGGCAAGTTGTTAGAAGCAGTGAAAAGTTTTTATCGAGGATGTAAGGCATGTGTATGTGTAGGAAGAGAGGAAAGTGATTGGTTCTCAGTGAATGTAGGTTTGCGGCAGGGGTGTGTGATGTCTCCATGGTTGTTTAATTTGTTTATGGATGGGGTTGTTAGGGAGGTGAATGCAAGAGTTTTTTAAAGAGGGGCAAGTATGAAGTCTGTTGTGGATGAGAGAGCTTGGGAAGTGATATATATATATATATATATATATATATATATATATATATATATATATATATATATATATATATATATGAAATTACTTTGTATATTCAAAATATTTATCATGTTAAGACGGTAGCTGTAGCCTTGGCCTGGTAGGCATATGATAACCTTCGGAAATAAAAGTTTACGTATCTCTAGATCTGGCGATGGTAGCAGGAAGTGTGGATGGATTTAGGGAGACAAATGGACCCATCTCCGCTGTCAGCCCAGAGGAGCAATATACTCCCCAATTTATCAAACTTGAAAATATATTCTTTTCAGGATTTCTTTTGAAGGTGATATGTTATAAACGTACTATACCGCTACCCGCATATCTTTTTCTCTGTATACGTCACTGATAACGTTACGGCAGAGGTAATACGCAATGTCATAATGTACCCATTGCAATACTGTTTATATGTAGGGTTATGTGAGTGCCTATGTGGCGGCATGTATGGGCGCGCGCTTCTGCCTTTCGTTATGTCAGTATCTTTGATCTATCATTATTTTGATAACAACAATAATGATAATAATCTATGGTATAAAATGGCGATTCTGTCTGATCGCTGTCTGTAGACATGCTGATTTAGTTAACAGCATCACGAGGACTAACCCCCATACGCAGTTGTCAATAATTTTCATCCATATCCTTGGCAGGACTGACTGCTGACTGCTGGTGCGATAAATTTTAACAGAACGTGTTACTGTGCGTGGGAAGGTAGTATTTTCATCTTCAATGACCGCATCATGTTTGTAAAGTTAAGGAAACAAGAGCAGGTTAAGCATTTCTAACAGCTATATACCATTGGATCCCTTCGAGGTTGTTTATGGATGAGGATGATCTTAACTGGGGAGACTCATCAAGGAAAATGGGACGAACACTTCCATCATATTACACAATTCTGACGTAGGAAGTCACGTGATTTAATTCTAGGTAACGTCTGTTGTTTGACGACGTGACTGAGGTAGTCTGTCAAGTTCAGTCTTGGGTCCAGCATGATGGTTCCCTGAGCTGGATCCTAGAGGAATGGTCCATGGTGTTACTGGGAACATAGGAGACAGACCAGCATGAGAGGCCAAGATCATTTGCATAACTAAAGTGATTTCCTCTTAATTGGTATGAAGGTTTAAAGGGTCGTGTGACACTCTCTGCACCAGTGGTTCATAACAGTTGGTCCGCACACCAACCACCTAAAGACCAACATCAGTGTACGACTGTTGGTACAGCGGACCACCCGCCGAGAACCAGCGTTTTACAGGATGACGGAAACAGAGTATTCGTTGTTTATGATGGCGGTAGCAGCAGGCGATACATCAGCAGATGTGCAGGGAAAGTAATGTGTAGGAAAACAGATCCAGTCCGCTCTGAGAAGTACCACACCACCTACCACCACCACCACCACCCTGTAGTATGTTCAGTGTCAGTAGATCACAGTTGGCTGGCCGGAGTGCGTGTGTGAGAAGATGCCACACATCATCACCACCACCTCCAGTGGTGCACGTAACCACAATGATGTCTCCATCACACGTGTCGGACACGGCGGGCGGGGTCTCACAGCCAGCAACACCACATGCAGCGCTGGATGGCAGTCGAGAGACTTAGATCTGATGGGAACGTTGGCTTGAAGTAGGACCACTTGTGTTTATTGTTAGTGTGTGTGTGTGTGTGTGTGTGTGTGTGTGTGTGTGTGTGTGTGTGTGTGTGCGTGTGTGTGTTTTCATCGTTCGTTCACAAATTTCCTTTTCTGCATTCCTTGATGCAGGTTTTCTCTTATCTGACACCAAGTGAAATGCAGGTCATTACATTCACCAGTTATTTCTTTCTTGTTTTTTCGGGAGACCTTTCCTAGGTGACAGTTATTAATGGCAGTGGTGCAGTGATTAACGGCGCTGACCACGAATGTAATGGCCTGAGTTCGATTCCTTGGACGGGCATTTGGCGCGTGGCTTCCCTAGCTGTTCATCCTTCCTTTCGGTGGTGGATGATGAGGTAGCCACTTTCAGTCAGGGTGGAGCACCATAGCTGTGGCGGATCAACAGCTTGTCACTCGATCTGAGTTTCCCCCGGAGTGTCGGTAACTGAGGACTTTCCCGTGACTGGCAGGCCTACCCAGGCGACAGCCTGTAACTCAGCTTGAGTTCCACCAGAGGTGCCCTTGTCCAGCCAGAGAGTGACACTTCGTACTGAGCCTTCATTCCCTCTCAAAAATCATGTTTCATAAAGAGGGAAAAAAATGCCGACGAAACTTTTATAGAAAGTCTTTTCATTCAAAATCTCTTGGTTCTTGTACACTGGTCTTTGCTGCCGTGTGGTCATTACAGTAACTTTAGTACAGATACATATGCAATGTGTGTCCAACCGTATGACATAAAAAAGATATATTATCTATTTGTTCGAATTCCGTACTTACACACACACACACACACACACACACACACACACACATATATATATATATATATATATATATATATATATATATATATATATATATATATATATATATATATATATATATATATTCGACCATCTAAGCTCCTTCCATGGGACCGTGAAATCCCCGCACCCACAAGCCGAGACCCTGAACCTAGATTAACACCTCCCGTACGGGTGGTGGAGGAACTGAAGCTCTTCACGTTATCTTGTCTTATTGATCTGGAGCAAATCATCTCCCACCCTACCCATATTCCTGACCACTGTGAACGCTCTCTTGATATTCTGTGTTTTTACCTCTAATCTTTTGCGCTGCAGCTACACAATCTCAGCCCCAGTTGGCTCATCTGATCACACTCTCATAAACTTTACGAAAATTCTTATCTGACTTTCATTGGGTAAATTTCTGTCCCGTATTTGGTGAGGCTTCTGTTTCCTCCAGAGGCACAGCAGAGGTTATTGTTGCGGGAATCGAAGAATTGATCTCGTGTTCTTCCAAGACGACCTCTCCTTGCCGTCCACAGTCCAACCGTTCTGTTCTGAGTCCGTTCAAGCAAGGGATCAAGCGTATCGGGCTTGGAAGATTTCTCCTCCCCCCGACTCCCATCCACCATTCATCATTCCCCGTCACATTACATGTACATTTTCTTTTGCCCTACCGTTCACAGGAGGAGCACAATACACTAGCCACTGTGAGCAACAGAAACAAATCAGAAGGTAAAGGTACACAGACAGAAGGAGAGAGATTCTCATTTCTCCTGGTGTAGATCGGTGTCGGGTGTCTTGTCCGGCCTGACACTCACTGTCCGTGCTAGATGTGTGTGTGTGTGTGTGTGTGTGTGTGTGTGTGTGTGTGTGTGTGTGTCTATGTGTCTGTCTGTGTGTGTGTCTGTGTCCCTCTCCTGCCCCCTTCCCCCTCACATTAATCACTCTCGTTACATACAGTTGGCCGCCAGATTAACACGAGGGAACTCCCTGTGTGTGAGTGTGTGTGTGTGGGATGATGCCTCGCGACTAACTTGAGGTTTTCTTTTACATGCAGATGGACTCACTCGCGCTAGTGCTAGTGAGGGACTCCTCTGGGTTGGCAGGACTGTGCTGGAGTGCTCAAATAAAGAGGAAGGGAGAGGGGTGGAAGGGGGTAGGGTATGAACGTCAATAAAGGATTCCTGTAATTGTGTCGGTGAGATGGAATCAGGGCGAAGGATTACTTTGGGGAGCGGGATGAAATGCCACGGTAGGATTCCTCGACCTGGTCGAGTGAGTTCAAGGGTCATTGTAGGATTCATCCTGCAACGACGCCGTAAGATTCCTATTCCCGAAGGATGCCAGGTGTGCGAAGATTCCTATTCGCTTGCCTGCCTGTGGAACCCTCGCGTGGCTGCCTATGACAAGCGTCGACGATGGTTTCGTTCCCCGCGCCCGAGGAGGCGGGAGAGAGGAAGCCAAGCCTGGTGTATCCTCACCAGATCCTCCTGCCTGGCTGGCTGGCTGGCAAGATGCCGCACACCACACTACTCCCTCCACCTGCACCACACCCTACATGTACGGAGCTCTGTAGATTTGTCTGAGTGGGAGATACGATTTTTAAGTACGGCTATCCTTACGTTGAAGAAATGGGTGTTCTGTACGTTGAAGATGCGACCGTTCTGTTCGCTGAAGCTGCAACCAGCGAACTAGAGGAGTGTACACCACACCACACAGGTTACTGTGTAAGAAGGTTTCCCCTTTAACAGTTGTGCCCGACCATCCGTAACCAGCGTCATCTGGTTCTGGCCTAGCCCACCGCCCAGCGGTGTCTGAGTCCAACGGTGGCGCTGTAACACACCGCCATCTGTAATATGGACGTAATGGTGGGTCAGCTTGATGTTCAGAATACCTTTAATGTATTGATGTTACCTGCTTAAATGGGTCATTCTGTAAACACTGCCACATGTACAGGGACGACCACACTCAGGCCAGACGTTCACGTTAGCAGTGTCTTCCCCCAGACTTAATCTTCCTCACTAGATTGTGATTCTGTACAACAGCCCTGATTCACGAAGCCAGTTCGTGTAGCTGGTCTCATTAGCAGGAAGTTAGTGCTGTCTGCTGTGCCAGGGAATGGATAGGAATTGTCTAATTTGTGGGAGAAAAGACGCGAAGATTTGTCTTTGTTTTTGCTAAGAGGTAAAGCGAGGTTGTCTGCTGTGCAGGATGTTCCTGGGTGAGGATGGTGTGTCATTCTCACATTTTTTCATCATTTTTTATTCTTCTCCAAGTGTAGGGAATATCTTTTGTGTTGCGTTTATATTAGAAAGTCTTAGTTTTCAAACTTATTTTCAAAGTTCTTCGATGTTCATCTGCTATCATCAAAGATGCCATTCAGTGACAGTGTTACAGAGAAGATATAGCCAGTAATTCATTAAGTAAAACATGTTACGTGAAGGTGGCATATTATGGTTCAGATGGTTACATGTTATCCCAGATTCCCCAAATTATGAAGGACTTTTTTCGGCGTTTTTATTTGACTGACGTATATTTCATGTGGTAAATACTTCTTTTTTCAGATATTAGGAACGTGTCAAAAATAAGTCGTTTTTATCCTGTCATTCTACCAGCAACTTCACGTCAAATTTTCCACCTCTTCTTGGGAACTGGTTTTCATACTCCCAGAGTGGGATAGATCTACTGCCTGTTCACGGAATAGGTCGTCCTTGATGAATGGACGCTATAAATATAGCATTATTGCCTATTTAGCATGATAGATTCAGAAAGGATATAATCCTGAGGGAAAAAAATAGATAATTGGGTTTGATTGTGGTGGTGGTGGTGGTGGTGGTGGTGGTGATTGTGGTGGTGGCGTTGGCGGTGGTGGTGGTGGTGGTGGTGGTGGTGGTGGGTGGTGGTGGTGGTGGCGTTGGTGGTGGTGGTGGTGGTGGTGGCGTTGGTGGTGGTGGTGGTGGTAGTATGCTTTTCCCAGTGAAGCAGAGTCAAGGGATATGTTAATGAATGGTGGAATGTGCTACATGGGTGGTGGAATGTGCCACATGACTAGTGGAATGTACTACATGGCTGGTGGAATGTGCCACATGGCTGGTGGAATGTACTACATGGGTGGTGGAATGTGCCACATGGCTAGTGGAATGTACTACATGGCTGGTGGAATGTACTACATGGCTGGTGGAATGTGCCACATGGCTGGTGGAATGTACTACATGGCTGGTGGAATGTGCCACATGGCTGGTGGAATGTACTACATGGCTGGTGGAATGTGCCACATGGCTGGTGGAATGTACTACATGGCTGGTGGAATGTACTACATGTTGATGATGAAATGTGTAGGTGCCAGGAGTGGCCCTTGTGGTATCCCGCTGGTCACTTCTGGTCAGCTGTTGATCACCAAGTCTTTGTGTCGTGTAGGAGAGCCAGCCTACAATCATCTTGTGTGTCATGAACATTAATATCACTGAGCGAATTTGTCTTAGGCTTTACGAAGTTCCACTTATTGTATACGAGCATATAACGAAAGGATTCCATTAGACTCGTTAAACTTGGTCTTTGATTCCAAGAAGAAGGTTGACAGTCGATATCATGTAGGGTTTAATGATCTAATTGTTAAGTATTTGTTTTAACACTTGTCCTTGTAACTTTTCTTCTTACTGCCAACCTGTGCTTGATCTCCTTGGGGCGCGATAGGTCACCATCACTCAAGCACATGTTGTTACTGTCCTTGTTTTGTGGAATTGTTGTGTTGTTCTGGGCGTGTGTGCAGCCGGTGTGACTACTGACGTTACCGCCAAGTTACGTCCACCAACCATGATGTCTTCAGCACCTTCATGTTGTGTCCAGGAAGGTTGTAGTGCCACTCGCAGTGAGAAATATCTATACAACTGCTGTGGGCTAAGCTCGAGCATTCCAAGTGTAAAGTAGATTTGGCAGTATAGACCCAGTGGTTGTACGGCCGATAGTACAGCTGCTGCCTGTCAACTCCTCTCATTGTGGACTCCTGCATGAAAATGTTTTGTCCCGCCAGCCAAGATTTATGATACGTGTATTAGCCTCTTATTGATACAGTACTGTATTAACCTACATCCCAGCCAGAGCTGAGAATATTGATACAGTACTGTATTAACCTACATCCCAGCCAGAGCTGAGAATATTGATACAGTACTGTATAAACCTGTATCCCAGCCAGAGCTGAGAATATTGATACAGTACTGTATTAACCTACATCCCAGCCAGAGCTGAGAATATTGATACAGTACTGTATAAACCTGTATCCCAGCCAGAGCTGAGAATATTCATTTCTCAGTCTAAATTCCATTTATATTTCGTTTAATTATTTATGTGTCCATTTCTGATGTATTTTTCCATTTCATTCTTATCTTCTTGATATATTGTTTCTGTTTCCTTATCAGCATTATCTCACTGCTCTGCTTGTTTATATTTTCCTTCTTCTCTGCCTTCCTATACTCCTCTATCATGATAATCATCATGATCTTTATCACATCATCACTAGCGCCACTTTCTTCACACAACACTTCACATCAGATTTCTTTAATCTTCATATTTTCTCATATATCTATCTACTTACTAATGATCTCGTTCTTATTAGCTTTTGTTGTCTTCATCATTGACATAAATATGGTGTGTGTGTGTGTGTGTGTGTGTGTGTGTGTGCCAGGCTACCGTGTGGCTGGGATGAGCCGGCGGTTGTGATGGCTGGCCTGGCGCTCATTCATCACCACACAGGATACAGATGACCACACTGGACGCCCGGGCCACACTCGGCTCTGAGGCAGGGTGGGTGAGAATACCAGGCATGAGATTCATTGTACATTGAAGGAGTCATACATCATACACCGTCATCCACTGAATGTATGACTGTCTTACGTTGTGTAAGTTTGTTGTATTTGTGGGTAGTGCCATGGCAAGTATATGATGGTGTGAATATATATATATATATATATATATATATATATATATATATATATATATATATATATATATATATATATATATATATATATATGTATATATATAAAGGTTTCAGTGTATGAGTGTTTGTTTGTGTTATTCTCTGATGGCCGGAGCGTTCCTCGTGCGTCCAGGTTCCATATTTTCCATTCAGTCACGTCAGGACCTGACCGGGTGAGGTTTTAAGCCGTGCACGTTGGCCACGAAGACTCCTAATGGATTTCACTTAGTTTGCCTCACTCATCCCACAGAGGGAAGGTAGCGGCTTCATATCATGATGAAGGTACCGGATGATCAAAGGCAAGGTCGGGGTACCACTGTCTGACCTTAAAGATCAACAAAGGTCAACTTTCACAGTGATATAAAACCTTTTAAAAGCAGGTATATATATATATATATATATATATATATATATATATATATATATATATATATATATATATATATACCTGAACATGATAGGTGTATTCAAAGTTACAATATACAATATTGACAGCATGGACAAGGGATCGTATACAATTATTTTCCCTTGACAGTTAAGCGATAATAGAGTTGAGGGTTGAACAGGTGCGCCTCGTGCACTGCGGTAGAAATAGTAATATTGTTGTAAAGTAAAATAACCATCAGCTAGACATTGCCAGCGTACGACCCATTCTGGCTCTGACGTCCACCTTCCACTACCAAGAGAGAATTCACAGTCCAAATGTGTTTATGTACTTGACTGTGAGTGTGTGTGTTTCTGTGTGTGTGTGTGTGTGTGTGTGTGTGTGTGTGTGTGTGTGTGTGTGTGTGTGTGTGTGTGTACATTGTTATCATGCAACTCCAGGGTTCCTTTAAAAAGATCAGGGGGCTCCAGCTACTCCAAGGCTGCACTACACTCAGTAGCATGGACAGGGTAGACTCCTCAGAAGCAAGTTCTCTCACAAGATTGTACTCTCGTTAACTGACTACGTTACAGCCTCGCACAAAGTGACTTTTCACTCGAAGTATGACCTCCTGTAGGCGGAGGCCAGAAACAACTACTTTTTCTGGTAAATATACTGGCATGTGAGGCAGCCTATGTGTATGAGCGTGTGTGTGTGTGTGTGTGTGTGTGTTTGTTGAAGGGTATATCTGTAAATAGAAATGAGTGTGTATGTTTATGTCTGAGCTTATACGTATTTCTGTGCATATATGAGTGTTTGTGTATGTGTAAGTGTGAGTGTTTATGACAGTAATCATATGTGTGTCTTTGTATTTATGTGTGTTTGAGATGTACTTATGTTTTGCAAGTTTGTGTATGTATATTTTTGTGTCATACATGTAGGAATCGGCTTAAAGAGTATTTAGACATATGTACCTTACTTTATTTCTTCAAAAATGCCAAGAATATTGATTTCCATTAAATCCTCTAGCGTAATACCTTCACTAAGAAAGTAAGACATCTTGATCTGCATCATCGACGACTAACACAGTACTGATCCATCGTTACCTATCCTCACTGACGTATGGCCGTTATATACATTATTATATACATTATCATATACATCATCTGTAGTAACTAGTGGTTAATATCCGATTCACTGCTTCGGTGAGCCAACTTATAAACTTATACTTGATTCAGAGTCAAAAGTTAGTGTAGTGAGGGAGGGAGGGAGGGAGGGAGAGAGGCAAGCGTAGAAACACGAGGATCAGATAAATGACGAAAGGATCTCTTTCTAATCACCTGCGCACCACAAGTTTACTTCTCTATGTAAATTCAGCTGGCGTGCCGAACCTCCAGCTACCCGCCACAGGGAAGACTTCTGTTCATTTTGTTAGAGACTCTGGTTATTACGGCGGCGGAGGAACTTTGATACTGGGGATTAACGTGTGGCCAGGATGTGGCGCTTCATCTGAGCTGCAGCAGAGGGTAGACCCTCCTCGTCTTCACTAGTACGCCAGCCAACCAGTTACAAGCTTTCTCTCATAACCCAGCAGCCAATCACAGGGTTCTTTGAGGGTAAATGCCAATCATGAAGTCTGTCTTAAGCCACCAGGTAATCACAAAGTTTCTCTTACATCAGCAGCCTCCACAAACCAAGTGGCCATTCACAGTTGTCTCTTGCGCTGAGAGCCAAGCATCGGTGCATGTTGTCCCAGCAGACGATCATCATGTGGTCCCAGCTAGAGTGAGCAACCCGCTCCAGTAACTTGACCAACCGCAACCTTCATGTGAGGAAGATGTGTTATGGCTTCCTCTGGGGGATAGAGATGCTCCAGCCAGACCAACATTATCTCTGTTGTGGAGTTGTGAGACACCCAACACACACACAGGGAGGAGCTTACTACCACTGGACTAGTCTTGTTTTGTAGTGACCAAAACTACATATTCATGTGATTCAGGTGACAGTGGGTCGTAGTTCAACATGTGTGGGTTTGTAGGACACGTGTCAAGAACAGCTGTCTCCCTCCTGTGTTTGCCTCTGTGGTATATTCATGAGGTTCCTAGCTGTCAGTTGGTGAGTGGTCATGAAGCCAGGTATCCATACACACAATTCGTGTAATATTAGAAAAGTCATATTTCTATGTAGATGTTAGGTAGGTTCATCTTCCGTCGATGTGTCTGTTTAGTTTGTGTTCGTCTGCCACGCTAGGGTAAGCTATGTCTGCAGGATCTATTAATATCTATACAGATGTGTGTGTGTGGGGGGGGGGGGGGTGCGTGCGTGTGTGTGCGTGTGTGTGTGTGTGTGTGTGTGTGTGTGTGTGTGTTATATCTTTCATGTCATTCTGTAATAATGCGAGTTACCCTGTTGATGACAAACGCATTCTTCGTGCAGCAACAGTACGCAACGTCCACAAATTTATGACTCTTAAGGAACGTACAAAGATGTTGAGACACAGTCCGTGCCGTGTTTTTTCTTCAACATCTCCACCAGTTATAAGTCATATTCTACCCGGGCTTGTAGTTGGCTTGTAGGTCTCCTTCCTCGCTTGTAAAACTCTCGGGTAATGCCAGGCAAATCTCGTTAAAGGTGAGGGAGTGTGGGCGGCCAGAGGAGCAGCTGTGTGCCCGGCGTAATGGAGGCGTGAGCCCCAATTTCTGTCGTAATCCATCGTTTTATTACCATAATGGACGACCACAGGAGAGGCGTCGCATCAGTCTGCTGGACGACGGGCCAGGTATGGTTATGGTCGTGCTACCATACCTCTCCCGCCATACATCGCTCACTGCATATTAATATTGACCACAGTTATGATGGATGGTTGACGCGAAGGTGGCACATCGCCATTCCCTCTACGACGACCAGGTTGTGATTGTATTGGTGGTTGTAGTGGTGGTTGTGGAGCAGGTGGAGTGGTTGTGACCACGCGGATTACTCCATCATAACATTCATCTTCTGTCCTGGTAATATTTCACCTGTGATAATGACCTCTCAGTATGGTACCGCTTCTGGCCGTAAATCAATCTATTAAAAAAAAGGTTAAAGTTGATTTATTCTGCACCAGAGTGATTTTCATGATTCATAAATCATTATTTAGCAGTCATCTCTTACTCTATATTTCGAACAGATATAAAAACTTTGTTTAGATCCGGAAAGTTTCGACTTCCTTGATTACTTTCCATATCAGAGCCTCGGACTATCACCCCTCCATTACCCTCGCAATCAACATTCTTATCTAAATACTTACTGATTCTCTGTTTCTGAGATGTTAACCACATCAAACATTTCGACCCCATTTTCTGTACACAACTTGCTAGGTTATAAATTTTCATATATGTGTGTGTGTGTGTGTGTGTGTGTGTGTGTGTGTGTGTGTGTGTGTGTGTGTGCATTGTTCATCTTGTATAAGTTTCCAGACTATGCTTGTGTGGAGGTGAGTCTCCGAGCCATTAACAGTGTAATAGCGGGTAACAGCACCATTAGCTTCCCTTGCCTCTCATTCACTTCGATTTGACTCCTCCTGTCGTACACACCACTGGACGCCACGTCTCTAACTGAACCAGGACTGAACTCTTGCCGGACGGGGTAAACAAAGAAACGTAAACGTAATATATTCGCCGTAGGGGCTGAGGCTTAATGATCCACCTCCTCCTCCTCCTCCTCCTCCACTTGGAGGAACACTAGGGTCACATGGAGGGACACTCACGCAGCACCTTCTTCATCTGTCCTTCATAACCCGACCTCTGCTCATTTGTTTGTCATTGTTGAGCTGGAAAAGTTAGTGACATTCTCTTGGACTTTCATGAAGACAGATTTCCAGGGTACAGACTTGATGCAGCCTTCCTCATTCCCGTCTTAAGCAACATTTCCCGTCCTTTTCACCCGTCTGTCTTTAAGGATTTTCTGACCGTCTGGGGTAACACTACCTGCCTCCCTCAACACACCTGTCACACACCTGAACTTCAGATGAGTAGAGAACCAGTCCTTCATCATCCATCAATTTCAGCAGTGATCCATGATTACATGTATTTAGTTTACATGTTCTAATTATGGTCCACATTTTCTTACTTATAGTTAAAAAGAAAGATATAAAACAGGATTTTGTCCAGCAGGAATTATGTGTTGAATGTAGACTTTAATCACGAACTTCATTTTTCATTTACGTCCTTGAGAAATGAAGAAGTTTTTCCTCTGACTTTCTCCCAACTTCTTGTTACTTTTTGGTAATTGACGAACTTGCGCAGGTCAGGCTGAGCCGCAGCCATCTTTACCCACAATGATTATTATAATCCATAAATCATACAGGAATTTCTAAACTTCGTAAACCACAACGTCATCTTACGTCACTCCCGAGGAATGATTGGAGACTGCTAACGTAACATGACGAGAAGAAATCAAGATCAAGTCTATGACACGAAAGAAAATGAGTCATTAGACGATCCAGACGCCGGGACACTGGAAAACCTGATGTGGGGCCCCTGTTGACCGAGTGATGACCTTGATGACTGAATCTAAACGGTCGACAAAATGTCCCCGAGGACTAGTGGGCAACACACAAGGATAACAGAACATGGCGGCCGATAACACTGTCTTGTCGAGTATCCTGTGGCAGTGTAGGTCTGAAGGATCCCTCCAGCATCCTGACCCAGAGTCCTACCCTGGGTTGGCTCCTGTCATGATGGATGTGCAGGATTTCCGGAGGTGCTGCGGCCGAGGTCCCGCTGATGAAAGAGTGTCTTAAGGAACTTAAGCCGATGACTGAGCCTCACTCTTGAGTCACTCCTCGTAAAACCCTACATCACATCTGAAACTGGATGTCGTATGTATGTATGTATGTATGTATGTATGTATGTATGTATGTATGTATGTATGTATGTAGGGAGGGAGGGAGGGAGGGAGGGTAGTACTGGCGTACCCAACAGTACCACTTGTGTAGGGTCGTGGCTGTACAGAGTAAGGTCATGGAAGACTGTGGTGGAGAGAGAGGCTGAGGGCTGGAAAATATAGGGAAAATGTGGCATAATGGACAACGTTCCCTCATTAGCTGGTCCATCGTCCACAGATGGAGTTTTGACGATACTTGGCTGCCCAGTCACCCGGAAACACAAATATTTCAACTCGGAATTACATGTGACGGACACACGTGTCTGAAAAATATAATATATATATATATATATATATATATATATATATATATATATATATATATATATATATATATATATATATATATATATATATATATATATATTCATTTATCTATTTTTGTATAATCACATGAGATTTAAGCCTATAAAGTTTTCTCTTATGATTGTGAACTTTGAGTAAGATATGGAAATATTACACGAGTTTCCCTTGTCTTCGTCTCAGTGTGCAAAGCCACATTGTAAAATTCTGTTGAGACATACACGAAGGTAGCAATCGCTTGTTTGTGTCAGGAGAACATGTGCGCAGCTTGTGGGTTAGCGTCGGTATGAAAAAGGAAGTGAACGTGGAAGTGAACGTGGAAGTGAACATGGAAGTGAACGTGGAAGTGAACGTGGAAGTCAGTGAATAATGTTATGTCTGTAAATGAACAACATAGTTCTGCCTCCTGACACACAGCTTACACATCAAATAACAAAAAAACAATCAAAGGTCATGACTAGTGCAGGTCAGGGAGGTGACTGCTTCATTTTGTATTAAAGCTGAGGCTTGGGAGAGAGAGAGAGAGAGAGAGAGAGAGAGAGAGAGAGAGAGAGAGAGAGAGAGAGAGAGAGAGAGAGAGAAGCACATTGGTACACATGTACATACATATGTCCACCTAATCTCTGAATTTCGTATATGTAAATATTTACCTAGTGAAATGTACACACGACAGTTTCGCCAGTCATGATGCTTATACCACACGTTGTGTTTCAACATTGTTTTCATATTATGCAAGCATCATGCACATGTTCACTGCTTGAACACGACGGTACGACCCGTAGCTATGATAAGTTGGCTTTTAACCGAAGCTTAAGGTGAAAGTTCATGCTTCGCTACCCAAGGGTCACACTGTCGTTGCATGAATGGTTCATATAATTTCTTGTTTATGTAGAGGCTGACCAGTGGCACCGGAGAGATGAGTGTCAAATGTATGATGGTTACACTCATTGTGCCAGAACGATACAGGTTCAGTGAGAGAGACGAACTGTACCCTTGACAAGGTTACAAGAATAATTCAGTGTTAGAACCCCTACAGAGCCGTTCTCAAGGTCAGTATGTGAAACGTGGGAGTCATTAAGTGTTACAGAAATGAGTGGAATAAAAATCCAAGTCGTACTTGAGGAGAGACGGAAGCTCTCGAGGATTAAAGTCAAATAGTAAAGAATGATTAGCAGGAGCTGCTTGATGAAGCCTTTGATCTTGGCTGAAGGAGGAGGTGAACATTGAGAGTCTGGGGGCTGGAAAAGTTCAGATTATAATGATAGCCAGGTCACTATATCATTATAATGATAGCCAGGTCACTATATCATTATAATGATAGCCAGGTCACTATATCATTATAATGATAGCCAGGTCACTATATCATTATAATGATAGCCAGGTCATTATTCATTATAATGACTGTCAGGCCACTATATCATTGTAGTGACTCTCAGGTCATTATATCATTGTAGTGAAGGCCAGGCCACAACAACATGTGATAGTAAAGATACTGTATCATTATCATTGACTTCCCTCATATATATATATATATATATATATATATATATATATATATATATATATATATATATATATATATATATATATATATATATATATTGCCAATACACTTTCATCTACCTTTCCCCTCATAAGATTATTTCCATTTCTTTATCTTTACGATAACAGTAAAATCAAGTGTTAAGAGATTGGTTATCGTAAGTCATCGTCCCACCTGGGGTGAGAAAAAATGCCCCCCCACTGTGACCGCGTCCTTAACATGAGGCGAGCAATGTTATCTTCATGGGTCTGGGGTCGTATGTTTGGCTTCCTGGAAAACTCTGGTCCTTCCAGCCCGGCACAAGGTCATGCACGTCATGGAACAGAAAAACACCACAAACATGGAAGGTCTTTGGAAACTGCTTCCCCGGCAATCTGTTATGGTTTTCTTTTGTTGGGTTGTGGCAGTTACCCGAGACATTGCTGGGACCTGATTGGACCAGGGCCTAAGCACCTGAACGCTGATTGGATGAAATCCAGTGGACCCAGTGAGGTGGTGTTTCCAAGATAAATCATGTTGCAGAGTATTTCTTAAACTCTCACGTTAGACAAGAATATTTTGACTTGGCCTCTTTATACCCAGGATGATCAGAACAGGCAAGTTGTGTCTTTAAATAACGAAAGTTGGCAACGTCTGTCTATATTAACAGCACACACACACACACACACACACACACACACACACCTGGGTTAAGTGATGGAGCCACATGGACACCTCCTCTTCTCATGTACAAAAACTTGAGATCACATATAACCCCCCCCCCCCCAACCCCACCCCACCTCCCCTAAAAAGGATTAAGTTTTCAGCTTGTATTTTGAAATTATTGTTTTCTATATAACATTTTATTATCTTCTATCCTTTCTTCTGTTCTATGATCATAGAACCTCCACCTTCTTATTTCTTTAAGTAACTTTTCTGAAATTTGATTCGTATATTTATTGTTATTTTACATTCACCGGCCAAAAGTGTCTTGTGTTCTTCAATTATGAACGTTGTCCTGAAATTGCTAAGGTAGATCCTGTCAGGGAGATCCTTCAGGATGCGTTGTGTGACTGACGGAGAGGGAGGGATGTCCTTGAATGACTTGGAGTCTACTTAGGACATTTGAGGGACGTTGATCCTGGAAGGTTGAGGGAGGATCTGCCATGGGTACATCCGCCTGAGAAACCTTGACAAGTGTTGGGACATTTCTGTGTCTCAGGAAGGAGAGGGGGCGACTCCGTCTCAGAAGCAGATGGAACAGCAGGGAGGACCCTGCTCGTGGAACGGGTAATATATTCTCTCTAGATTCATGGCTCACTTAGGAGCCATTCCCGCTGAGTGGGCTGCATCATTCGCATATCATAAAATTTATTGCCTCATCCTCCCTCGCGACCATTCACTCCCTGCAAAAACAAACTTTTCACACTCCATCTGTCTCGATATTCGTCTCGGTTGTTAATAACTGTTGGCAGTTGTGGAAGGGTTGGCTGGCTGACTGACGGTCATGCACGAACGTAAAGATGACGCATGTCATATCGTCCTTCAAGGAGACAGCTAGGGCCCTGGGGTCGTGCTCCTATGTGATCCTCCTGAGAAATCATGATGATTCTGAAGTTCAGGATCAGCGCGGATCTCCTTCCTCACTCAGTCGTTTATCCCTGGTTCAATCCCTGGTTTTATGTCTTTTATAAACACACCGTTACCCAAGCTCGTGCCCTGACGTCTTACGCTGTTTTACAGAATTAAGGTAACGATCGACGGATAGAAGTCCACTCACAAGCAGAGGACTTAAGTGCCTTAGTTATAACCTGTAATGTAATCTTTTGACTTACACTCATACCATCGGTATACTGCACGCAAACAGTACATAATGCATGGAGCGTTTACGACAGTGAAGCGTTATTTTGTTCTTAGGACAATAACGTCTTATTTTCTACTTTGAAGAATTTAGTGTTGTTTCCCACTTGAACAGGATAATGTGTTGTTATCCACTTATACAGGATGATGGGATGTTGTTTTCCACTTGAACAGGATAATGTGTTGTTATCCACTTATACAGGATGATGGGATGTTGTTTTCCACTTGAACTGGACAATGAAGTGTTATTCTCCACTTGTAATGCTGTTACCTGCACGGTAATGAAATACTGGCTACCAGTGAGTGCTTGGTTTGTTGACGTTATGAGCGTGGTAAACTAATCTGGGGCGTCTCAGCTTTACCACAAATCCCTGCCTGCGTCTGCGACGCCCTCAGGAGGAGGTTGCATTGGCTGGTCTCCCATGACACGGTCTCCACTGGTACAACTGATGGGTTTTCGATGGGACGGCCGGTGGGCCTCCCATGATACAGTGTTTGGACGCATCTGTGTCCACTGCCCCTCTCTGGATTTCTACATTTAGTGTACTAGAGTTAAGTAATTGTTACGTGCGTTAATGATGCCAGAAACCTTCTGTGTAAAGTGAAGACTTTTTAGCCGCTGAAAATGTCTCGATAAACAAATTTGTGGTGGAATGTTATGGTGACTCACTCTTACCAATACACTATGTAAAGATTTTTTATGATTAAGATTATATATCTTCGTTTCGGTCAATAGTATATAAGATATCCATTTGGTATTCTGGTTGTTTGACAGTAGATATTGCTCGTGAAATATTATAGATAGTGCTAGATGTATAATACCTGTGGTTATTTTTGTTATCATGAGGAGCAAACAAGGAGTTGATGTATAATAATTGTTGAGGACGTTGTTATGGAGTGAGACATGAAAACAAGACATAGTAACGGGGAGGAGCTGGAGAGGTGGACACATCCAGAAGCACTAGAATGGAAGCATTGTGAGATGGTGAGTTCTGACATGTTAACTTTGGAATTGTGACTTCACTGGATGTGTAGTTAAGGTGAAGGAGGAGCAGGAACCTGAGCAGGTGCAGTTGAGTCATGAATACCACTGTCCTCCTCGTAGGCCAAGTGAACCTGTAGGGTACACAACAGACAGGTCTCGCCTACGATAACTGGACCCATCCTCAAGCCCTCACGCACGCGCTCTTGGATATGAAATCTCGGGTGTAGGAGTTGTGAATATCGTCAGCCGAGAGTGAGGAAGGTACGCAGTATATCAGGGTGGGACACTCGTGCTTGCTCACACGTCAGGACTTACAGGAACAGCATTGCAAGAGGCACCGTCTTCCTCCTCCCGGGTTGGTGGTAGGTTCAACCGAGGAGATGTATTACGAGAGACCATGAGACTCACCTGTTGTTTTTGATCATGGGAGATTTGACTCAAATGTCAATGATGAAGTGTTTAGAGGAGACCAGGTCTTAGGATCGGTGACCATCATACAATAGCTCTGGTGTCACCCACATTCTAGTCACCTTTTGCCTGCCTTTTACCTCTGCTAGCCACATACAACACCTAACTCTGATGTACATTCATGTATGGGCCTGACCTTGTAGGCAGCAGTTCCGTACGAGCAGGAATGAAAGACTTACCCTTTGGAATGAGTCATACGTATGGTAGGACCATGAAAAATGTCACGTCCAGGACTGAGGTAGACTGCTCCGTGAAGGACTGAGGTAGAGTGCTGCTGTATGTAGATGTGTCTGGCCTGATGCATGGACGATGGAGCTGAACCGGTACATCAGTGTCCCAGTTGGTCTGTTTAGATGTAGATGGCTTGATAATACCAGGTTACGGGTAGTTGTACGTGAGTAGCAGCTGTGCAACGTAATGTACTATAGCCACATTAACAATGATATTTGAAAATCATTCCGTCTCTGTGTTGATGTGAATCACGTACACGCAGGCAGCAGACCCCATGATCTCCTGGTCACACAGCCCACAGTGTCTCTGATGAGGACCTGTGCCCAGGGGACACTACTTCAGCTACGGTTCGAACCCTGGGCATTTGATACCTATCACACTGATCTCTCGCGCATCAGCGCGTAAACGTTGCCAGGATGAGCAGCAATAAAGTAAGAGGACAAGTCAATGATTCTACTCGCCTTTATTACCGTAATTCCGAGCATAATAAACTCAAATCTCCGTTTTAATGAAGGCAACGACTTTAATTGTTTATTGCAAATTAAAAAGCAGTAAACTGTGATTCATGGCCGGCGAAGTCGGACCATAATTACAAACATGAAATCATTGCCTTCAGCCAAGATCTTGATTTTCAGAGAAAAAACATCTATTTGAAAAAGTATCTGTGAAAGTGAGTAATAAAAAAATGTAGGATCTTTATGAAAAGTTATGAAGCTGAAATCTGAAAGTATACATAAAAAGTATGTATGACTGTTGTTCTGTTAGGGAAGTGGCCTTCCCTTCAGCCGGTTGCCTGACACAGTCCCTCACCTTGTAGCCTAGTGCTCCTCCCTTCCTCAGCAGCCAGGTCCTCCTGTCCCCCAGTAGCCCAGCATTTCTTACCCCTAGTATCCTGGGGTTCGTATCCCAGTAGCCCGGGTTTCCCTGCCCCGGTAGCCAACCCAGCCTCACGCTCCATACTATGATCAGTGACGGGCGGGCAGTTTCCTCTGATCCTCATTTCCTCCTCCTCATGAACCTCTCTCGTACAGCTTCATCGTCTCCCTCACACATCATGACTTGTCCTCATGAAATATTTGGATTCCAATCATCATATTCATGAGGCGAGTGGAACGATCCTGAGACGCATCTATCATCTCCTCTGCTGGAATGTCCCAGTGTCGTAAGAGTGTGAGTCTCTCATTAATTACAGACCCACGAGATGAGGGACTCCTGTCTGTGTCCAGGAATTATTTCTCCAAAGCTGTTCCTTTCCCCGGATGGCAATATTGGATCCTGCTTGAGAACACTGATGGAGATAAGTCCTTTAGATGGACGTGTTGGTTGTGTGAATCCCGGGAGAGTATGATGATATGGCTTGCTGTATACATGATCTGTACTGTGAGTTCAACTGATCAGCAGGATTGACTGCTGCTGTTGTGGAGCTGTGGGTGCAGCTGTTCAGTAGGAGTGACTGCTGATGCTCCTGTGAAGCTGTTCCTCCCACCCGCTGGGAGAGTGAGACGTGCGGACCAGCGGCAGCAGCAGCGGTATAATTACTGGCACGAAAAGCAGGCAGACAGCCCTAGGCCGCCGGACGCCGCAGTAAGGAAGGTGGCTGACTCAGGAGGTGTGTACTTGTGTGAGTGGGAGGCAGTGGTGCCGCTACAGCCCAGTGTCTCGGCTTGGACCAGTGCCACCCTCTTCCAGCGTCGCCATCGTCGTTTAGCTTGGCCCAGTGCCACCGTCCCCAAGGACCTCGCCACAGCCCAGAGGACACAAGCTGTGTTGCTGTGGGTGTCGCTCTGCTGTGGCTAGGGTGTGTGGTGCTTCTTGATGATACCACACACACACACACACACACACACACACACACACACACACACACACACACACCGGTGTTTACGAGGCAAGCTCTGACTGGCCAATATAAGGCCTGAGGCATGCGATCCAGCGGGAAAAATACACCGAACCAATAACGTATTGGTGGCGGGTTTTCCAACGGTAACTGCTGAGTATTGGCGAAGGAGGCGACGCCCCTGGTACTGGAGCTGCCGGCCCGACACCTGGGACAGAGATGGCCTTGACCCCATATGACTCACGTGACCGTGACCTTCTGGTCATGGGTATCTGGAGACAAAAATTGATCACAAATGTCTCTTGACGTTAAATACCAGAGAACTTGGTGACCCAAAGTGACCCATGACCTGACCTAAATGACTCAGGTGTCTTCCCTTACTAAAGGCTAGATTATATGTTTCCTCTCAAACGTTTGTCCCATCTTGCCATGTAAACGTTTGCCTCATCATCCTGGCCCGAAACTTACCCCAGTAAACATTTAACGTTATCCTCGTGACACAGCCATCCCTACCTAACGATAGCCCCCATTCCCCTGCCAGACGATAACCTCTCCTCCCCTGCCACACGATAACCTCTCCTCCCCTGCCACACGATAACCTCTCCTCCCCTGCCACACGATAACCTCTCCTCCCCTGCCACACGATAACCTCTCCTCCCCTGCCAGACGATAACCTCTCCTCCTCTGCCAGACGATAACCTCTCCTCCCCTGCCACACGATAACCTCTCCTCCCCTGCCACACGATACCCCTCCTCCCCTGCCAGACGTTAACCCCTCCTCCTCTGCCATACGTAACCCCTCCTCCCCTGCCCACAGTTTTCCCGGAGATCGTATCTTCCGTCTCACGTGGACGCTGGGTGCTTCCATACCAGCTGAGGCAGACATCTTCTCAACCCGCTTCACCTACTCTTTCCTTCCGTTTTCCTGTTTTCCTCTGATCCTTCATGTTATTGCACGTTTTCTTCCTCTCTCGTACACGGTTGTTACGAGACGTGTACCGAGTATTTTCTGCTCACAAACATTATCATGTCGTCCCTTTCATTGATTTAATTTTTTCTCCGAAAGGCAGACAAGGAAGGAAGGAAGGAGGGGGGGATGCCACACATTATTACATTACTTGGGATGATATTGGGTTCAATCCGGCTGGTAGATTCCAGATACTACCAGACATACAACATGGGCGGCGGTGCTGGGAGAACACGTCACACGTATTGTATGGCTACCATCATCCTCCCTTCCAGCTGACGACCCACAGGTTCTACCGACAAAGAAAACGTTCCTCCGGTCAAGGTGTAAGCAGAGGTGAGGCATGATAGTGCTGTTCCACAAGAGACTGGCAGCCAGACAGACATCTCTCAGTCAGGTCACAATGGTGAGGATACCAGGTGGATACACTACACACACGCCCCTCCTTAATGGGGGTCGGTTGTCTTCAGAGAGACGTGCACGTAGGATGATAATGTTGCGTCAGGAAGGAAGTTCACTCACACATCCTTGTAAACAAATTGCACATGAAAGGAAAGATTACTCATTAAGATCTCTGAGAGTCAAGATGAGTAAACAAAGCATTAGTAACATATACGCACACGAAGGATTGGCCATTTCGCTGCTGTTGGGTTTCTCTCCCTCTACAGAGAGAGAGAGAGAGAGAGAGAGAGAGAGAGAGAGAGAGAGAGAGAGAGAGAGAGAGAGAGAGAGAGAGCGTCACTCACTCACTTGTCTGTGAATCCGTTGCTCACATATCCTGTAGAGTGTGTCAGAGATTCACCAACTACAGTAGACTCGCCATAGTTTTAGATTCACCAGCTTGTGTCTCTGGAATGATTCACTGATTCATCATGCTACATCCCAGATTCATCCCGCGGTTCAAACGTGTCTCTGTGTTTCAACCGTATTGAACAGATCGTCTGTGTCTGGTTCAACGGTGGAGTGTGTTCTTGTAGCTTCGTACCACCGTTCTTAGACGAAAAATTATTGAAACAAAGTGACGGATTCTGTTAAGAGTAAATTTCCAGTTCCGTTGATGTGAGTGACTATGAAACATGATTTTAGCTGAAGTACAAAACATAGTTCGAACTGAGCAAGTTTGTTTGTTTCTGTGTCGCACAGATAAAGTTCTTTCATTGTCTTTACATAGACTGCCATCCCTTCTGTGTGATCCTCTGCTCACAAAGGTTTAATATTGATCGCTCTTCATTACATTTCTCCCCTCTGCAAGTAGCCATATATTTCTCTCTGAGACAGTATATAGGATATTACCCTCTCTATCCTCCATCAAAGGATTCCTCTCCTTTGTGGAGGCGCGGGAGGCAAGGCAGCCTTGCTCCAGAGTCCTTCCCGTCCTACCTCTCCCTGTCGGACCCTGAGTGGTTGGTTCTCCCTTATTACCCTGACCCCTAACGTTAGCCAGAGGTCGGTAGGGGCGTCAGGGACCCTAGCGTGAGGGAAGGCCTGACGTTGGCAACTTCTCTCTTTCTGATGACCTCCTGACGACTAAACGTTTCTGACGGGCCAGCTGACGACTGCACCTTCCTGACGAAGCTGACGACGTGATTAAGGGAAACACTCACCTTTATTCCTCTGGCTGACTCTACATAAACTCTCCCTCACCAGGTGACTATGCTTAACCTCTGATCTACTAACTTTCCTGGGGTTACACTGCTGACTCTGCTGATCATGATAGGTTCTCCCATTCAATAACTTCTGAAGGTTCAGTTCGTTGACACCCTCTTGTAGGCTCGATTACTAACTTTGCATTCGTTACAGACTCCATAAACTCTCCGATGCTCACAAAGTAATTGTACTGACTCTCCATGAGTTACGATGTCACTGATGCTACTTAGACGTGGAAGTTATAAGACTGTTCCGTTTCCAAGTATGGAGGTGGGTGTGTACTCAGTGACCACATGTAATGTCCTGCACAACACGGGATTAAGATTCACTGACTTTACGTAGGTTTTAAATCCATTACATGAACTGTATGTCATTAACTTTTAGTGACTCTCCAGTGACTTTCATCCTCATGACTCTCCATGTATCATTGGGTCACTGACTCTACGTGAGTCACGGACTCTCCGAATCTGCGTAGATTACTGGGCCATTGACTAGACCTGAGTACTTCATGTCTGTGTCATCTCGAAGCTGTGTTGTTCACACGAGGGCCACAGCCACAAAACCACTCTCTCATTCAGTAGTGACGGTAATGAGAGTAAAGATGATGATAACGAACGAGAGTAATGAACAGCCAATTATCCAACAACTTACGTTAAATGGAATGCTCACGAAAGGCTGAAATGGCCCTTATGTAACCCGGAATGAATGACATGAAGACGTGTTAAGTGTACATCTCTTACATCATTATCACTAGTAATTATAAGTGTACATCACTTACATCATTATCACTAGTAATTATAAGTGTACATCACTTACATCATTATCACTAGTAATTATAATTAACTACATTGCCGCTAGTGAGATAGACTGCGTTAAAGGTTTTCACAAGATGTTCTGATTATTCATAATTTATGGAACAAATTGTATTTTGATCAACATGTGGGATTTTGTGTAGGTCTGTACGTCTGTGTGGCAGATGTTGTGAAGATTATGACGTCAGTATATGTTGTTGGACATCACATAAATCTGATATGTTGTTCTGGTTACATCCAGGGAGTGTTGGTCCACACGCTCGCCATCTTTCATTATCAATGTAGACAGAGTTCTCAATATCATTACTATTTTTGATGAGAAATATTGACAACCATTATCATTCATATGGTAATGATTAACGTCCTCGTATATTTATAGTTTCGTTACAATGTATTTTGTGTTTCGCAATTAGCGAAGGGGTTCAGTAATACGATAATTATATCTGTGGTCGATGGTTCTGTGTGGAGACTTGCATATATTTTACCATGTGAACATTTATATTTAGAGTGACATTTGCTTCGTATAGAAGTCTGTATGTATGATTAACTAACTTATTACAGGGTCTTTTGCAAGACGTCTTTGGGAGGCGAGTTATATACATGTTATTACTATACTTTGTAAGTATTTCATATCATGATGACTTAGACAATAGGTGCTATATATATATATATATATATATATATATATATATATATATATATATATATATATATATATATATATATATATATATATATATATATATATATATATATATATATATTGAGAAAGACAGATTCGTACTCTTTTCTGTGTTGTGTCGCCCGTCGGGAGCCACTATGGTACCGAACCATATCACTAAGTGTTGCTCTTTGGTAATCCTGATCATATAGTGTTGCATTAATGCATTATTTGGCATCTCTTGTTAATGACCAAGTAATTAGGTTGGCTTAGAGTTACAGTTATAGCTAAGTGTTGTACCTCGGCCGAGGACCATTTTCACTGACAATGATTTTATAGTTGGATAACTCCAGTTTAGGATATTTATTCAATGATCATTACAGAAGGTATGTGACTCCTCTGTGAGCTGTTTTGGGGTGTTATTATCACTGTTATAATCGGAACTGACCTTGACGTATGTCATATCTTAACTGGCGTGTTTAGATGTTGTTCTTTCTTCGTTTTTCAAAGATAGATGAAGAGTAGTACGCCTGTATGTGTCGATGATATGGATGTGAGGATAATGTTTGTGTTATGGTAATGTATGTTGTGATGTGTGGAGACATTGTGGCAGCAGGAGAGTCGGGTAAGTCATGGGTATGTTGTATGTTATGAGTCAGAAATACACGTGATATGTATTGCACACAACAATATGTTGTGACATATTTCTAATTATGTGAAAAATCTATTGCTTATGATTCTACCACAACGAATCACAGGAAGAAAGTCAAGAATTAATGATCATCACAATGACAAGGAAGACATACAAGGTGCTACAACGCTACAATCATGTAGACATTAAACAAGTTAGAAAACAACTGTGAATAAGACGTGAGAAATACATTAGATTTACGAGTGAAGTTAATAAAGTGGGAGACAATGAGAATATTAGTAGTGTGGGAGATAATGAGGTTATTAATTGAGGGAGATGATGAGCTTATTAGTAGTGAGGGAGATAATGAGGTTATTAATAGTGAGAGTGAGGGAGGCGGTGGTCCTTGAATCTGTGCCCCCCCCCCCCCCCCCCCCCCCCCAAGATTGTGGTGTCTGCGGTGGCTGACGTCACGTTCTGCTGCAGTAATCAGCCAGCGTCTCCTTCATGCTCGCAAAATGTGCAGATTATCTGTCCAGGCGGAAGACGAGGGCTGTCTTCCAAAGGGAAGGCTGAAGTCGCTCCCGCCGCGAGCTTTTGTGAGGACCCCAGCTCGACCTCCGCTGATGGGGATCCCCCGGAGGGATGTGGGGGCAAGGCCGTGGCGCTCCGGCTTCGAGGTTTTGTTCAGCATTCCACCTTGAAATCCCCGCTGGTGGGGGGTTGCCTCACGACTCGGTCAGTGGTGGGAGACCAGGTGACGATCATGGCTGGCTCCACGCCTGTGTCACCACCGCACCGTACTGCACGGTGCGGTATGGTGCGGGGCGGGACAGTAAGGCACGGTGCGGTATGGTGCGGGGCGGGACAGCAAGGCACGGTGCGGTATGGTGCGGGGCGGGACGGTAAGGCACGGTGCGGTATGGTGCGGGGCGGGACAGCAAGGCACGGTGCGGTATGGTGCGGGGCGGGACGGTAAGGCACGGTGCGGTATGGTGCGGGGCGGGACGGTAAGGCACGGTGCGGTATGGTGCGGGGCGGGATGGCACCGGATCAAATTGCACCCATACCTCCACCCCACATCATCACCATAGTTAAGCCAGGATCAGCATGATCACCATACGCATGCTACCTACTACCAACTCTCTCTCTCTCTCTCTCTCTCTCTCTCTCTCTCTCTCTCTCTCTCTCTCTCTCTCTCTCTCTCTCTCTCTCTCTCTCGCTCTCTCTCGGTCGATATCTATAACTGGAGGTAATTAAGTCGGACTTAATGTTCATCATTTTTCCTAAAGTACAATATTGTCAAGAAGACATGAAGTGGTTCAGCCTTGAGCCACAAATTGTCGGTTTTTATAACTTTAAGACGAATTATTTTTGTCCATAACAGTTCCTCACAGTCGAGTCGTCCACACACAAAACACCTCCAGATTTCTTCCTTTCATTTTAGTGTTCAGAAAACCGCTGAAGCTGAGGAGAAAAAGAGAGGCCAATTATGAGATACTGCCTCATTGTTCAGCCTTCATGTTCCATTATAAAGTTTTATTGTGAGTCTTAATCTTGCTCACGAGAGAGACTCTTAGTTTATAAACGCTTGCTGTCTGCCTCGTTATCATAGTTCTTTGATATATATATATATATATATATATATATATATATATATATATATATATATATATATATATATATATATACATATATATGTGTGTGTGTGTGTGTGTGTGTGTGTGTGTGTGTGTGTTTGTGTGTGTGTGTGTGTGTGAGAAAAAAACATTCAAGTTGTGCCTGCCTGCCAGTAACTTGATGTGAGCCACCATCAGTACAAACACATGTGTGTAATGTGATTGTCTGCAACAAGCCTGTTCGTTACCGTGCGACAAGGTGTTGACTGGCTGCTTGTTGGCCTGTTTGCTTGTTGTGCTGCTGGTTTGTTAGATTGCTTGCTTGTTTTTAAATTGACTAACATAACGCGAGCAAAACATGTCCTCGTCAAAAGCCATGTTTGGGGAAAGGAATGAAGTGACAGAGAAAAAGACAGTAGAACTTGATCATGGCTCGGCAGAGACTTGCAGACCTAACTGTTCAAGGTAGAGAGGTTGTAGGAAGAAGGAAGGACGAACGGAGGAAGAGAATTATACCACAGCTTACCTGTGTGAAGAAAGGTGACGTCATAACTCCCAGTCGCCAAATGACCTGATAAGCTGTTTGCTTGTTGGGCTGCTTGCTTAATGTATTACTTGCTTGTTTGTCTATGCATGTTTCATGAGAAAGATATGATCAAACACACATATGAACTCGTAGTAGCATCATGACGTCACGATCTGTTACAGAGAGAGATATATTCTTGTTATGTCTGAAGCTGAGACTTTGTGGCTGTCCCCATGATGAAACCCTGTGGCTGTCCCCGTGCTGGGACACTGTGGCTGTCCCTGCGCTGGGACCTTATGGCTGTCACCGTGCTGGGACACTGTGGCTGTCCCTGCGCTGGGACCTTATGGCTGTCACCGTGCTGGGACACTGTGGCTGTCCCTGCGCTGGGACCTTATGGCTGTCACCGTGCTGGGACACTGTGGCTGTCCCTGCGCTGGGAATATATTAAGCGGACCGTCGAGCACTTCCCAGCCAGCCCTATCCGGCCGCACATTTCCTGTTACCGGACGATACCGTCCCCCTGGAATTACTATCTCGCACGTAAAAGTATCCTTCCCCTTCCTTCCCCAGCCGTGCATCCTCTATGTCTGCAGTGTGATGTATCCTGGAGTGACAAGTGGTGCTGCACAGTTCCCCAGCACATCACCAACATCATCATCTACCAACATCCCTCTCTCAGTCCACGTGCACCTCGTGTGTGACTAAGATACCGCCAGCCTTTCCTCACCACATGAATGAGTCAGTGAGACATTATGAGACCATCTGGGGGGTGTAGTGGGAAGGCTCTTACTGTCATCCTCACTGTGAGTGGACGTGGTGGTCGTCTGCTTCATCTGTCATTCTCCAGCAAGGACACTGTCCCTAGTGGTCTGCCCAGGACCATCTTACAGGCGGGGGTTAACTGGTAGACACACTCTGTTGTTGTTGTTGATGTTGTTGTTGTTGTTGTTGCATGGTTGTGTCTGATCATTTTGGCTGTTGATGGTTGGAAACTAAAGCTTATGGCTGTGCAGGCTGTGTGAAATACACGGCCTGCCATATTAGATGTCTGTTTGAATCTTAACCACTGTTCCACCTCGGCTGAGTGTGAGCACTTGGTTGCTCAAGCTTCAAGGACGGCCTACAGCTAAGCCTCCAGACTTATGTTCGTGTTGCTCGTGAAAGTTTCACGTGTACACGCAACACTGCCTTATCATAATAACTGCTTTATCATGTATTGGTGCAGAGGATAAGAAAATAATAATTAGTATGCATGAATCATGTTAACATGCGTTAATATTTAACTACACTGAGAACTAACATACAAATGCCATTATGCTACTCATATCACTCCTCCTCATCACGTGCAAAATGTCTCCTTCAATAAACACAAGTTATTATCTGTTTTTTTTAACCGCAGTTGTGCAGTGGACAACATTTCTGAAGATTTTATTCGCCCAAATAAATGCATCAGTCTAACATTTGACCCTGTTTGACCTTTGTGACCTAAAGATATAACTTATAATCAAAAGATTATACATAACACATAACTGAAGGCAGCATTGGAACAGCCATAGGGTGAATAATTACATTTGATACGAGTTGTAATCAAATATACAATGTATGGCTTCCATGCACAAGTGCTAAGTTATCTCCACTGAAGAAAGGTGCATCTAATTGACTGGTTTATTATACCGGTTAAGCACTTGATTACTCGTATTGATCAGTTGATCACCCCTGCCGATTAGTTAATCACTATCTGATCAATTACTCAGTACGGTTGATTACCAAAACCCTCTACCTGATCAATCAATTATTAAGTGATGTGTTTGTCTTCTTGACGTGGTGGTTGCCAGACTCCATCCACGCCACCACACCTGTGTGAGGCGGGCGTGTGAGTGTAGTGAGTCACCTTCATCATGGTGTAGATGTACATTAGAACTTGTCTTGTTTACCGTCCATCCACCTTCCCTCCTCCCATCAGCCTGACCCTCCCCATTAGCACCAGGACACCTGTAATTAACTGCTCGTTTTCGGGGTCGTGTAGGGTCAGTAACCACATAATTGGCGGGTGTTTTCAGTCGGTAATCACTCCTGATGATAATGAACTAAGATGGTGTCATTTGGCTTACATAAAACTAGATAAATCCACCAAATGTGTAAGTATATATGAAGATGGACTGAGTCATTACTGTTAATGGAAGAGATTAATATTTATATAACTCCACCAACACTGGTCGGCCCAGGAATGTGTGTACAAGAACTGAGCACGATACTTAGTGATGTTAACATAACTATGTCAGTATCAAGGTCCCGCCCTTCAGCACGACGGGCCGATCCCTGGGCGTGTTGGCCTGTCCCTCAAAGGGTCAAGTCAGAGATCAGGTCGTCATACTCAAGGATCGTAATGTCATGCTTATGGGTCGTACTGTCGTGATTAAGAATCGTACCATCGTGCATTCACGGGCCGCCCAGGTTCGAGCGCATAGGTTCGAATCCTGGTTACGGCAGTCGGTCCACAGTCAACCAAGCTGTTCATCCACCCTAGGGGTTGGTCGATGAAATGGATATCTGAATCAGGCTAGGGTATATATATATATATATATATATATATATATATATATATATATATATATATATATATATATATATATATATATATGTGTGTGTGTGTGTGTGTGTGTGTGTGTGTGTGTGTGTATCGTTAATGGGATGGCCTTGATTAGGGCCTCAGCTGCCCGTGCCGTCTCAGCTAACATAAAAGTAAACAGCAGCTGGAGGTCCACATAGTACCAAGAATCATATCTTGATTTTGTAAAATTAGTCTTAAAGCCTTTGTCTTGTACGTGTGGCATGAGTGACAGGCGCTCCGCGTTAATGACCGGGTAGTACCTAGTTAATGGACACCAACCCCAGCAGGAGACAGACAGGGCTTCAGGCTGGCACTTCACTCTCCTTTATTTTTATTTTTATTTGTCTATTATTCTCCTTTCTTTCTGGTTTTGAGGGAAAGAGAAGAGGTGTGAAGGGACGACTGAAGTGGAGAAGCATGATAAGTGTCGGTGTGTGAGTGGTCGGTTGACATTTTGTTGTGTGTTTACGCCAGGTGTGCTGGAGGAAGGGGTGTAGTGTTGCTCTGTGTTGGTTTACGAGGGAGAGTATCTATGGCTAGCCTGGCCAAGGTGTTCTGTTTTAGAAACTCTGTGTCAGATGTTAGTCTTGTAGCTGTTCACGAGAGAGGAGGTTTCTCCGCTAAAACTGTTATCACTGTAGCTGCTACACGCAGGAAGGGGATCCTCAGCTAACACTGCATAGTAACAATAGATACTTCATCTACTCGGCTGTGGGGTGGCGGATGGCTTATGTTCATTAACAACATAATCGCAGAAAGCTTTCTCCTCAGCTCGGTCTCTCGATCGTAAAGAAGCATGAATTCCGGTATATGTTAGTCTGTCAAGCATAAAGACAATGTGCAGTAACCATCTGCTCAGTTTTGCTCCAGGCCGAAGCTCGAGCGTTAAGATTTAGAAAGCTATAGGTTCGCTGGTCTATAAAGGCATCTATATAATCAGAAATGGTTCAGTGTTCAACTGGATTTTACAAATGTCCTGATGGCTCTCATCAGATGGTAGATGGTTACATGATTCAGTGAATGTGGGTGGCATGAACGAACCAAAGAAGATTCTTATTCCTAACTGTTGGTGTTCTGTCGTGTCCTCACAATAGCAGACATAACACTTCACAGAGTATGGGAAATAGTTCTATGTACCTTTTCGTAAATACCTGTTTGTACAGTACGGGGAGGGAGTTCTACACTCGCTGGGTCAGGGAGGGAGTTCTACACTCGCGGGGTCAGGGAGGGAGTTCTACACTCGCGGGGTTAGGGAAGGAGTTCTACACTCGCGGGGTCAGGGAGGGAGTTCTGCACTCGCGGGGTCAGGGAAGGAGTTCTACACTCGCGGGGTCAGGGAAGGAGTTCTACACTCGCGGGGTCAGGGAGGGAGTTCTGCACTCGTGGAGCCCCATCTCTTAAACATTCTCGACTCTCATAAAGCTTCTTAACCTTCATCATGCTGTGTCAGTATTCACAATATCATTACTCACTGTATTCCCTTCGCCCACCATTCTTACATTATAAAAGTCCTTCTTTACGTCTTCTCTACGAGTTTCTTTCTGAATCACGTGTCACGCCTCCAGTTGTTCTGTATTTACATCTTTCGGGGAACTGTTCACTGTTAACGTTATGAAACTTGCATAAAAGTTTAGAGTGTGTTATCAAGTCACTCCTTGTTCTTCTTTCTTCCATGGTAAACACAGTCAAGGCCTCTAACCTCTTCCTGCAACGGAGCTTTCCTAATTCTAGAACCATTTTTCTTTCCCTCAACTGGACCGTATTCCTTCGTTGCGCACTTTGAAGAAACACATTTTAGTTTCAGCCCAACATACCATATGAACCGCTTACTGAACATTTCGTTATTCATACACTTGAATGTGGCTCTAATGTTGGTCAGTAATTCTCTTCCATATGTGTGTGTGTGTGTGTGTGTGTGTGTGTGTGTGTGTGTGTGTGTGTATTGTCGTAGAGAGAAAGGTTGTTTTCTCATTCCTTTTAGGAGAAGGTTAAAACCTGTGGCAGATATGTTGTTGTCGCATGATGGTGGGGCTGGAAACAGCTGCTGCTGAGTCAAGCTCCTGTCTTCCGCTTTTTGAATCATCTCTCAAAAACGAAAACAAAAATGTGAAACAACAGCTTGAGAACGTGTTCCACTTTTACATCAGGAAAGGATGATAAAGAGGATACATGTGTCAGAGGTGGACGGAACAAGGAGAAGCGGGAGACCAAATTGGAGGAAGGATGGAGTGAGGAAGATTTTGAGCGATCCGGGCCTGAACATGCAAGAGGGTGAGAGGTATGCACGGGATAGAGTAAATTGGAACGATGTGGTATACAGGGGTAGACGTGCTGTCAATGGACTGAACCAGGGCATGTGAAGCGGCAGGGATAAACCATTAAAAAGGTCAGTTAGAGAATGGATGCGAGCGAATCCAGCCTTTCTTCATGTGTTCGTGGCGCTACCTCACCTCGCTGAACCGGGAAACGGCAGACAAGTATGAAATATATATACAAATGCTTAGTCACTGAGATATTTTTTCTCTACGAATGAAGAAGGAATATTGTTGGATTCAACAAAGAAAATTGGCGCTGGTGGGTTCAGTTGATCAAGGGAATATATATTAGAAGAAACGTGAAGGCAAAATGTAAATTATAGAAGTTTGTGATTATGAATATCATGTGCCATATGAGATCAAACGGTGCCACGTGTTGCCGGCCGATAAGTATCTTTTCTTTTTATATCTCTGTAACTTTATAAACACTTCCTTTATTTTTCAAGTGAGTATAGTTGCGAGGCAGCTCTGAACAAAAAATCACGCACTTGCGCTGAAAGATGAAGTCAAGGAGGTTCATAAACTTGTTTACTCGTGAAGAAAAAAACATATTTGTTTATATACATATATATGAAAGCAGATCTGTAAACAGCAGTGTCGATGGTAGTGCTCAAATTAGTGCTAAACACACACACACACACACACACACACACACACACACACATGGGAGGGATGAGGGTTCCGGTACATGGGAGGCATGAGCTCTGTTGTACGTGGGAGGCTGGAGGATGTTTACAGATGTTGGCAATGTACAGATGGTATGTGATGGCTGACACGTCAATGTAGGGCAAGATAGAGACGCTCAGTTGCATGGTTGGGTAGAGAGGTATTTAGGCTTGTCAACTGTCAGGGTCACTAAGACTGTCATCGACCACGAATATCAACCAGGGAGAAATCATGAACATCTTCAGGTGTTTGAGACAACTCTAAAGATGATACCCGCTCCTCCCACTGCATGTATGGTCCTTGATGATGATGATGATGATGATGATGATGATGATGATGCAGTCAGCACTGAGCGACTGGCTTGGGGTCAGACAAGGGGTGCGTTACGTTACGCCGCCAACAGGTACTTGAAATCTTATATTGGAATTTTGAGATATTCGTAGTGGTGTTCAGACTGGATAGATATAACGAACTATTGACTGATAGATGGAAAATAGATCCTAAGGTCACGTGAGGGATCAGGATGATCCTGGTTAATCATTCCTGACCTCCGTAAGATGTCCCCCCCCCCCCCTCCCCCCTCACATCCAGCAGAGGAAACAATAATTCAAGATGGCTTGAGGGTGACGACGGTGAGGAGGATGAGACATGAGGAGGGACGTGTGGGGCCAGACATGAGGAGGGACGTGTGGGGCCAGACATGAGGAGGGACGTGTGGGGCCAGACATGAGGAGGGACGTGTGGGGCCAGACATGAGGAGGGACGTGTGGGGCCAGACACGGGTGTTGTGCTGGGCAGGCAGGTACACCCAACGTCTGGTCATGGTACACGGAGGAGGTAAGTGTTGCAAAGATGGGAGGAGAGGATGGTGAGTGAATACTAGTCATTTAAGACATAACTCTACATTTCTCTTTTTCCTGGAAACAGATAATGAGCATCACAAAGTTTACTTCCCAACATCTGTAGTGCTGTGCAGGTGTTGTGAAGAGCTGTTTCATGTCTACAATATTGTCCTCGCTCTCGTAAGGGGCGCTGCCCTCATACTGACGGTGGTTCTTCCTCCACTAAAACAAAAATGAAGCTAAATCCTTCCGTCTTATTAAACCCCCAGGCATCACCCCACCCTAGCCCTCCGTGTCCGCCCTGGTGTTGCTGCCCTGCCTCCGTGTTCTACAGGAGTCAGTTTGGCCACTGTTCTCGTGAGTTGCTTGACTGCTGCTTCCCATAGTTCTTGTTTCACTATCAGCCACACCAGGATTGACCGTTATGACGCCCCACCCCACTTTCCCCCTTCGAACAGAAAAGTCTTGCAACTCTCATCCTTCCTCATCTTTCTCTTTTCTTATAACCTTCCAAACTTTAAGCGTCAGATCTTCAGACACCTGAGGAACCCTCATTAATTTCTTCATTATTTTTATCGTAATTTCCTCTCACCCAAGTTGACAAGGACTGGCCATGTTTTGTCCAGCCATGTTGGTCATGACGAATAAACATGAGCGAGTGAATAAGTCAGAGAAAGAGTTAATGAATGAGATAAAGTGAGTAAGGAAGGAAATGAGTGAATTAGGGAATGAGCGAGAGTGAGTGAGTAAAGGAGTGAGTGAGAGTAATAGAGGAAACATATGATTAAGGAAGGAAATGGGATTGAATAAGCAAGACGGAGTAACTGAGTGAGTGAGTGGGTGTATGAGAGAGAGAGAGAGAGAGTAAGAAAGAGCGAGTGTGACATTATTCCGATCATTGTGCGAGAAGTAACAGTTATGAACAACTATAACTTTTCCACTTCGCTGAGACAGGCACCAGAGAGGCCTGGGTCCTGACGGAGTAGTTCACTAGGAGTCGTTACAGGTCACGCACCCTGCTGGAGGTTATCATAGGTCACGCATCCTACAGGGGCCACCGTAGGTCACGCACCTTACTGTAATTCATCAAGGGTCACATGAGGGAACCCATACATCATCAGAACAACAAGACAACAAATTATAACATTGTTCGTAGCCTGTACTTGCTACTCTCCGTTGGTCATGACCCTTATTATATATATATATATATATATATATATATATATATATATATATATATATATATATATTGTAAGTAAAGTTTGTTTTCTTGTTGTGTTGCTGGATCTCCTCCATTTGTTTGTTGTTTACATCATGTTATAGGAGCATGTCTGTCTACGTGTAGCTACAGGGTCATCAGATGTATGTGGCGTTCACCGTCGTTCATATGGTTTTATCAAGCGTTTTTTCCTTAAGTTTGTATTACTTGCTGAATGTTATTTCTCAGTAATGTTGACCTGTATCCGTGTATCTGTCTCTCTGTCTGTGTAATACGTTTGTGTGTTTTGTAGCTATCATGTTTTTCTGCACAGGGCAGCTAATATTCTCCCTGAAGATATCCTTCATGCTGCAAATCTCTCTCTCTCTCTCTCTCTCTCTCTCTCTCTCTCTCTCTCTCTCTCTCTCTCTCTCTCTCTCTCTCTCTCTCTCTCTCTCTCTCTCTCTCTCTCTCTCTCTCTCTCTCTCTCTCTCCTGGTTCATGTTTGTGTTCCTGCTGCACGTCCACCTCACTCACTCACATACGTCTATTCTCTGCCACTCTCCACCACACAAGCCTGCCTCCCCTCGTGTACACACGCCAGTGTCTTTCCCCTCAACTTCATCAACCTTCCCCCTTCAGAATCCTGTGTGTCCCTTGAATACCACTCGGTCTGGACCCTGGGACATACTGTGTCCCGCCCTTGGGATGTATAACCTATACCACTGTGTTATATACTTGGGACACCTTATATCCCGCTTCTTTGACGCACAGCGTCCCCCCCCCCCCAAACACAATCTCTTTGGGAGATTATACTAATACTCTGCGTACCTTCCTCATGTTGAGTTCTTTAACACAGACCAGAAGTGAGAAAGTAAAATGAAATGAAGTAACATCATATACACTCTCAGAGCTTGATGTTATCTACGAACATCACAAGTCTGGATGTATCTACGAACATCACAAGTCTGGATGTACCTACGAACATCACAAGTCTGGATGTATCTACGAACATCACAAGTCTGGATGTACCTACGAACATCACAAGTCTGGATGTATCTACAAACACCACAAGTCTGGATGTACCTACGAACATCACAAGTCTGGATGTACCTACGAACATCACAAGTCTGGATGTATCTACAAACACCACAAGTCTGGATGTATCTACGAACATCACAAGTCTGGATGTACCTACGAACATCACAAGTCTGGATGTACCTACGAACATCACAAGTCTGGATGTATCTACAAACACCACAAGTCTGGATGTATCTACGAACATCACAAGTCTGGATGTACCTACGAACATCACAAGTCTGGATGTACCTACGAACATCACAAGTCTGGATGTATCTACGAACACCACAAGTCTGGATGTATCTACGAACACCACAAGTCTGGATGTATCTACGAACATCACAAGTCTGGATGTACCTACGAACATCACAAGTCTGGATGTACCTACGAACATCACAAGTCTGGATGTATCTACGAACACCACAAGTCTGGATGTACCTACGAACATCACAAGTCTGGATGTATCTACGAACATCACAAGTCTGGATGTATCTACGAACATCACAAGTCTGGATGTACCTACGAACATCACAAGTCTGGATGTATCTACGAACACCACAAGTCTGGATGTATCTACGAACACCACAAGTCTGGATGTATCTACGAACATCACAAGTCTGGATGTATCTACGAACATCACAAGTCTGGATGTATCTACGAACACCACAAGTCTGGATGTACCTACGAACATCACAATTCTGGATGTACCTACGAACACCACAAGTCTGGATGTACTTACGAACACCACAAGTCTGGATGTATCTACGAACATCACAAGTCTGGATGTATCTACGAACATCACAAGTCTGGATGTACCTACGAACACCACAAGTCTGGATGTACCTACGAACACCACAAGTCTGGATGTATCTACGAACATCACAAGTCTGGATGTATCTACGAACATCACAAGTCTGGATGTACCTACGAACACCACAAGTCTGGATGTACCTACGAACACCACAAGTCTGGATGTATCTACGAACATCATAAGTCTGGATGTACCTACGAACATCACAAGTCTGGATGTATCTACGAACATCACAAGTCTGGATGGGTGCTGGAAATAATCAGACGTTAGCAGAAGTGACGACCCCAGAACACACGTGATGCCAGGTTACGTAAGGAAGGTTAGGCTTTATGCAAATGAGTCTTAATGTACGAGTGAGTAGGTGATGTAAACCTACTGTTGGCACTTGTGACCCAACTGTAACTTGGTCAATCAGACTGCCAGAATATTTGTCTGGAATGATTTTGTAGAGTTCTGAATCCATGGGAGGAAAGTTGTATTACTTTCTTCAAGAAATTGTCTCAATTTATAAGAGCAATAATTGTAGCTGGAGACTTTAACAACAATGGTATCGACTCTGTGTTCTTCTCAGGGATCACGAGGGAACCAAACTGAACCTTCTGACTAAAATTTTCTTTATAGATTAGTTGAGCCACGACCCACTCACACTTTCTTATGAAATTTTTATGGCAGTATGTTGTCACCTGCTTAGTACATGGTGCTGTCCTGCTGTGCCACACACCAGGACTGGTGAGTGGGAAACTCTCTTGCTTCCAGTTGGCATCTGAGGGTTCTCCACCATTGCTTCCTCAAACTTCCAGTCTTGTGACATCATCATCAGTCTTGTGACATCATCATCAGTCGTCAGTATTCCGGGTTTTCTTTCATTCTCAGTGTTGTTATTCTTCTCGAACTTCTTTCGTTCATGTTCATTCATTTCTTTGTATTTTCTTCTCGAATTCTCAAAAGTGCCGGCAACAAATGTACTCCTTTTCCTTCACAGATAGTTTTCTACAAGCTAATATTTCCCTGTTGTACTGTATCAGATCGAAAGATCTTCAACAAACTGTATTATTCTGATGCTTCGAAGCCTCAGACCCGAGACTTGAGCTATTCGAGACAAGGCAACTCAGTGAAACCTTTGTGCTTGAGCTACTGGTTTGGTTATGAGGTTGATCTGGGCTTCTGTTTACGACCTGCCGGCAGACAGATCTTGGAAGAAGTTCCTCCTGGTTATATTACCACAATCCAAGCTCTTAAAATCCTAGGGATGTCAGGAGACGGACTAATGGTAACTGATTATCTTGGTTTCCAGTATAACAACTGCCGTTATACCGTAAACAGATCAAGTCATTATAAAGATTATCATTTTTCTCAGACAAAAGCCACGTTCACTGAAGTTGACAGATGAACATATTCCAGTAAGTCATAACATCTTCCTCGTTTGGTTGTGTCTGTCATCGTTTCCCTGTGGTACTACGGGTGGCGGCCAACCACATTCACAGTTGAGGGGACCTGCATGGGTTAGCAGCAACAATCCACACATAAAATGAAAGAGGTTTCTGTCCATTCATATACGTGAAAAACTTTTAATCTAAAAGTCTTTGAATGAGGATAACACGACCATTTAACATAGAGCGATGAGTACGAGGTCCCTGGTCGCTCGGGGTCCCTCCCTACTGACGATGACGCTCAGTGTCTTTCATTTCGATGTTTCATACGATATTCCGCAGCGGTTCGAATCAGGGGCTGTTTGTCCTACTGAGCCGTGTATAGTCATTGCAAGTAATAGTATTTTCACAACCAGACGCAAGGCATGTTAGGTGATCCTAGGAATATTAAGCTCTGGTCTTTAGAATTTCCTGAGGCGCGGAGATGACAAGACCAGATGAATTCAGTATCTGTCCTTTTTCGAATAAAAAAGAAAATATTCTAGACGGGAGGTATGATTCCTGGAGGTTGTGCTGTGTACCAGTATATAATGTTATTGTTAATGTTTGCAGTACACATCAACGTTGTAATAAGTAAAGGACCAAAATGATGCAAAGACGAAAGTGGAAGTAATCAACCACAAAAAAGCGTACTTTTTCCAGTGAGAAAAGATGAGATATTTCTACAAGAAATTAGATAACTTTTGATATAATTCAATTAAATAACTTTTAATATGTAACAATATTCGTTGTACTCTAGCAAGACGCGGAAACTTCCGCAGTTTGAGGAGCGTAATCCAACCAGAGGTATAAAGATGAGAGTAGTTCTTGTGTGTCAAGAGGAGACAGAAAGCATACAGAAGAGATCATGAAACAGCTAAACATCATGCCACTGGCACTATGTACAGAGCGAACACTAACGACAAGTGGAGGTACGTACACACTCCTAGCATCTGAAACCAAACATTTGACCGAGATCCAAGTGGCAGAATGCCGTGTACAAGACTAAGAAAGATGTGGAAATATGAGGTTAGTGACATTCTCATTAGGTAAGATTTTGATCCAGAGTCACTCAGCTTCGAGGACCTCTGGACACAACCCACGGACTGCACAGTGGAGGGAAGGAAGGAACCTCACCCCAAAGGAAAACTTTCGTTGGGATTAAAGGGAATGGTCGCAATACAGACAATATCAGGCCATGTTTAACTGTCTTGATGGCCCACATAGTAAGGAGGGCGGTGGAAGGCCTGGGCCTGTGGTGGTTGTAGGCTCATGTTGGTGGTAAGATAATGGTAGCGGTGGTAGACTGGGCCACGAGCGGTGGTACGCTAGGGGTCGATCGTAGTCGTAGTCTGGGGACAATGATTGTGGTAGGCTGGGCCACTGGGTGGGTGGTAGTTTGGGCTGATGATGGTAGTAGGCTGGTGGTGGTGGTGGTGCTAGTGGCAGTAGCCTGGCGCGGGTAAGAGAGAGCGCAACTGAGAGAGAGAGAGAGAGAGAGAGAGAGAGAGAGAGAGAGAGAGAGAGAGAGAGAGAGAGAGAGCGGCAGCGGGGTGGCTGGGCAGGCAGTGTGATCCGTGCGTCGGCTGTGTGTGGTGGTGGTGGTGGTGGTGGTGGCAGCCCAGCGTCACCCACTACACGCTCACCCAGGAGCTCTGGTGCCGACCATAGTCCAGCTTACCACCACACTACCATCTCGCTAACCCCAGACCCATCGCATCTCCTACCATTACATGGTCGTCGGGGTTTCTCATGACAATACTATACCTTATTAGCCGCCGCATATATTTGGATATTCAAGCATGTTACGTCATGTACTTATCCAAATATTCTTCTTGTGTTTGAGAAATATTCCCGTGGGAGAGACTGTATGATGACGTGAATGGCAAGCGTATGTACGCACACCAGCGCTGGCGAACGCAACAGTTGAATTCTGATGAAAATTACTCACTAACATTCAATGAATCAACAGGTGGAAATGATCAAAAGAATATCCAAACATGAATCAGTATTTGGAAGACAGTGAAGGACTGTGGACACTGTGGACAAGAATATATCATTAATATTCTGTAAACACTTTAGTGTACATTTATGTGTGGAAACAAGTTGAACAACGCGGTCGAATCCTCTCCAGTGTTGGGGTAAGTGAAGTCAGGTGAGGTACTACCACACTTATCACCGGTAGATGTGGTAGTACCACACTAACCTGTGGTGGAGTGGGTGTGATGACCCTGGCCCACTGCAGTCTTACATTGCACGTCGGTCGCCATGTTATCTACCACACTACTGTGTCTTACTACCAGGTTGTCTACCACACTACTGTCTTACTACCAGGTTGTCTACCACACTACTGTGTCTTACTGTGGTACGACCATCGTTACTGTCTACCATCTTCACCCTCACAACTGTTGACGCTCTTACTGCTACTGTTAATGGCATTACTGTTGCCTATTTTGCTCCTACTGTTACTACCGCCACAACTGCTGCTCCTGTTACAAAACACTGTTAATACCATTACTGTTGTGACTGTTACATCTAGCACTGATCATACTAGCACTATTGTTACAACTACTACTACATCTACTATAATTCCTACTGTTATTACTACGTCCTACCACCATGATGCTATAACTACCACATGATTAAGTCCTACACTTGTACCACACCTACATGAGGTGTCTCTGCTTTCCTTCCCAAATCCTGCCACAACCACTACCACTACTACTACTACTACTACTACTACTACTACTACTACTACAACTACTATAGTACCAACCTTCTATGGATACAATACTTATAAAGACAAGTGCTGTAGCTGTTAAATACACTACTCGAATGAACTACTACTTACATTTCATTTACTTTTACATAGGCGACCCTTCAGAACCTGTCACTATATGCGTTTATTTTCATTAAGTAGTTCTTTGTTTACTAGCTGTAGGTGTAGTTACAGCGTGAGAATATGTTTGTAATCTCATTCAATGGCGAAACAAAAAGTCACTCATTTTGCAGTCTCGTCCGCCGCGTATGCCTGACCCCGTGCTCGTCCTTTGCCTTTGACAGCGGACGTGAACACTGAACCTAGGTGATAACGCAGCCAAGAAAAAACTTTACACTTTGTAAAAGATCTTATATTCATACCACAAGTCATGTACTCCAGTGTCCAGTTTGACGATGAATGGCATATATGAACGCTTCATCCTTCAGCAATATGATATTCCCTTTGTTAACGGTACGTATTTTCCCGGTAAGAAAACAAACTTAACACTCTCACTCTCGTGTCTGCTTATGAATGTAAATAAACAGAAATGTTTTGATATCTTGTTCGCTGCTCTGTTAACTGACCGGCATTTGTAACGCCAGACATCTCATTCACACAACCGGATGTGCCACTTAGAACCCTCCCTGGGGGTAGGGTAGGGGGGGGAGTAAGAGACGCAGGCAGAAACCTTTCTCAAAGCAGGGACGGGAGGGAGGGTGAATATGTAGGTAGAACCCTCCCTTAGAAACATGGGCGTGATGCAGGCAGAACCTCACCCTCAGAGCTGGAGGTTGACGCAGGCAGAACCTCACCCTCAGAGCTGGAGGTTGACGCAGGCAGAACCTCACCCTCAGAGCTGGAGGTTGACGCAGGCATAACCTCACCTTCGGAGCTGGATGGGGTTTGTGGTGGCAGTTACCACCGTCTGTGCCCTAGGTCCTTCCACTCCCAGCTGGAGGACTGAGGACCAAGTAACAACACAACAACCAATTTGCCACAAATCTCTGCTTCTCTGCTCGGCTCACACCTACGTGAGGTTGCCACTTGACGCTTCTGGTGCTGCAGGGGATAAATACCTGCATCATGAATGAGGGTCATATCTGCACCTGGGGGGAACCTGGCACATACCAGGAGAAGAAACTGGGAAACATTATGAACGGAAGTATCTGAGGAACGTTGTGTAGTGCACGAACGTGTGGGAGCCTTGTTAGCGGAACAGTTATGACCCGAGGAAGACCAATCGCCTCGCTGAAACAGCAGGGTTACAGGAGGAAACTCCTTCCCTCTGAGTACTTTCCCTCTGCTGAGATAAGCTGAATAAAGACGATACAGCCAGAGAGGAAAGTACAGCTGGAGGGATGGGAAGCAGTAGAGCCAATGTCAAGGTAACACAGAGAGCACGTCCTTGAACTGGACCAAGGGTTGATATTGTACTCTCTGTATTGGTAAGACTGGCGGATCTTTGTCGGAGACTTGACCCTCCCTCCTGCCACAGTGCCGTGTTCCACTGCCCCAGTCCCTCACCAGTCATGACCTGGCTACACTAAGACATTCCTGGAGGGTTCGCTAGCACGGACCTCAATGGTTATGACTGTCGTTAGCTGTCAGTGCCTGAGTTATACCGCCTCCCGCTGCTTCGTATCATCATCATGACCTTGAGCATCTCCTATGCTTACGTATGAGAGGGCCGGATCTTTTCAGAATAATGCATCATAAATGATGCCGATCACGTAAGAATCTTTCTTTTGATGCTGTCACTTTATTAATGCCCCACAGACTTAACTAACGTTTTCGCTGCTGAAACTTTATCTTTCCCACTTGTGCGTTTATTCACGTCAGATACCAAGCAATCGCAGTGAGAATCGTCCTGACCTGTGACACCCTAGCCTGAGCCACCCTAGGGGTGGATGTACAGCTGGGGTGACTGTGAACCGACTGCCGCAACCAGGATTCAAACCTATGCGCTCGATCCTAGGCATGGTGTGCGTCACGGTCATGAACGCTCTCCTCTACACTACAGAGTTTGCCTGAAACGTCCCTCTGGTGGCGTATTTACACACTCCCGACAGACTAGGGGTATGTACGTAGGGATATTGTTCCCAGTTGGTGGAGTGAAGGAAATAAGTTAAGCTACGCTAAGTATTTTCCATTGTGTGCATCGATGGATGGCTAGTGCCTCTCTTCGTGCATTGAGGCCCAGATGCCACTAAGGTACGCCATACCCACACTTGAATATGTGTTCTAGTGTTTGCCAGACTTGTGCTGCCTAACTATGTGCCACAGGGTTTAATCTATAATTGTTCTTTGGTGTTGTCGGTGTTGGGTACTTCTCATTTGTGACGAATCGTAAATATCTATCTTGTATGTTTGCTTCAGTTTCAGTATGTGTGGTTTAGAAGTGAGGTGCGTGGGTTTAGGAGAGTGTGTTAGGACAAGTAGGATCGTGGCTTTCACCAGGTGTAGTTCATGGCTCTCCGGGTGCCGGGATCTGTACAGACTGCTCAGGGTCGCTCCACCCTATGTGGATCTCTTGGTGACATGATCTGTCCTCAAGCTTCGTGATGGCAGTGTGTGACCCAGGACTCTGCAGATCCTCTGTTGCTCTAACTCGTGTATCTTTATAAGTACGTAGATGGGTTTTACTCTTACCAGAACCACTACCGTGAATTTATATTTGTTTTATTTTCCAATCTCTTTCGAGTTTTTAGCCTCTGTCTTTTGCTAAAAGAGTGAGTTTTTTAAGATTACTTTTTGAACAGCGTCATCATCCTGGAAGATATCCTTGTTTGTGTCATTATCTGGTGGAGGAATGTCAGCTGTGTAAGTTACGAACAGTGTTGGTGACAGGAAGTTAACCTTTGGTACCCCGCTTAGTAGGGAATTTAGGGTGGCATTCCATAGTTGATGACGATTTCTGTGGTGCGTTGGTTGATGAATTTGCAGTTTTTTTTTTTTTTTGTCTATGATACCTGAGTTGGATGGTGACCGCAGTGACGCTCCCTGCCGTACCTGGGTGCGGCCGCTGGCAGCAGTGGTCGGGTGAGGAAGCAGCACAACCCGGTAACTCTAACGTTGACAGCTCTCCGCTCGTCCTCCGCTTGCCAGCCATTCCACTAATCACGGTAATGGATTCCCTCGGGATGATCTATTCTTTCTATTCCAAATAATCATGAGATTGATCCCGACTCCCCTGTGGGGAAGAGGTAGGGGGGGGGGGGGGGACCAAACCCAGCAATTGTCCTCCATGGAATCGAAATCAGGACCTGTCCTCCAGATGGTTACGGGTCAGTTGAACAACAGTCAGCCTGGTGTAGTGTCCAGTCTACATCCAGCAGCGCTCGGAATGTCAGTTTGTTGTATTGGCAGTGGACGTTGATCATGTCAGACGGGACCTGCACTAGTTACCTGGACTAATGCTTTATGACGAGACTGAACCAGTGGATAACTCCTTGCGTTATCTTCGTCCCTACGCGGACGTACGCACGTGAGTGCCTTACATCGTCCGTGGAAGAGTGAGTAATGAGAGCGTCGCATCACGGACAAATATCCTGGTGGACAACCGTGTCAACAACTTCTACGGAAGTTAGAGTATAGTACAGGCGCTACCCTCCACAAGCTTCAGGAAAGTTGATGTGCCCCATTATCATCTACACGTTCGCGCCTTTATGAACACAAATACGTGAACACATCGACTGAGAGTCATGCCAGTTTGCATCCCTGCTGCCCGGTAGACTGTGGTAAATGTTCTGTACAGTTTATCATCTGTAATCACAAAAATGCCGCTGTTTCCGAAATGAAAACTTACAAAAAATTGAATCAATGACATACGCAAACACCGACATACACTGCCACCGAAAAAAAATATAATAAAAGATTGCACCGCAATATATCCTATATTTGTATATATCGTTAAGGTGAATTGTTGGCAAGAGGATTAATATTGGTATATACAATCATCGGATTATATATGACATCTATATAAAACTATAATGGAGCTTGTAGGCACTTTGAAACCACAGTGCAGGCTATATGATATTTCATAACCATAAGTTGTAGGATTTTCGAGGCAAATGTGGATGTTGTAGGATTCTTGAGTTGTATATTCTCTCCACTGGTCCACCTGAAGCCGTTCATCACAGTGATTCCTATAAGATGCCAACACCATAGTAAACAAACTAACATTAACTCATGTGTAGCGAGACACAGTTACTGAGTGATGATGTGCAATAGTAAAGATGAGAAAGATTTACCTAGAGACCTGCAGGAGCTGAGAATCTCAAGGTTATCCAGCAATATTGTTTCAACAACTATATAACTTCGCCACATGTCAATAAGTCTTTTGTTACCTGTTTGTTTTGTGTCTGTACGAGGGAAAGAGTTATTGTGTCTATATTTACGTGTAGGTGTGTTAGAAAATATCTATTTAAGCGTGTAATTGCGTGGGTGTATCATTCTACAAGGAACACAGGCGCGCCCACGCGTTCGTAAACACACACACACACACACACACACACACACACACACACACACACACACTACAAAGGGAAGTGGACGTGATAACAGCCTCTCCAACCACACTGTGTGGCAGATGTATCATTAGTCATGTGTTACCCTCTGTGTCATGGTTGGCGAGATGACAACACAGGTTAGCGTTCGACGCATGATAACCTGCGGAATATGATTAGTGAGGCAGGATTTAACTGACCTCTTGAACTCAACGATACGACCGATGGACGACTCTAGAAAACAACAGAACTACCATAGACCATGAAAATATGACGTTAGATCTCGACGGTACGACTATTCAACATGATGCCTGGGTATGATGACCTGACGTACGACACGATGCTAAAAAGTTCAGGCATTGTCGTGCTCAAGGGTCGTCCCGTCGTGTTCAGGAGGATGGAAGCCGACAGCCACAGATGGAGTTTCCAAAAATCGATGAAACAAAGAAAGGGTCTTGGTGTACACCGGAGTCCAAGGTCTTGGTGTACACTGGAGTTCAAGGTCTTAATGCACACGGGAGTCCACAGAGAGCAGGTCTAAGGGCAGACCAGGGAGGGCCACTGTGAACGTAAGAATGCCATTAGCTTAAGAGAGGAGAGGACACAGTATGAAGAGAGTCTTCAGAAGGATGCAAATAGAAATCACACCAAATATGATGAAACATGTTATGTCAAGCAGGTTATACAATGTGCGTTGATGTTCTGTGAGTGAAAGATTATGGTGTCGTAAGGCGTTTTTCGTCATGATTCGTTCCAAGTCGACTACCTCACCAGCCAGAGTAAACCTAAGGGAGGTATATAACCGTGACGCCATCTATTGGTGGTGTAGACGTGCATGAGGCTTTCGCACCGCCTTCATACATACACACATACATGACTGTCTGCGTGGCGCAAGGCGACAGACAACACACGACCCCCATGTCTGCCTTATGGTCCGCGTCTCGAGTCTCACCTCCACAATCTCTCTATATTCATTCCTGAGTCATCCTCATCATTCCGACTAAGATGTCTGTTTAAGAATTAGAAGAAATAGTGAGGGGACGATGTCTGAAACTCTACCCCTGTTTCCATTTACGAAAATGTCGAACCTTAAATCATGGGGCAGTCTGGAAATATCCCCTCAGGAAAATGGGAGGAATACTTAAGAGAAAAGTGTGGAAGAGAAGGATTTGTACTCCTGCCGGGCCAAAAAGCCTCTTATCTTCCGAACCCTCTCTACCTCGGAGAGGCACAAAATCCTTGGGTTCACATCAGACGCGTAGATCTGTCGCAATTTCCGGCACTGGAGAGGCTGTATCAGTGGGATCCTCGCGTCAAAGGCGAGCCAGGTGTTCGTCTGATGGGCCCAGAGCCGTTGAAGTGCTACGCCAGTCACCTCGACCCTCCTTGTTGCCTCTCCCGCCGCCCCCAGACACTTAAGGTTGGTGATCCACACTCTAAAGCGGTAAAATGGGCAAACAAGCATGAAGGGACTCTTGTTGGCTGAGGCCACAACCTACGAGAATTGCACCAACATGATCGCGAAGGTTGGGTCTTGGAATGATGGGGGCGGGATATGAGACAGATCCTGCAGCAAGATGACAGATCCTGCAGCAAGATGACAGATCCTGCAGCAAGATGACAGATCCTGCAGCAAGATGACAGATCCTGCAGCAAGATGACATATTCTGCAGCAAGATGACAGATCCTGCAGCAAGATGACAGATCCTGCAGCAAGATGACAGATCCTGCAGCAAGATGACAGGTCCTGCTGCAAGAGGACAGATCCTGCAGCGAGATGACAGATCCTGCAGCGAGATGACAGGTCCTGCAGCAAGAGGACAGATCCTGCAGCAAGATGACAGGTCCTGCAGCAATGAAAGATGAGTGTCACCTGGTAATTGAAGTGAGGCCAGAGAAACTTGCCTGTATCTAACTTTGAGCTTCGGAGAGGTTTAATAAAAAATTGCGACAAAAACATCAAGTTTACTTAGCGTAAAGAAAATAAAGACAAATGTAAGAATAAGTGGAATATATTTACCGTATATTCATAAGAGTATTGTCAACGATGTGTTTGTGATGCTGGTAGGGGTTAACCTGGTGTTATATTGCTGCACCTTCATGTATACTGCCACTCCTGCTGACTCACACTGCCACCCCTGACTCACACTGCCACCCCTGACTCACACTGCCACCCCTGACTCACAGTGTCTGCTGTGCCCCTCACTCTCGCCACTATCATTACTGTCTGGTCATGTCTACAGAAACTCGTCTTCTCCCTCACTATCACTCTTGCTCCGTCCACACTATACATACCTCTCTCTCTCTCTCTCTCTCTCTCTCTCTCTCTCTCTCTCTCTCTCTCTCTCTCTCTCTCTCTCTCTCTCTCTCTCTCATCATCCTCCACCTCCACTCACAAGACATTATCACTTGTTCTTTAACATCCATTCTCACTCCCGTCATCCCTCATGTTCCATCGCTCCTTCAATTGTATCAAACAACACAACAAGCACACAGTCTGGAGGCTTCCACGTAGCACTTGGCATCACCGCAAATTTGAGCATATATATATATATATATATATATATATATATATATATATATATATATATATATATATATATATATATTATCCCTGGGGATAGGGGAGAAAGAATACTTCCCACGTATTCCCTGCGTGTCGTAGAAGGCGACTAAAAGGGAAGGGAGCGGGGGGCTGGAAATCCTCCCCTCTCGTTTTTTTTAATTTTCCAAAAGAAGGGACAGAAAAGGGGGCCAGGTGAGGATATTCCCTCAAAGGTCCAGTCCTCTGTTCTTAACGCAACCTCGCTAATGCGGGAAATGGCGTGTGTATATATATATACACACAGACACAAATAATTCAGAGGGAGTTTTACATGTCACATTATCGTGCATTCATGAGGTACCTGGTCACTACCTTGTCCTCACCATCTGCCAGATATTTCTAGCTCTGTACAGTGTTTACCTCCGCGTGTGCATTCAACGCTTCCTCGGGTTAGAGGTGAACATTGCGTAGCTACTTACACTACCGTTGCTCGTGGTGACCTGTTTATGTAGTTGAGTTTCTGTTGTGATGGGCAACAGGAGGTGACGATATGTGTCGATAAGTAGATTACTCTGATAACGCTGTTGTGGTGGGCAGATCTCTTGGTCTGGGAACCTCCCAATTACATCATTAATTAAGGCAGTAGTTGGTGGGCGGCGGTGGCGATGATTGGTCCATCTACCCCACATTGTTGTTACCTCAGACGTACCGCTGCTTCCGACGTGTGGGGTACTGTGTGATAGCTCTCCTCTCTCTCTCTCTCTCTCTCTCTCTCTCTCTCTCTCTCTCTCTCTCTCTCTCTCTCTCTCTCTCTCTCTCTCTCTCTTACACACACACACACAAGCAGCATAGAGACACAGTGGGTTGTGGGGGTCGAGAAACAATGACGTCGAAAGAAAGTCGACCTGGAGACACGTTAGTGAGGTGCCGTCGACAAAGTCGACGTGAGGGATGTAGGCTGAGGGATCAACCCAAAGATACGGTAGACAGTGAGGTCGACAGTGAGTCGACCTGGAGACAAGTTTGGCTTTGATAGTTTGTCTTACCTTTGAGCGGGGGCGCTACAGAAGACAGACCCCCTGGTCGAGGGGATCAGCCCAGCCCTTGAGGCAGAAATAAGAGTGGTAGCGAGAAGATAGTGAGAGGTGAGGTTGAATGTGCTGGTGCAGGATGTGGGGAGGGAGGTCGTAATGCGGGCGACAGCCATACAAGCGACCCGTCTTCTGTGTGCGTGCAACGGACCGAGGACAAGTCCCGGCTGACTTGGGTGAAGGGAACATGCCAGTGTAGGGCAAGAAGCAGGGCGGGGGAAAGATAAGTAAAGTTACCGATGTCAGAGTCTACTTTCAGGGAGGGACACACGCTGGATCACAGTGAGGGACAGGCCATGGACCTCATGGAAGGATAGACCATAGACTACAGGGAGGGATAGACCATGGACCACAGGGAAGTACCGTCGATAGAAAAAAACACCTTGTTGAACAGCAGAGTTGTTTCTTTGCTCGTCTTTTTAAAATAATTTTTCTTGCTGAGTTGAATACGAGGTAAGATGTTATACGTACACCACCAGCTCTCACCCCGGTACTGGAGCCTCCAGCTGCCGTCATCATGTTACTGAGGCGATTTTTATGCAACAAAGTGTTACTTTGTGCTACGTGGCAGGTCATGAGTCCAGATAACACACACACACACACACACACACACACACACACACACACACACACACACACACACACACACATATACACACATTTGAAAGTGAATGAGTCAGTTACTTGAGGGCTAGAGACTAGAGTGTGTAGTGTTAGTTTGCATTATGTTTCATGACATTCTCTATGGTTCAGTTGTTCTGTGTAAGTCTAGTGGGAGAGCATGCGGGCGTTTCCGTCAGTAAGACGCCCTTGCCAACCGCTCCTGGACCCAGGTGGACTCCCTCATGATATTAGGCCAAGGTCGACCTAGTGTCAGATGCCTTAGCATACTTACTGGTCTACTGTGAAAACATTGTGGTGGTAGGTTGGGCCACCGGATGACCCTTATCTTGACGGCTGTTGCGCCAGTTGAGGTCCCCCCCCCCCCCCCTCCTTTCTGGGGTAACCGCAGCCTTATCTGGCAGGCAAGCATTAGAGCAGACTCTGGTTGGTTACTGCATCCAGTGCCAGTAATTTGTGTGGTGGTTCAGGTGGTTCTCGATCTCATAACTCCAATTTGTCATTCAGTACACGCAAATAGGGTCGTCCAGGGAGGATGGGGTATTTCCAGCAGTGACCAGTCAAGTGAAGGTCAATGAGTACGAAGCGAGCGTTGCTCATTGCCCTCTCCTCCTGGTAGCGCCAGGGCTGGACAAAGTTCAAAAGGTTGTGTGACAGCAGTAATGTGCAAGAGATGAAGCCTCACGAATGTAAACATCCCTGTCCTGTACAGTACACACACGTAATTACAGGGATAGACACTCACACGTTAAGGGCTGGACCGTCAAGGACCTAGCCACTTACAGGGCTGGACACTGTCATACCTCAGGTCACCAGGGTAGCATCAGTCTACATTACATCTGTAGCGTATTCCTATGACCTTGTGTGGCCTTGAAGCTCAGTAAAACTTTCTTACGAGGTCAGCAAGAAGATGGTGGGGACCAGTGACCTCCTTACATGTATATTTAATAAATGGTTCATGTTCATGTCAACTCCGGCGTCTCTGATAACAATATAATGGATTAGATGTTCTATGTAAACATCTGGTGAATTCTTGGTTCACTTTTGACTCAGACGAGTTAATGTGAGATATAAGATTTACCGTTTACTGACTCTTAAGAATAAACATGTAATTCTTGATTATATATATATATATATATATATATATATATATATATATATATATATATATATATATATATATATATATATATATATATATATATATATGGGGGAGTGCCTCTTAAAAGTTGATTATATGAGGATTATAGTGTCTGAGAAAGCAACAGCTGTTTACCACTTTTTACATATTAACTCTTTCAACGAGTACATATTACTAGAGCGTCTAAAAGATCATATTGTTTACCTTAGATTGAACTTGAATCAGTTATGCAACTAACAGTCTCTGTTGGATAACTATGTTGAGGCGCTGAAGTAGTAAACTGGCTGCTCTCTCGTCCTTCGTTGATTCGATAAGCTGAGAACCAAGGGTCGTTAATAAAATGAAGAGCCTTCATGCACAGATACAACAAACACAGAAATTTCAGGTGTCAAAAAATAAGCAGTGTTGCAGGATTCATATAGTTTACTGTAGATTACGTAAGTGTTTCTATCATTGTTGTGTATGAGTGTGGCGGACAACACGCTACGTCTGTAGCCTTGAGCGAAGGGTACTTGAGTGTGGAGAAGAGACGCATCACTCGCGACCCTCTCTCTCAAGTGGTTAACCCGCGTCTCACGCTACGAGTAAACAACCACTTGCCTTATTGTTTGCTCAGAGCGTAAACTCCAACATTAGTAGTCGATGACTGGTACTAAGAAAGAAAAAGCCTATTATATGGTGCGATTTCGGGGATGCGATCACTTAGTGTGATGGGTCAGGAAGCCTAGCGCTGGGTCGTTAATACTGACCCAAAGTGGTGTCCCATCCTGCAGGATCAGTCCCCTGGCCTCTCATCCTTAAGTAGGATGGTACTGCTAACGGTGATCCCACGCGGCAGTGACACGGGTTGGACCTCTTGCAGTCCACGCTTCAGTAGGAATAGTAGGCCCCCCCCCCCTCCCCTCCTCCAAGTGGTGTGACACAGGGGGGCGGACACCAGCTGCAGTGCCAGGAGAGATGGACACTGCCGACAGTGATCTCCCATGGTAGCGCTCGGTCCACCCTCGGCCTCAGACGTCCCTCGTTGCTGGCCTCGTGCGGTGCCGGTCGTGGTCTCGCACAAGTGCCACTCCTGGTCTCGTGAAGTTTCACTCCTGAACTTAAACAGTGACATTCCTGACCTTGTTCAGTGCCACCCCAGGCCTCTCTCACTGCCAGACCCCTGTGCCAGGGGAGAGAGAGGCACTGAAGCTAAAACTCTCCTAAAAATCGAGGTGTGTGGTGTGAATACCAGACTGGGATGTAGGGAGGGTTGACTGCAGTAGTTGCAGTCCCATGTTAGTTTTCACAGCAGCCAGACTCCCATCAACCCTGTGGGAGCCGTCTGCTGCCTCCCCATGTGTCCATAACGTCCTTGGTGGAGCTCCCACACAACAGCCAGGCTCCCACCATCCCCCGTGGGAGCTGTCTTCTGCCTAGCATAATGGTTTACTTAAGCAAGAGAACCATCATTGTTTTACGATACGAGATCACTTCATTACCAAACCTTTACAGAGTTCCAACCGCAAGTATCGGTAATGAGCCGCGCGATTGGTATTTAGCCGGAGTGGAAGACTGGCTTTTCTCTCATAAATGTGTTTATTAAACGTAAAGGTACTGCAGGGTAGGGGCCTCCCTCCTGCCATTACCGCCTGGCTCAGAGGGTGAGGTGAACCTACCTCCTCCCTCTCCTCAACCATATTCAATTACGGATTTCTTTCCTTGTGAAGTTTCTTTATAGAGTTACTCACTGTGAGAGCCGGTGAGCGTGACGGCTTAAGGCTGTAACGCTGTGACAACTTGGCCGTGTTACCCTCAGGGGACTCCCCCCCCCTTGCCCTTCCGCCTCCTAGTAACAACCACATAACCAGCCCAACCAGCCAGGTAGGGTTCAGTGCCTCCTGCTGACGATCAACCAGCCACCCACCGAGCTAGACCAGGTCGCCTCATTATCTAATTGTCTTTCTTCTGGGGCACCTGTGTCTTGTGTGTGTGTGTGTGTGTGTGTGTGTGTGTGTGTGTTTCCTGTGAATTCAATGTGTTCATATTCGTTATGTTTTCTGTGTGATTGTGTGTATGTTTGGATGTTCGCACATGTTTTTTTCTTTGTAGGATATATGTTGGTATATATGATCTGTGTGCGTTCATTTGTATGTATGTATGTATGTATGTATGATGTGTGGCAGTGTGCCTCATGGCTGCCAGATGCCACCAGCGGGCAATCCTCCTCGCAATCTCACATATTACGTCAAATATTTCTGGTCTTGTGGACAAATATTTGTGTGTATAATCTCGTTCGCAGTGCAGCTGAAGTTCTTCCTCAGTATATGACTCTCCATGTATGCATCTCCATGAATGCATCTTCATGTATGTATCTTCATCTATGTATCTCCATGTATGCATCTCCATGTATGTATCTCTATGTGTATTTCCATGTATGTATCTCCATGTATCATGCTTGTATATCTGAGCCCAGTGGAAGGTAAACCCGGAAATGTATCATAAATATATATCACTGTTTTCAGAAGCAACACTACCTAAAACATGGCTCGCTGAGTAACACTTCCCAACACATGACTTGTGCAAGCAACACTACCCAACACATGACTTGTGCAAGCAACACTACCCAACACATGACTTGTGCAAGCAACACTACCCAACACATGACTTGTGCAAGCAACACTACCCAACACATGACTTGTGCAAGCAACACTACCCAACACATGACTTGTGCAAGCAACACTACCCAACACATGACTTGTGCAAGCAACACTTCCCAACACATGACTTGTGCAAGCAACACTACCCAACACATGGCTTGTGCAAGCAACACTTCCCAACACATGACTTGTGCAAGCAACACTTCCCAACACATGACTTGTGCAAGCAACACTACCCAACACATGACTTGTGCAAGCAACACTTCCCAACACATGGCTTGTGCAAGCAACACTACCCAACACATGGCTTGTGCAAGCAACACTTCCCAACACATGGCTTGTGCAAGCAACACTTCCCAACACATGACTTGTGCAAGCAACACTACCCAACACATGGCTTGTGCAAGCAACACTTCCCAACACATGACTTGTGCAAGCAACACTACCCAACACATGGCTTGTGCAAGCAACACTTCCCAACACATGACTTGTGCAAGCAACACTACCCAACACATGACTTGTGCAAGCAACACTACCCAACACATGACTTGTGCAAGCAACACTACCCAACACATGACTTGTGCAAGCAACACTACCCAACACATGACTTGTGCAAGCAACACTACCCAACACATGACTTGTGCAAGCAACACTACCCAACACATGGCTTGTGCAAGCAACACTACCCAACACATGACTTGTGCAAGCAACACTACCCAACACATGACTTGTGCAAGCAACACTTCCCAACACATGACTTGTGCAAGCAACACTTCCCAACACATGACTTGTGCAAGCAACACTACCCAACACATGGCTTGTGCAAGCAACACTACCCAACACATGACTTGTGCAAGCAACACTACCCAACACATGACTTGTGCAAGCAACACTACCCAACACATGACTTGTGCAAGCAACACTACCCAACACATGGCTTGTGCAAGCAACACTACCCAACGCATGGCTTGTGCAAGCAACACTTCCCAACACATGGCTTGTGCAAGCAACACTACCCAACACATGACTTGTGCAAGCAACACTACCCAACACATGACTTGTGCAAGCAACACTACCCAACACATGGCTTGTTCAAGCAACACTACCCAACGCATGGCTTGTGCAAGCAACAACATCCCACATATTGCTTTACTTCCTTAGTCACTATAGTCTTGATTCCTCCATGTTGGGTGTATTCTTCATCTGGTCACTATACACGTAAGTCAGGGTTGTAGACTCGCGCACTTCGGTTGTAAAGCGTCTTGCTGGGGATGCATGTGGCCTTGGACTTAGACCTCGTGCCTACTACAGCAGCGTGAATATAACTGTATTCCACCTGACATGACTTTCAATACTTCTCTCCCCTCCCGTCCTCTTGGGCGGCCACGCAGTATTTTCTAACCTTTCAACATCTTTTCGTAGTGAAGCTGTGTATATATCTGATCTCATCTGTCGGTATATTGCCCACTATCCATACGTCTGTGAGCCATCAATATGTACAGGATCTCCGACATTTTCCCAACATCGTCAGGAAATACGTGTACAATATGTCATTTGCGAATGCGATTCCAGCTCTAGTCTCCAGACTTCTGAATTTATGTTCATGGAAAATGTAACGATACATTAGCACCAGATGTTTATATGCACTGTTACTCATCAGTACGCATGTATATATGTGTGTGTGTGTGTGTGTGTGTGTGTGTGTGTATGTATGTTTGTGTGTATGTATGTATGTATGTATATTTGTGAACATAAAGGAAGTCATCACAACCCACGAGATGAGAGTTGACTCAGCTTGATACAAGTAATGGTAATGACACAAAACTGGAATACGTTATCTGAAGATCAAAAACGAGTTAGATGAATCTGGTGAAGTGTTCGTAAAATACAGAATCACTGTAATGGTCTGAGAGACCTTTTTTTACAGTGAAGTACAGCATCAGAGATCCAATTACAGACAAAACCCCTGACCATATGATGGTTTCTGATAAAGAAAACTCCAGATAACTGAAGTGTGAATCAGCTGCTGGAGGCAACAGATACAACGTATACAGCCTGACTAAACCTATTCGTGTTTTCCACGGTCTTCGTCATCCACGGACAATCCTGTCGGCTCAAAAGCTCAGTCCAGTCCTGTACTTCTGTATGACTTGTTCCAGTGTGACCCACCCCTTCGCCTTCCTGGAAGCCGGCCACCTCTACTGATATAGGAGACAAGTGGAGACGTCGTCTTTTCTTGTTGTGTGCTATTGTTTTCAAATGTGGATTGGCAGATCTGAATTTACTGAGTCGCATCTTTTCATAGAGACAAGAGAGGAAGTCGTCCATATTAGTTAAGAGATGGTCTTCATGTCTTGGTGAGAGATCTCAGAAATCTTCAGACCTACAGACGAGTGTTTCAAACTGCGTAAGCCTTTACCTGAACATATCATGCCGGGTGATGATACCATACATACCATCATTATAACAAACTATGGAGGGAAAAGAAACACCTTGATGCACAAGTGGAGAGGATTTCTTGTCAAGAATAACTTATCTGCGAGAGGCGGGCCACTTGTCAACCTCAGCTGGCACACCAGCCCCACTGCTGATGTTTTGCTCACAGAACCCATCCCATCCCAACACCCAGCTGTAGCAGACAGCTGGTACCTCCCATCCCCAGCACCCTGCTGTACTAAGCAGCTGGTACCTCCCATCCCCAGCACCGTGCTGCACCAAACAGCTGGTACCTCCCATCCCCAGCACCCTGCTGCACCAAACAGCTGGTAACTCCCGTCTTCAACGTAGTTCGTTCCTTCCTCGACGCTTAATACCACTGCTACTGCTGCTGAAGAGCGAGCCTCTGTGGGAGTCAGACGACGGGAGGGGATGGAGACAGGAGATAATGGAATAGATAAGACGGTGTCTTACGTGTGTAGCAGAGAGAGGTAGGGCTCACATACTGGAGGTGGCTAGAGTGACACAACAGATACATGTAGGATGACGCAGTAGAAGTAGATAGAGTGACACAATATACATATACGATGACGCAGTAGAAGTAGATGACATAATATACATATACGATGATGCAGTAGAAGTAGATAGAGTGACACAAGAGATACATATACGATGATGTAAGAATGAGACAACTCACCACGCTCCACCTTACCTCGTCCAACATCATATCAGACTGGCCCAATTTTGCTCAACCCAATTTTGGTTACGTTCACTCAATTTTCTTGAGTTTGGTCCTTACTGGGTTTAGCCTCCACTCTGCGATGTCCAAAGATAAGAGAGAGAGAGAGAGAGAGAGAGAGAGAGAGAGAGAGAGAGAGAGAGAGAGAGAGAGAGAGAGAGAGAGAGAGAGAGAGGAATACAGAGGGAGTGACTGAAGGAGAGAACGAGTTACGGAGAGAGAATCATAGAGAACATTATAGAATGCATGATGGAGAAAGAGAATAATATAGAATATTGTACAAAGATGACGTACATAGAGGAACAACAGAATTTCTTGACCTGTGGTCCTGCTTTGAGTAGCGCTGTGGCAGTCCCGGAGACTAGCATCCTGTAACAGGATATGATACTCACACTGGAAAAATAAACGAATATTTCTGGGAACTGTACATTTCGGACCATAACCTGGAACCTTCATCCTGAAGGGTCTTGTGTTATGGCTAGATATGTAAAGTTCACAGAGTCATAATTCCATTTTTCCAGCCTGAGTTTTTATTCTAACGTGTGACAATACTTGCGCACACACACACACACACACACACACACACAAACACATATATGGCCATTCTTTAGCTGCCAAACATAATGCACCGAAAGCAGAGCTTACTGTTCATAACCAAGCCCCACAGACTACTCCGTGGATTCCCCTGACCACTTCATATACTCTAGTTCAGCTCAATAATAGTACGTCGCTCCCTGTATACCATATCGCTCCAGTTCATTCTATCCCATGGGAGAATCAGAGCCTCGTTCATTCAATTCTTCCTTCTCCTTCTCCTCCCCTTCCACCTCTCTTCCTTCACCACCTCCTTGCATGATAGCATTATAGCCCAGCATAAAGACTTGCCTAGGTGTGTGTGTGTGTGTGTGTGTGTGTGTGTGTGTGTGTGTCATTATTACACACTTTATATTCCTATCAAGTGAGTATCCTGGGGTATGCGTTGTCAGAGCGCTGTCAGCCAAAATACACACGAGGAAAGTAGAATATCAGTATTTACGTATGCACATTCAGGCCTCAGCCACGAAATGTTAATATACAAAGTTGAAGACGATTGGTTTACATCCCCTGGGGTCGACAGGTGAAGTTGAGTCACTTCAGATATAGTTCTGAACCCAGTTGTGGTACATTGTACACTGTAGAATATAGACTACTACAAACGTATTCTCTCTCTCTCTCTCTCTCTCTCTCTCTCTCTCTCTCTCTCTCTCTCTCTCTCTCTCTCTCTCTCTCTCTCTCTCTCTCTCTCTCTCTCTCTCCCTTCCTTTGTTAATGAGATAAAGCGCTGAGGACGCCAAGATGACAAACACACACAATGACGTAACATCATTAAACATTAGAGAGATCTAAGTTGATACCCAGCACCATAGACCAGTTAGCCTGACGTATTACCAGAGCAATATAGACCAATTAGACTGATGATAGCAAAGTAATATAGACCAATTAGCCTGATGATAGCAAAGTAATATAGACCAATTAGCCTGACGATAGCAAAGTAATATAGACCAGTTAGGCTGACGATAGCAAAGTAATATAGACCAGTTAGGCTGACGATAGCAAAGTAATATAGACCAGTTAGGCTGACGATAGCAAAGTAATATAGACCAGTTAGGCTGACGATGATGAATATATGATTGATGACAAAACATTTGATAATCATCATCAGTCATATAAACGAAGGCCGGCGTAGGACTGTGTAAGACAGAATACACAAAGTCATCTGTTGCCTCACCATAGTACCATACATGATAGTCTATTAGCAGGGTTAAAAATGAACACAGTTTTTCCACTCCTTGTTGAAGCATTAGACAACGTAAATTATAGATCTTTAGTAGTGAAAACATTGAAACATTAAAGGTAAACTAGGAAATGCGTCAGAGAACTTCTTAAAGAACTGAAAATACCAAACTTGTAGGGAGCAGGATCACGTCTGTAGAAGAGGCTGTTCTATTGGCAGTACATGGGATGGCTGTAGCTCCAGTACTGTTATGATGATGACAGACATTGAAAGCTATGTAAAGTACAGACAGACGTAATGCGGATGACAAGAGAGTGGGTGATAGAATTAGAAGACAAAGAAAAATTGCAAAAACACCTTATGTATGAA